>NC_047652.1:19463383-19555873 GCF_902201215.1 Prunus dulcis
TTCTTCTAGAAATAGTATAGCCGTGCGGCTATACTTATTTTCCCCAATTTTTTTAAAGTAGGCTGTGACACGCGGCACCTATGTGCTGGGGCTTACCTTTTTTTAAATATATAAATAGTACAGCCGCACGGCTGTACTTTTAAAAAAGAAAATTTAATCCCATTTATAAAACATGTACTTTTTTTTCTTTTTTGATCTACTTTTTTTTTTTTTTTAAATATATGTAATTGAGCAATATCTTAGTCTTTTTGAATTGCCTTAATTACTACTTGTATATTCATATGTATAAAAAATTAAAGTAAAAGTCCCCCAAATAATTAATTTATATTTATTAAGGCTTTTGTGAACTCGTTTGGGTGTCTTAACTAAATTTCTCCATAGCCCAAGAGCCCTATATGTTATTATTTGGCCATTGCTCGAGTATCTACTGTCCCTTTTTGATTTTTTACTTTTTCAAAGTTATTACCCGCATAAAGATTTTTACACTTTCTCGTTTAATAATGTTTTATACACGTCTTTCTCATGTTTAGTGCACTTAATTTTAACAAAAATTTCAGTAAGACGCAAAATTCGCGTATTATACACATAATTCTAACATATTATTGAATACAAATAATATATATTTTTAAAAAAAAATTTCAGTTTTTCCTTAATTGTTTATTAAAAAGAGCATAGCCGCGCGGCTATACTCTTTTTCAAAATTTTTAATTCAAAGTGGTACACTCTAACCGTTTGCCACGTGGAGCATAGGCCTTGGCCGGTGTAAAAAGAGTATAGCCGCACGGCTGTACTGGATTCTTGCCTTAATTGTTTATTAAAAATAGTATAGCCGCGCTGCTATACTCTTTTTCAAAATTTTTAATTTAAAGTAGTACACTCTAACCGTTTGCCACGTGGCGCATAGGCCTTGGCCGGTGTAAAAAGAGTATAGCCGCACGGTTGTACTGGATTCTTTCTGAATTTTCTTTTAGAAATAGTATAGCCGTGCGGCTATACTTATTTTCCCCAATTTTTTTAAAGTAGGCTGTGACACGCGGCACCTATGCGCTGGGGCTTTCCTTTTTTTAAATATATAAATAGTACAGCCGCACGGCTGTACTTTTAAAAAAGAAAATTTAATCCCATTTATAAAACATTTACTTTTTTTTTCTTTTTTGATCTTCTTTTTTTTTTTTTTTAAATATATGTAATTGAGCAATATCTTAGTCTTTTTGAATTACCTTAATTACTACTTGTATTTTCATATGTATAAAAAATTAAAGTAAAAGTCCCCAAAATAATTAATTTATATTTATTAAGGCTTTTGTGAACTCGTTTGGGTGTCTTAACTAAATTTCTCCACAGCCCAAGAGCCCTATCTGTTATTATTTGGCCATTGCTCGAGTATCTACTGTCCCTTTTTGATTTTTTACTTTTCCAAAGCTATTACCCGCGTAAAGATTTTTACACTTTCACGTTTAATAATGTTTTTTACACGTCTTTGTCATGTTTAGTGCACTTAATTTTAATAAAAATTTCAGTAAGACGCAAAATTCACGTATTATACACATAATTCTAACATATTATTGAATACAAATAATATATATTTTAAAAAAAAAATTTCAGTTTTTCCTTAATTGTTTATTAAAAAGAGTATAGCCGCGCGGCTATAATCTTTTTCAAAATTTTTAATTCAAAGTGGTACACTCTAACCGTTTGCCACGTGGCGCATAGGCCTTGGCCGGTGTAAAAAGAGTATAGCCGCACGGATGTACTGGATTCTTGCCTTAATTGTTTATTAAAAATAGTATAGCCGCGCGGCTATACTCTTTTTCAAAATTTTTAATTTAAAGTAGTGCACTCTAACCGTTTGCCACGTGGCGCATAGCCCTTGGCCGGTGTAACAAGAGTATAGCCGCACGGCTGTACTGGATTCTTTCTGAATTTTCTTCTAGAAATAGTATAGCCGTGCGGCTATACTTATTTTCCCCAATTTTTTTAAAGTAGGTTGTGACACGCGGCACCACTGAGCTGGGGCTTACCTTTTTTTTAATATATAAATAGTACAGCCGCACGGCTGTACTTTCAAACAAGAAAATTTAATCCCATTTATAAAACATTTAGTTTTTTTTTCTTTTTTGATCTACTTCTTTTTTTTTAATATATGTAATTGAGCAATATCTTAGCCTTTTTGAATTACCTTAATTACTACTTGTATTTTCATATGTACAAAAAATTAATGTAAAAGTCCCCAAAATAATTAATTTATATTTATTAAGGCTTTTGTGAACTCGTTTGGGTGTCTTAACTAAATTTCTCCATAGCCCAAGAGCCCTATATGTTATTATTTGGCCATTGCTCGAGTGTCTACTGTCCCTTTTTGATTTTTTATTTTTCCAAAGTTATTACCCGCATAAAGATTTTTACACTTTCTCGTTTAATAATGTTTTATACACGTCTTTCTCATGTTTAGTGCACTTAATTTTAACAAAAATTTCAGTAAGACGCAAAATTCACGTATTATACACATAATTCTAACATATTATTGAATACAAATGATATATATTTTAAAAAAAAAAATTCAGTTTTTCCTTAATTGTTTATTAAAAAGAGTATAGCCGCGCGGCTATACTCTTTTTCAAAATTTTTAATTCAAAGTGGTACACTCTAACCGTTTGCCACGTGGCGCATAGGCCTTGGCCGGTGTAAAAAGAGTATAGCCGCACGGCTGTACTGGATTCTTGCCTTAATTGTTTATTCAAAATAGTATAGCCGCGCGGCTATACTCTTTTTCAAAATTTTTAATTTAAAGTAGTGCACTCTAACCGTTTGCCACGTGGCGCATAGGCCTTGGCCGGTGCAACAAGAGTATAGCCGCACGGCTGTACTGGATTCTTTCTGAATTTTCTTCTAGAAATAGTATAGCCGTGCGGCTCTACTTATTTTCCCCAATTTTTTTAAAGTAGGCTGTGACACGCGGCACCTATGCGCTGGGGCTTACCTTTTTTTAAATGTACAAATAGTACAGCCGCACGGCTGTACTTTTAAAAAAGAAAATTTAATCCCATTTATAAAAAATTTAGTTTTTTTTCTTTTTTGATCTACTTCTTTTATTTAATATATGTAATTGAGCAATATCGTAGCCTTTTTGAATTACCTTAATTACTACTTGTATTTTCATATGTATAAAAAATTAAAGTAAAAGTCCCCAAAATAATTAATTTATATTTATTAAGTCTTTTGTGAACTCGTTTTGGTGTCTTAACTAAATTTCTCCATAGCCCAAGAGCCCTATATGTTATTATTTGGCCATTGCTCGAGTATCTACTGTCCCTTTTTGATTTTTTACTTTTCCAAAGTTATTACCCGAATAAAGATTTTTACACTTTCTCGTTTAATAATGTTTTATACACGTCTTTCTCATGTTTAGTGCACTTAATTTTAACAAAAATTTCAGTAAGACGCAAAATTCACGTATTATACACATAATTCTAAAATATTATTGAATACAAATAATATATATTTTTAAAAAAAAATTTCAGTTTTTCCTTAATTGTTTATTAAAAAGAGTATAGCCGCGCGGCTATACTCTTTTTCAAAATTTTTAATTCAAAGTGGTACACTCTAACCGTTTTCCACGTGGCGCATAGGCCTTGGCCGGTGTAAAAAGAGTATAGCCGCACGGCTGTACTGGATTCTTGCCTTAATTGTTTATTAAAAATAGTATAGCCGCGCGGCTATACTCTTTTTCAAAATTTTTAATTTAAATTAGTGCACTCTAACCGTTTGCCACGTGGCGCATAGGCCTTGGCCGGTGTAACAAGAGTATCGCCGCACGGCTGTACTGGATTCTTTCTGAATTTTCTTCTAGAAATAGTATAGCTGTGCGGCTATACTTATTTTCCCTAATTTTTTTAAACTAGGCTGTGACACGCGGCACCTATGCGCTGGGGCTTACCTTTTTTTTAAATATATAAATAGTACAGCCGCACGGCTGTACTTTTAAAAAAGAAAATTTAATCCCATTTATAAAACATTTACTTTTTTTTCTTTTTTGATCTACTTCTTTTTTTTTTTTTTTTTTAAATATATGTAATTGAGCAATATCTTAGCCTTTTTGAATTACCTTAATTACTACTTGTATTTTCATATGTATAAAAAATTAAAGTAAAAGTCCCCAAAATAATTAATTTATATTTATTAAGTCTTTTGTGAACTCGTTTGGGTGTCTTAACTAAATTTCTCCATAGCCCAAGAGCCCTATATGTTATTATTTGGCCATTGCTCGAGTATCTACTGTCCCTTTTTGATTTTTTACTTTTCCAAAGTTATTACCCGCATAAAGATTTTTACACTTTCTCGTTTAATAATGTTTTATACACGTCTTTCTCATGTTTAGTGCACTTAATTTTAACAAAAATTTCAGTAAGACGCAAAATTCACGTATTATACACATAATTCTAACATATTATTGAATACAAATAATATATATTTTTAAAAAAAAAATTTCAGTTTTTCCTTAATTGTTTATTAAAAAGAGTATAGCCGCGCGGCTATACTCTTTTTCAAAATTTTTAATTCAAAGTGGTACACTCTAACCGTTTGCCACGTGGCGCATAGGCCTTGGCCGGTGTAAAAAGAGTATAGCCGCACGGCTGTACTGGATTCTTGCCTTAATTGTTTATTAAAAATAGTATAGCCGCGCGGCTATACTCTTTTTCAAAATTTTTAATTTAAAGTAGTGCACTCTAACCGTTTGCCACGTGGCGCATAGGCCTTGGCCGGTGTAACAAGAGTATAGCCGCACGGCTGTACTGGATTCTTTCTGAATTTTCTTCTAGAAATAGTATAGCCGTGCGGCTATACTTATTTTCCCCAATTTTTTTAAAGTAGGCTGTGACACGCGGCACCTATGCGCTGGGGCTTACCTTTTTTTAAATATATAAATAGTACAGCCGCACGGCTGTACTTTTAAAAAAGAAAATTTAATCCCATTTATAAAACATTTACTTTTTTTTCTTTTTTGATCTACTTCTTTTTTTTAATATATGTAATTGAGCAATATCTTAGCCTTTTTGAATTACCTTAATTACTACTTGTATTTTCATATGTATAAAAAATTAAAGTAAAAGTCCCCAAAATAATTAATTTATATTTATTAAGTCTTTTGTGAACTCGTTTGGGTGTCTTAACTAAATTTCTCCATAGCCCAAGAGCCCTATATGTTATTATTTGGCCATTGCTCGAGTATCTACTGTCCCTTTTTGTTTTTTTACTTTTCCAAAGTTATTACCCGCATAAAGATTTTTACACTTTCTCGTTTAATAATGTTTTATACGCGTCTTTCTCATGTTTAGTGCACTTAATTTTAACAAAAATTTCAGTAAGACGCAAAATTCACGTATTATACACATAATTCTAACATATTATTGAATACAAATAATATATATTTTTAAAAAAAAATTTCAGTTTTTCCTTAATTGTTTATTAAAAAGAGTATAGCCGCGCGGCTATACTCTTTTTCAAAATTTTTAATTCAAAGTGGTACACTCTAACCGTTTGCCACGTGGCGCATAGGCCTTGGCCGGTGTAAAAAGAGTATAGCCGCACGGCTGTACTGGATTCTTGCCTTAATTGTTTATTAAAAATAGTATAGCCGCGCGGCTATACTCTTTTTCAAAATTTTTAATTTAAAGTAGTGCACTCTAACCGTTTGCCACGTGGCGCATAGGCCTTGGCCGGTGTAACAAGAGTATCGCCGCACGGCTGTACTGGATTCTTTCTGAATTTTCTTCTAGAAATAGTATAGCCGTGCGGCTATACTTATTTTCCCCAATTTTTTTAAACTAGGCTGTGACACGCGGCACCTATGCGCTGGGGCTTACCTTTTTTTAAATATATAAATAGTACAGCCGCACGGCTGTACTTTTAAAAAAGAAAATTTAATCCCATTTATAAAACATTTACTTTTTTTTCTTTTTTGATCTACTTCTTTTTTTTTTTTTTTTTTAATATATGTAATTGAGCAATATCTTAGCCTTTTTGAATTACCTTAATTACTACTTGTATTTTCATATGTATAAAAAATTAAAGTAAAAGTCCCCAAAATAATTAATTTATATTTATTAAGTCTTTTGTGAACTCGTTTGGGTGTCTTAACTAAATTTCTCCATAGCCCAAGAGCCCTATATGTTATTATTTGGCCATTGCTCGAGTATCTACTGTCCCTTTTTGATTTTTTACTTTTCCAAAGTTATTACCCGCATAAAGATTTTTACACTTTCTCGTTTAATAATGTTTTATACACGTCTTTCTCATGTTTAGTGCACTTAATTTTAACAAAAATTTCAGTAAGACGCAAAATTCATGTATTATACACATAATTCTAACATATTATTGAATAAAAATAATATATATTTTAAAAAAAATTTCAGTTTTTCCTTAATTGTTTATTAAAAATAGTATAGCCGCGTGGCTATACTGTTTTTCAAAATTTTAATTAAAAGTAGTACACAGTAACCGTTTGCCACGTGGCGCATAGGCGATGGCCGGTGTAAAAAGAGTATAGCCGCACGGCTGTACTGGATTCTTGCCTTAATAGTTTATTAAAAATAGTATAGCCGAGCGGCTATACTATTTTTCAAAATTTTTAATTAAAAGTAGTACACTCTAACCGTTTGCCACGTGGTATAGGCATAGGCCTTGGCCGGTTAATAAAAAAAGTATAACCCGCCTTGGGTATCTTTGGATTCTTTCTGAATTTTCTTCTAGAAATAGTATAGCCGTGCGGCTATACTTATTTTCCCCAATTTTTTTAAAGTAGGCTGTGACACGCGGCACCTATGCGCTGGGAATTACCTTTTTTTAAATATATAAATAGTACAGCCGCACGGCTGTACTTTTAAAAAAGAAAATTTAATCCCATTTATAAAACATTTACTTTTTTTTCTTTTTTGATCTACTTCTTTTTTTTTTTTTTTTAATATATGTAATTGAGCAATATCTTAGCCTTTTTGAATTACCTTAATTACTACTTGTATTTTCATATGTATAAAAAATTAAAGTAAAAGTCCCCAAAATAATTAATTTATATTTATTAAGTCTTTTGTGAACTCGTTTGGGTGTCTTAACTAAATTTCTCCATAGCCCAAGAGCCCTATATGTTATTATTTGGCCATTGCTCGAGTATCTACTGTCCCTTTTTGTTTTTTTACTTTTCCAAAGTTATTACCCGCATAAAGATTTTTACACTTTCTCGTTTAATAATGTTTTATACGCGTCTTTCTCATGTTTAGTGCACTTAATTTTAACAAAAATTTCAGTAAGACGCAAAATTCACGTATTATACACATAATTCTAACATATTATTGAATACAAATAATATATATTTTTAAAAAAAAAATTTCAGTTTTTCCTTAATTGTTTATTAAAAAGAGTATAGCCGCGCGGCTATACTCTTTTTCAAAATTTTTAATTCAAAGTGGTACCCTCTAACCGTTTGCCACGTGGCGCATAGGCCTTGGCCGGTGTAAAAAGAGTATAGCCGCACGGCTGTACTGGATTCTTGCCTTAATTGTTTATTAAAAATAGTATATCCGCGCGGCTATACTCTTTTTCAAAATTTTTAATTTAAAGTAGTGCACTCTAACCGTTTGCCACGTGGCGCATAGGCCTTGGCCGGTGTAACAAGAGTATAGCTGCACGGCTGTACTGGATTCTTTCTGAATTTTCTTCTAGAAATAGTATAGCCGTGCGGCTATACTTATTTTCCCCAATTTTTTTAAACTAGGCTGGGACACGCGGCACCTATGCGCTGGGGCTTACCTTTTTTTAAATATATAAATAGTACAGCCGCACGGCTGTACTTTTAAAAAAGAAAATTTAATCCCATTTATAAAACATTTTCTTTTTTTTCTTTTTTGATCTACTTTTTTTTTTTTTTTTAAAATATATGTAATTGAGCAATATCTTAGTCTTTTTGAATTACCTTAATTACTACTTGTATTTTCATATGTATAAAAAATTAAAGTAAAAGTCCCCAAAATAATTAATTTATATTTATTAAGGGTTTTGTGAACTCGTTTGGGTGTCTTAACTAAATTTCTCCATAGCCCAAGGGCCCTATATGTTATTATTTGGCCATTGCTCGAGTATCTACTGTCCCTTTTTGATTTTTTACTTTTCCAAAGTTATTAACCGCATAAAGATTTTTACACTTTCTCGTTTAATAATGTTTTATACACGTCTTTCTCATGTTTAGTGCACTTAATTTTAACAAAAATTTCAGTAAGACGCAAAATTCATGTATTATACACATAATTCTAACATATTATTGAATAAAAATAATATATATTTTAAAAAAAATTTCAGTTTTTCCTTAATTGTTTATTAAAAATAGTATAGCCGCGTGGCTATACTGTTTTTCAAAATTTTAATTAAAAGTAGTACACAGTAACCGTTTGCCACGTGGCGCATAGGCGATGGCCGGTGTAAAAAGAGTATAGCCGCACGGCTGTACTGGATTCTTGCCTTAATAGTTTATTAAAAATAGTATAGCCGAGCGGCTATACTATTTTTCAAAATTTTTAATTAAAAGTAGTACACTCTAACCGTTTGCCACGTGGCCCATAGGCTTTGGCCTGTGTAAAAAGTCTATAGCCGCACGGCTGTACTGGATTCTTTCTGAATTTTCTTCTAGAAATAGTATAGCCGAGCGGCTATACTTATTTTCCCCAATTTTTTTAAAGTAGGCTGTGACACGCGGCACCTATGCGCTGGGGCTTACCTTTTCTTAAATATATAAATAGTACAGCCGCATGGCTGTACTTTTAAAAAAGAAAATTTAATCCCATTTATAAAAAATTTAGTTTTTTTTTTTTGATCTACTTCTTTTATTTAATATATGTGATTGAGCAATATGTTAGCCTTTTTGAATTACCTTAATTACTACTTGTATTTTAATATGTATAAAAACTTAAAGTAAAAGTTCCCAAAATAATTAATTTATATTTATTAAGGCTTTTGTGAAATCGTTTGGGTGTCATAATTAAATTTCTCCATAGCCCAAGAGCCCTATATGTTATTATTAGGCCATTGCTCGAGTATCTACTGTCCCTTTTTGATTTTTTTTACTTTTCAAAAACCTATTACCCACATAAAGATTTTCGCACTTTCACGTTTAATAATGTTTTATACACGTCTTTCTCATGTTTAGTGCACTTAATTTTAACAAAAATTTCAGTAAGACGCAAAATTCACATATTATACACATACTTCTAACATATTATTGAATAAAAATAATATATGTTTAAAAAAAAATCTCAATTTTTCCTTAATTGTTTATTAAAAATAATATAGCCGCGCGGCTATACTCTTTTTCAAAATTTTTAATTAAAAATAGTACGGCCGCCTGGCTGTAACCGTTTGCCACGTGGCGCATAGGCCTTGGCCGGTGTAATAAGAGTATAGCCGCACGGCTATACTGGATTCTTTCTGAATTTTCTTCTACAAATAGTATAGCCGTGCGGATATACTTATTTTCCCCAATTTTTTTTAAAGTAGGCTGTGAAACGCGGCACCTATGCGCTGGGGCATCCCTTTTTTTAATAATATAAATAGTATAGCCGTGCGGTTGTACTTTTAAAAAAGAAAATTTAATCCCATTTAAAAAAAATTATTATTTTTTCTTTTTTGATCTGCTTCTTTTATTTAATATATGTGATTGAGCAATATCTTAGCCTTTTTTAATTACCTTAATTACTACTTGTATTTTAATATGTATAAAAAAATTAAAGTAAAAGTCCCCAAAATAATTAATTTATATTTATTAAGGCTTTTGTGAACTCGTTTGGGTGTCTTAATTAAATTTCTCCATAGCCCAAGAGCCCTATATGTTATTATTAGGCCATTGCTCGAGTATCTACTGTCTCTTTTTGATTTTTTACTTTTCCAAAGCTATTACTCCCATAAAGATTTTTGCACTTTCACGTTTAATAATGTTTTATACACGTCTTTCTCATGTTTAGTGCACTTAATTTTAACCAAAATTTCAGTAATACGCAAAATTCACGTATTATACACATAATTCTAACATATTATTGAATAAAAATAATATATGTTTTCAAAAAAATCTCAGTTTTTCCTTAATTGTTTATTAAAAATAGTATAGCCGCGCGGCGATACTCTTTTTCAAAATTTTTAATTAAAAATAGCACAGCCGCCCGGCTGTAACCGTTTGCCACGTGGCGCATAGGCCTTGGCCGGTGTAATAAGAGTATAGCCGCACGGCTGTACTGGATTCTTTCTGAATTTTCTTCTAGAATTAGTATAGCCGTGCGGCTATACTTATATTCCCCAATTTTTTTTAAAGTAGGCTGTGGCACGCGGCACCTATGCGCCGGGGCATCCCATTTTTTAAATATATAAATAGTATAGCCGTGCGACTGTATGTTTAAAAAAGAAAATTTAATCCCATTTATAAAAAATTTAGTTTTTTTTCCTTTTTTGATCTACTTCTTTTATTTAATATATGTGATTGAGCAATATCTTAGCCTTTTTGAATTACCTTATTTACTACTTGTATTTTAATATGTATAAAAAATTAAAGTGTTATACTATTTGTTTAATATATAATTTATATATCCTTTTATTTTTCATGATTTTGGTATAAATTTATAATTTATAATACTAAGTAATTTATTTTAAAAAGCATAGGCATTCACATAGGCCCCGATTACTCCTCTAGGCGCTAGGCCCCTGCCTGCAGCCCCCTTACTGCATAGTGATTTTTCGAATATTGGGATTAACATGTTGGTCAATCGAGGTGTGCCAGCACTTCAATTTACAACTCTGCGATTTTAACTGACTCCAGTTCCCTTATGTTTGTGTTCATAATTGACTAAAAATTAGTTGCATTGCATGGCGTTTAGATTTTCTTTTCTGGCATAATTTTTCTCAAGACTATAAACAAAGTAACAATTTCGTCAGTTCTCAATTGATTGTACAGTGACTATATGTCTCCGGAATATGCCATGGGCGGGATGTTTTCTGAAAAATCTAATGGCTACAGCTTCGGAGTCTTGCAATTGGAGATTATTATGGCAAAAAGAATACCAGCTTCTATTCCAGTGACCAACATATAGGCTTCCTAGCTTTTGTAAGCTCACACTCTAAATCTTAATGCAAAATCGTATCTTTCATACAGCTTAGGCAACCTATATGAAGCTAAATGCAGCAGAGTTTAACAATTCTGGCCAACATACATGAAATTTTGTCTGGCATGGCACTCATGGAATGAAGGCAGGGGTTTGGAGTTGGTTGATGAAGTATTGGCAGATTCATATCACCTTCAGAATCTCATGGATTTCTATTTTTGAAATATGGGTCAAGTTTCAGATTGGCAAGCACATGGAATTGCATACAAATATTGGATTTTTGCCTCAGTTTAGGTGTACATTGATGTGCCCATTTTTTTCACAAACATGATCCAATGGGTATTTGGTATAACAAACACAAGCAACATATACAAGTTTTGGCATGCAGCTAGCATACCAAATTCACAAAACGTAAAAAGGGAACCAAGGTCCCAAGAAGGAGTTGTCCAAAAGATGCAACTCCCCACACAAAACTCTTGTATGGGGACTTGGGGGATTTCTATTTGTGAGGTAAAATACCTCTTGGTCGAGTTAGGCTAAAGTACAAATGACCGAGCTGAGCTCGGGTCCAAATGGTCGGGTTGAGCTCAATATCAATGGACAAGCTGGGCTTGAGCCTTGGGCGGGATGTTTCCGGAGTATGAGTGCATGATAACTTTTTTAGAGTTCCAATTGTTCACATTTTTTTTTAATAAAAAATTTCAGAGAAATATTTATTACAATGAGTCTAGGATAAGGAACAGGCCAGGAGACTGTATAAGTTTCAGTTTGTGTTTAGGTTTAAAGTATTAATAGAACAACATGTCGAGGGAATATGGAGAATTGGAGAAAATTTCAAACCACACCATTTATAATATGATTCATATTCCTCCTCAAATAAAGTTATAATCTATCATAAAACATATACTTTTTTCTTTTATTAAAAAAAACATGAACTACATCGATCTGACTGTATATATAGCCAGTCAATGAATTGGTAATTGCGTTGACAAGAACCTAAGGTATGTAAATATCCCCTCAACAAGAACCTCGATTAACTGACGTAGGAGAAAGTATCCTAAACATGAAGGGAATGGTAAAAGTGAAAGTTTATCGCTTTCATTCGACTCATTGTTTGCAGTTACCTCATAAATGTCTTCCTGTTTTTTAGAATGAAGGGCATAATGAGAATTGTTGATGATCCTGCAAAAACAAAAGTCATGTGTAAAGTGCTATGTAAATTTATCAATTATAATTAAACATCTTATGTGTTTTGAAAAAAAATCAAATATTTTGTGCCTTAAGAATAAAGAAATAGAAACCATGTTAATCTTAAATTTTTTCTAGGGCTACAATGAAAGGGCAAACTCTAGCTATTGATGCCAAACAATTTGCTCATTATACGGTTTAAAAAAACTCGATCTCCTTTCATATTTGTTTTCCTTTCTTTTCTTCTATTATTTTTTCTTTTGTCAAACAGTAAAAAAAATTGTTGACCATCAATTATTTAGGCAGGTATAGTGAGCAAATTTATGGGTACCAACATCGTTTTCTCTATGAAAATAGATATGATCTTTGGCATGTATGGATTTTGTTTATAAAGTATGATTTTGGCACTGTAGTTTGGATGAAGTTCCAATTTGGTAAAAGTTTCCGTTCTTGCGATTTAACTGTAGTTTATTACAGTCTACGTACAAACAAAGACATCTTTACCTGTCATGGCGCTTTTCAAGAAAACACTGCAAGGAATATCTTCTTGCCATTGGAAGTCCTGAAATAGGTAAAGGAAAAAACTAGTTAGGGAAGATCTGTTAAAGAAAAACTAGAGCAAATGTGATTAACATTATTCCTTTTGTGAAGACTAAAGATCAACTAGCAGTCGTTTCAAAAAAAAAAAAAATCAACTAGTAGACACAAGGATGATTTTGCAGGGGGCGGGTGAAGTTAGGAAACTGGGGTATTCATGTAAATTGTTCTCCTTTAACCTTTTTTTATGGCAAACCAAAAATCACCTGATATATGAGCAATGCTGAGTATTCAATACACAAAATTTCGGGTATATAGTGAATGCTCTTAATTAATTGAGGTACATATCGAAATGAACTACTCATATCTAGCTCTTATTTTGGAAACTGATAGTGATTTGGGTTTGAGAGGTGGTTTTTGCCTGTCTGTTTTTAACCTTTCTGCAACAAGAGGTTTGACCAATGAGTTTTCACTGGCAAGACGCATAATCGCTTGAGCCTACAATGACAATATCTATGGGAATCAATATAGCGGATAATTTTATATAATTATTCACAATTTGGTAAGATATAACATTATAATAAATTGTTTGAGAAAATTATTTTCAGGAAAAAGAAGTTGAACAGTCAAATATGGCAGTCACAACATAGACATCATGGATTTCAAGCTTTGGGCACATTATTATTTCCTGAAAATTAAACATTTGTGTGCATTTCTTTAAACTATTCACCTTATCAGCAGGAATATTGTCATAGACATTGATAATCCCATCATAAAATATTGTAAGTTCTGAAGTCCTGTTGGATTGATCATCACATCTGTGTATGTACACACACAACAAAAATTGAAGAGGACTAACTTCAAAAGGGAAACTAATGTTATAACACAATAAATAATTAGGGTAACGATTTTGGCACTCTTAGCTTATAGAAATTCAATTTAATTCCTTTTAAATAATCTCAGTGGATGTTCCAGAAGCATAAACGGAGAGTGCCAACATTGCTACCCAAATATAATAGAGATATTTAGTGATATATCCATTTCTAGCACTAATATTATAAATAAACCCTACACAATTGAATTCCTATAAACAAACCCAAAAAAAACCCAAAAAATGATAGCTAGCCTTATTGAATTTAATATTGATTATTAAATTACTTTGATGCCCTATTGAGTGCTTTGGGTATTTTTATGAGATTTTGGGGTTGGGCTTGTTTTAAGAAATTGATGGCAGTTTTGTAATTTATAAGAAGTTAAAAGCTTTTTTGTTATGTTGTAAATGGGCTTTGGGTGTGTTTCTAAAGTCCATTTTATATAGGGTATTTTTATAATTTGGGCCCCCATATTGGGTATAATAGTGAATCTCCCAATATAATAAGCATATATAACGACGACTATAAGGAAAACATACCGCAATCCAGGAAGCAACTGTTGCTCTAGCAAAGATAGCCGGTGTCCTGGAAAATAATTTCTACCAAGAAATTTAGGTGGTAATAAAGGGCGGGGTGATGAATGCCTTTTGATAATTTATGATTCAAATTCAGCTTTCATGCTGGTTTTAGCCACGTTATTTTAACTTCTTGTAAGAAGATACTTTCTGAAGAACCAAACACTTTGAGACATATTATTCTCTTCATCCATTGATCTTAAGCTGATGTCTCTTTGCTGGTCATCTGGGGTCCTTGTAACTTTTTCAAAACCAGAACCATTTTTATTTTCGTCTTCTCCATACAGTTCTTGGTCTGTTTTCATGAAGAAGTCCTTTGTTATAATTGGAGTGCTACAAGCCATGATATATATGTTGCTCTCTCCCAACTAATTCCCAAGAAGTGAAGAGAAGTCTTCAAACCTATGTATATATATACACACACATGAGAAAGAAAAACAAAATTGCTGAACATCGAACCCATATAAAGGAAATGAAAATTATATATATATATAGCCAAATTCCCATCATCCCATGACTAGCACGAAACTGAAATGGTATATCAAACGGCACTAAGATATGAAGAAAACAGTTCAAAAATGCATACCAAGTTATATAGAATATGCATATATGTTTTTTTTTTTTTTTGATGACCTTTCCTATTGAGAGGGGCGATAGCATACTAAACTCACACACACTACACGGATGCTAGGACTCGAACCCAGGACCTTACCTAAGGGAGTAAATACTCCATACCACTACACCAGAGCTGGTTAAAAGAGAGCAGATGTGTACCTGAAGAGGTTAGGCTGTTTTATGAGTATGTGCACATAAAGCAAGCTCATATATATAGGGTAAATTGCCAAAATGCCCCTGAATTTGTATCTAATTATCAATTTACCCCGTAACCTCTTTTTTTAGATAATTAAAGACTCAAACTAAATTTTATTATCAATTCCCCTCTACCGTCTAAATCTCAACATTTCATTTAATTTGCCGTTAAATATGAGAGCAAATTGGTCCTTTTAAAATTTGAAATAATATATATATAATTATTTTAATAAACAGAGGGGCACACCCACTTCATCTTTTTCCCTTTTGTTGTAATTGAAGATACAAATTACAAAGGGGAGGGGGGGAGCTCGAATGAGAGAGAGAGAGAGAGAGAGAGAGAGAGAGATGGACCCACATAGTTTCCTCTTGGTTCAAAGGGTCAGGATCTAGACAGAATCCATGGGCGTACACTGCAAGCATCAGCCGAAGATTGTGCCACGTGTATTTCTGATGCAAGGAACTACATGATCCAAAACTGCACATACAGTAAAGTTGCGGTTGGCAATTGCACGTATGAGAGCATCCATAATAGAAGGGTGTATAAGGGGGTATATATTAAATATACATTCTTTGTCATTGGAATTATCTCCAATGAGGAGATGTAAAGAGTTGTAAACATACATCACTACTATGAAGATGTAAAATAAAATGCACATTTGTATATATTTTTACATCTTTTGCAGGCGAGATCCATCAGAGAAAAGAGAGGAAAAATGAAGAAAAGTCAGCACAAAAGGCTGGCACCCGTGGCTACAGTAATTGCTGGAAAAAAATTCACATGCGGGGCAATTTTTTGGTTGTCATGTTCCCCCCAAAACGGCTAGTTTGCAACAGCCAATTGAATTTTCAAAAAGAGCAAACAGCCAACAGCCAATAGCCAACATTTAATTAGGCAGCAGCTTTTTTTTTTGGGATGAAATCATATCTTCAACGAATTTAATTATTTTTAAGTCTATTTGTTTGAAAAAAAAAAATTTAACCTAATACAAAAAATAATAATTTTATAAAGTAAACCCAAAATACAAATTTAATACAAAAACGAATTAAGACAAACAAATCAATTATACATATTTAGATTTACATCATTTTTCATTGGAGAAAAAACGTATTTACACCCCCCCAAGGTGTAAAAGGAATGTAAAAATGGCTTTACACCCCTAAAAATACACCCACCATTGTGGATGTTCTAAGTATTCAGACGAGCATTTCTGTGGTTTGACAATTGCACGTATAATGTGTTGAATTAATTGTGGTCAAAGAAACATATGGTGAATTTGAATTCACCATCTTATTTCGAAGTCCCTTGAATATGACATCAATTAAAAAACGGAATTTCCCATACAAGTGAAAAGGCACCAAATAACTTTGAACCAACATAATGATAAAACTTGTCTAAAAACACTATAATTAAACACACTTGTCACCATTACCTTCTCTCTCTCTCTCTCTCTCTCTCTCTCTCTCTCTCTCTCTCTATATATATATATATATATATATATATATATATATTCTAACCTATATATCTTTCCCATAAAACCTTCACAAAATTCTTTCTACTCAACTGCAACATGTTCATCTGAATGGGTGGTTCAGAAACAAATTTATATTGAATCTTCATGCTAAAGATTACATAGTTTAGACTTTAAGATTCCGTAAAGACTATATAATAAATGCCACACATGAGTCACAAATCAATCAGAAATATGTCTTTCTTTAGATTCACCATCTCTATTTTTTGCAACCAATGGGGTGTTGGATTGGCCTAGGTCATTGGTGTGCTCCCAAGTGGTTATGGGTTCAAAATCCCATGTACCCGTGTATATGAGTTTTTCCCACTCCCTTTTTCTAACTCTGGCCCAAAAAAAAAAAAAAATCTCTATTTTTTGCCTAATTAACTTTCTTTCTCATTCTCCCAAGGATCTACTGATTTTGTTCAACCCTGAGAATTTCACTGCCAATGGCATTTACGACACACAAACCTGAAGGAGCTCATATGTTATTTTAGCTATGAAGCCCTTTACCCAACAGGGTTTGCTCTTGGTTCAAAAGGCACTCATGATACAGAAAGAGCATATGGGCCGACCCTTAGTTGGAGTCTCAGCCCTAGTCTGCGCAGCTTGTATTTCTGATGCCACTAACTATATCCTCCAACATTGTTCATATAGTAAAGTTGCAATTATGTTGTACGAAAATTGTCTATATAAGTATTCGGACAAACAAGCATTTCTTTGGTCCAGTAGTTGAGAACCAAACGAAGGTGTGCGTTATGAATCAGCAAAACACAAGCAATCCAACGTCATTTATTCGGATGAAAGTAGGTTTGTTTAGCAATCTAGTCACCGAAGCTGCGAATACAATGAAATTGGAAGCAACTGGGTAGGGCTTGTCAATGGGTCGGACTAGGCTTTAAAGAGCAGAGAGAAACTATTGGGCTGGGCCGGGCCGGGTTTTTTAAGAAAATTCATAGTCCAAGCCCGACTCATTGGCCGGGCTTGAGAAGGCCCATTGGGCCAGACTAAATCCAATGGGCCAGGCCTGAACGGGCCTACTTCATTAAAAAAAAAAAAAATCATAAACTTAATCATAAGGGCATTTTAGTCCAAATTTGATATTAAACTCACTTAATTCCAATATTTTCACATTAAACCAAATTCATAAAACACCCAATAAAGTCACACAACTTAATAAGATTTTCCACAAAAATAATAAAATCAAATATTATTCTTGATGTTATTACATAATTAGACCGTAAGACGTTTTAAAAAATAATAAGTATCAAAAAAATATTTTTTTAAAAAGATGGTATGAATAAATTTGCAAATATTTGGTGATGTGTTCAAGAAAAGTATGATTATATTTGGTGGTACGATTATGTTTCGTGATAGGATTATATTTGGTGATGTGATATGTTGTTCATCTTATTTATATAGATATATATATATATATATATATATATATAATTGTTGAATTAATAATTGACACAAATTAATGTGCTAATCATCCAATTATAAACTATGAATTAGTAAAGTAAATGAAATGAAACAAATTATATATGTGATTTAAATGAAATAATCATAAACCTAAACTCTTATTTATACATAATTATATATATATATATATGCGGGCCTAATGGGTCGGGCTTTTGTGGGCGGGCCGGGCTAGGCTTTTTTGATCGGGCTGGGTCTATGGGCCGAGCTGGGCTTCGACACCCAAGCCCAAGCCTAGCCCATCCCAAGACAGGCCGGACCATCTCAAAGCCCATAACGGGTCGAGCCTGATGAGGCCTACAACTGGGTGTTTGGAGCCGTTGGAAGTATATGAAAAGATCCGTACTTCGGTTCAATGCCCTAGTGACCTTTCTAGTTGTGATTGTAAAACATGTCTTCACAATGCGATTTCACGGCCAATTGAGATTGGAAGGGTTTATAGTGAGCGTTTTAACGTTCGACAAAAGACTTGGAATCTATTAATAACTCTGGGTTTACTCAACCCAGAGTGGTGGAAGTAAACCCTTGTTGATTAATAACACAATATAATTAGTAAGATCAATTATCATTAGATTAATGGTATTAATTATATTGTGATGTATTGTAGAAACATCTCCTGACTAATTGTCTTTTCCCTGTAGGCCGGCCGGGCCTGATTCTACTTTAAAAGAAGAACACAACGACCGAGTTTTCCAAGTCGTTGCTTCAAACTTCTTGACTATAATAAGAAATGAATACTTTTTTCACACCAGAATAATAATGTTGCTGGTGAAGTTTTTTTAACTTGGTTTTCAATTGAACATGGAGAATGGTCGTGTAGGGTGTTACCTTTGACTCTTTCATAGTCGAGACATTTGGATTTAGTTAGATGTTGAAAAGCTTAGTGATATTAAAATCATGCAAACGTCGCTGTTTGATGAAGGCCTCTAAGAAAACACCACATAAGCAGACTTGCATCCATCATTCTAAGTCCAACTTGCTCAAATTCTAACCATGTTTTTAATGGAAAGAATAAAAGAACAAGTCAATGCACTTGTTTGCTTAACTATTGATTAGCATTCATCACTGAAAATCCAGCTTTTCCCTTTGCCGCCTTTCTCTGCTTTCAATCCTTCATCATCTTGTAAAATGCAATTTCTTGCATTATATGCTCCTTATTTTCTCTTTGTTTTATGCCTTCTTCAAGTTTCCCATCCCACTATAGCCCAAAAGATCAACCAGTTTTCGAACTGTAACACTACTTTGAATTACACTTCTGGGAGTCTTTATGAGCAAAACCTAAACCTTACCCTCAGTTATCTTGTTGCTAATGCTTCTCTAACAGGATTCTACACCACAAGTATTGGTGAGAACAGTGATGTGGTTTATGGCCTTGTTCAGTGCAGGGGAGACCTCTCTAAAGTTGATTGCCATACTTGTGCAAATACAGCTGCAACTGAGATAAGGCAACTCTGTTTTAGCCAGAAGGAGGCTTCGGTTGGTTATATAAATTGCTCGTTACAATATTCGGCTCAGCGTTTCTTCTCTACTTTTGACAGTTTTCCAGGAGTACAGTTACATAACACCAAGACAGCAACTGATCCTGCTCTTCTTAAACGCCAGTCAGGCAACTTGGTTAAGAACCTTTCATCAGAAGCTGCTTCTACTCCTTCCAGATTTGCTCTTGGGTTCACCAGTTACACAGATTTTAATGATATATATGGCATGGCCCAGTGCACCCAAGACTTAGCAGAAAACACCTGCTTAACTTGCCTGCAAGAGATTGCCAGCCATGTTCCTGAGTGCTGTGATGGATATGTTGGGGCTACACTAATTTCTAAAAGTTGTTATCTTCGGTACGAGACATATTCATTTTTTCTGTCACCAATAGCGCATCAGCCACCTCCAGTGGTATCTCCTCCATCTCCTTCCTTGCTTGAGCCTAAGGCTGGACATGCTGGTAAATTCTTAGGTTCTTTTGACACATCCCTGAAATTAGTATGTTATTCTTGCGATGAATCAATTGCATCAATTATCAGATAATTCATTTAATTAGCATATAATAAGCTTTTAATACTATGAACTGAGTGCTTTTCCAGCAAACAATCGAATATGAATTGGAGATGCAATCATTTCATGTTTTTGCAGGAAAGAAGAGCAATTCAAAAATCATCCTTATCATAGTAATCCCACTAGCTTTAGCATTGACTGTGATAGCCACAGGCTGCGCTGGTTACTTATTCTGGAAAAAGGCCAAGAGAAATGGGGTTGGTACGTAGCTCATAGCTCTTATCAATTACAGAATTTAATCACGTTTCTAGCTGTAAGATCTGAGCTTTCTTCTAACATCTTGACCAATTAGTGGAGATTTATATGCTGAAAGTTCTCTGTTTAGGCCAGTGGTTGTTGCATTTTATATGTCCCAAGATATTACCTTAGCATATTATCATGCAGATGATGTTCCTGATTTACGTGAAGATGGTAATAATAGCATGGATGCACTTTTGATTGGACTAAGTACACTTAAAGTCGCAACCAACAATTTCTCAGAAGCATATAAACTTGGAGAAGGTGGATTCGGTCCAGTTTACAAGGTACTTACAATTCATTCGTAATCAGGGCATTCTCTATTTGACATTAGTGTAAATGACACTGTCCATATGCACCTCTAGGGAACACTGCCCGATGAACAAGAAATAGCCGTGAAGAGGCTGTCACGTAGTTCAGAGCAAGGCCTAGCAGAACTAAAAACGGAAGTGATGCTGGTTGCTAAGTTACTGCACCGGAATCTGGTAAGACTGTTAGGCTTCTGCTTAGAAGATGAAGAGAAGCTACTCGTCTATGAATACCTACCCAATGGGAGCTTGGACAAGATCTTGTTTGGTATGAACTATAAGGTCCCTGAGTTGTTCACTTTAGTGTAGATTTGGTATTCATTCTTGTTCACAATTAAATTCTGTTTGTCTGAAACTTAAACTTTGTATCTAGATCAGAGGAGACCATTTGGCTTAGAATGGGAAGGAAGGTTCAAAATTATTGTTGGAATTGCTAGAGGGCTACTTTATCTGCATGAAGATTCTCAGCTTAGGATTGTTCATCGAGATTTGAAAGCCAGCAACATCCTGCTAGACGAAGAGATGAATCCCAAAATATCTGATTTTGGTTTAGCCAAACTGTTTTGTGGTAGCCAAACTCATGGCAATACAAATCGGATTTCTGGTACTTTGTACGTCACAAACTTAATTCCTAGTTAGAAATACAATGTTTATTGCTTGACATACACTTCTCTAACTCATTTATTCATGACTTGCAGTGGATACATGGCACCGGAATATGCTAAAAATGGGAAATTTTCGACTAAATCTGATGCCTTTAGTTTTGGGGTTTTAGTTATGGAAATTATTACAGGTCGAAAGAATTCCAGCTTCCGCAATTTCTCAAATCTTCAGAGTTATGTAAGTATGCAAAATAATAAATGGGAGCAATATGTTAAATTGACGGAGCACATGTTTCTTAAAGTTGGATTGACTTGAATTGAACACTTGGAAATTGTCATATAGGCGTGGCAGCATTGGGCCAATGGAACATCTTTGGAGTTATTGGATCCAAGATTGGGTGACCAGTGGCCTAAATATGAAGTTCTGAAGTGCTTCCACATTGGGTTATTATGCGTGCAAGAAGCTCCTGCTGAAAGACCTACCATGTCTGAGGTTGTTATGATGCTCAATAGTTACACCATAAACTCCACCGTCCCGTCACAGCCAGCATTTTATGTCCGGCAAGAGAGCTCTGCAGACTCACAGCAGTCGGTGGCTCGCCTCGAAAGTTATGGTGCATTAGAACTTGATCAGTTAGCAGAAGCAACTCTAACAGTCACTGAACTCTGTCCTCGCTAGCTAGCAATTGCAAATTGCAATGTCATAATAATTAGAAATGTATTTTTCAGCCAGAAAGTAGATTCTGCTACTGATTCTTATTTTGGTTGTACAAATTTTTTGTTCGTGCGCATATTGTCAATTAAAGGACAACTAAAACCCGTTACGTTTGGACAAATTTTTTGTCTTTTCTTGTGGTGATTAGGTTGACGAGCAAAAGATTGTGCATATTATCATAAGCAAACCAAATTAATTACAACAACTTGTTTCGCAGCAACAATACAATAAATTTATTTTCTTGTTCTGTAGGCCGGCCACTAGCCACTAGCCACTAGCCTGTTTTGTAACCTTTGACTGCTTCTTTCACCAGAATAGTATTTGCTCCAGAAAAATTAGTTTTTGAATGAGTACCGTGAACTTGCTCAATCAAACTGTCAAAACAGTAATCTAAAAATATTTTTGAACAACAAAACGAACAACTAATTGTCGGGGATGGTTTGTTTGTTTTGTTTTGTTTTTTTTTTTTTGGTGTGTGATCATTTTGAAAAAAATAGCTTCATTTAATTCTTTGGTGGTATCAACTATCAAGCAAAACTCCTTTTGTTTTAGTGTAATTTTCGCTTCAAGCACTTTTATCAAAACTTATTAAAGCTTCTATGAGTCGAATATTGTATTCGCATGTGAAGATATCGCTTAAACTGGCTTTATGGTGAGGGTCAATGTACTAGGGACCTTGTCGAGATTTCTTGTAAGAAATATTTTGATAAAGTAACATGTGATCTTCGAAAATTTGGTTATGAAAAGAGTGGTGGACGTGTTTATTATGGAAATTGTTTTGTCATATTTCAACTTTACACATTTGTCGATGATTAGTTTTTTTTCTTTTCTTGCGATTTTGGGTTTCTTTTTGTTTGCTTCTAATCTTTGTATTTTTGGAGAGTTAGTGTCTTGTTTCCCAAAATGTCCATGTGGTTGGGGTGTGTGCGGAGAGTTCGTGACAAAGGCAAATCAACTGCACCGATTTAATTGCGCAGTCTAGAAGTTGGATCCTGATCAGTTGTGGCTTATCAAATGAATAACAAATTAATCATAATCTTCTATATGTATAACCTCAGAAATAGTACTTGGATCCTGATCCCCCGCCCCGCCCCCGCCCCCGAATTCTTTTTCGTTCCAAAGGCACCCAACTTCTCCTTTTCAACCAAACCCCACTTGCCTTAATCATATTCTTATGAAGCTATGTGTCTTTCTTGTGAAAGAGAAGATGGGGTCTTTGGTTTGGTTAATTGTTCAAAGATTTGAGAACGACATGTCCATATTTTTCTAAGTTCTTAAAGAAAAACAAAAAGGTGAAAAAAAACTGCTGTATATATGTACAAATTCCTTGAGATTCTGGGTTGGATTATTAGATTAGGTGTATCGATATATACCTACTAAACGTTGGCCAAAAAAGATACACCTACTAAACGTTGGCCAAAAAGGATACACCTACTGAACATTAAGATGAAGTCACCCACCCTGTCCTTTAACGTGGATGCCATAAACCACTCCACTGTATACTTTTGGTCCTTTTTTTCCTTTGAATTCACAGAATTTAATTACAAAGATAATTTCAATCATGTCAAGAACCTGAATATATGAACCCACATTCATTGCTCGGATAGTTCACATCAAACTATATCACGATTAAAATGCCTCCAAAAGTTTAACTGTTACTTCAATTTTAACATGTAGGTCTTTTCTTAGTGAAGATCTTCTTGGAGTCTATAGGGCTCGAGTCATTGTTTAGTTTCTCTGTCAGGCTTTAGTCCCGTTTCTTCACAAATATATATATATATATATACACGTAGTCTACAACAAGAAAAAAAATATGATAGTTGTAGCAGAAAAATAGAAGAAGAATAATATTGGTATCCAAGAGCGAACAACCTGTCACTGCCTTATATCATGATACTTGACCAACTCAAACAACTAAACCACAAACCAATATTATCTTCGCTCTTACGTGTCTTCTCCCTTCTCCTTCAACGTCTATAAAAATGAAGTTCCTAAGTGGAGATCTATGTGGTTGACTCTCTGCCCTCTCATTCTACCCTTCAACTTCTTTTCCCTTTCTACCACTAAGCAAAAATATGGCAGCTTCAAGAACAACATTAGTGAGCTTGGTTGTTGTGACCATGCTCATAGAATTGGCCATGGCAGCCAGTTACAATGTAGGAGGTCCGAATGGCGGGTGGGATTCCACTACCGACCTTCAAACTTGGGCATCATCCCAGACATTCTTAGTAGGAGATAATCTCAGTAAGTTATTTACACACCGAAAGATATTGACAAGGAACATCTTACATAATATGGGACAATTTTTAATCTGATTTTACTTATTTTCCTATACTTGAATTAAGAAATTGGTATCTTTATTATGTGCGCAGATTTTCAGTACGCACCAAGCCATGATGTTGTTGAAGTTCCAAAGGCAGACTATGATTCTTGCCAAGCAAGTAACTCAATTCAGTCTTATAGTGGTGGCAGCACTACCATTCCTCTGTCTTCTCCAGGCAAGAGGTACTTCATCTGTGGAACAACTGGACATTGTAGCCAAGGAATGAAGCTAGAAGTGGACACTCTTGCCACTTCTGCTGCACCAACTGCTTCTCCTCTGAGCCCTGCTCCACAAGAATCTCCTTCAATCCCAGCCCCTTCTTCCTTGGACACTCCATTGGCTCCAGAAGCTTCGACTGCATCACCGGCACAATCACCAGAATCTGCTCCCACTTTGTCCCCTGCTTTGCCATCTGAGTTGCCCATCAGTCCTGCATCAAACCCAACCGACATTCCTTCAACTGAAGCTCCTACTTCCATCTCTCGAACTGGATCTTCAGCACAACCATCTTCCTCATCACTTAACTGCAAATTAGGCAGCCTCCAGGCGAGTCTCACTGTGGGGTTCAGTGCTGTTGTGATCATGTTGTTTCTATCTCCCTAGGCTTTTAAACAAAGGAAGATTTAGATTGTTTGTGAAGAAGTTTATGTTCATTGGGTTTTCTGTGTGACAAAATTTCTTGTGCATTTTATTCCAATTTTATGATTGCTTCCTTTTGCATATAGAAAAGAAACTGTTGTGCAAAGTGTTTTACTATTTAGAAGAAATGAATGTTAGGGCTTGAACCAGCATGTTCAGCCGTTTTGGATCAGACTGCTATAATACTACAGAAACTATAACTAAGAAACCATTTTTAGGTCTGATAAACTGTTTGATTCAAGAGATCATCAACATACATGAAGAGTGCTAAATAATATTTGTCATGGACCGACGATCGATTAATTGAAACATTCGAGATTGCTGGAAAATAGAAATACCCCATTAACTGTATGAACTTCACTGCAACGCCACAAAGTGACAACAAACATCATAGTATGCTAGTAGCCAACTGCAACACCATTGTTTAAATTGTAGCAGACCCAACGGCAGCACTGGTCAATACACCCTGTTTTGTTCTGTTTTCAAAATCTTTTAAGAAGCAAATATATAACAAACCCTCTGCCAACTGCCACCCCACCATTTCCTGACATGCTCTTTTTCCAAACCTGTTGAAGCCTTGATGGCACAAACCCATTCAAATACAAGCAGTCCTCTGAGAAAGCGCCAAAAATATTACGTTGCAATTATAGGCATTGTAAGATCAAATGCAGGAAAAACCAATCGAATTCAATCAATGCAGAATCCTTCTGTATGGTGGCGTCCACAAAACCCCTAGGTTGTATTTCCCTGCTAATCATTACTTGATCAATTTGCTGATGATGGAGATTTGGGCAAGTGCACTCTAACATGATTCTTGATCCATTTGCAGCACATGCTATAATTGAGATCCATGCCGTTATTTGAAAATGTAAATTGCTTAAAGATGATGAACAAAACATCTGTTACAGATTTGTACATGCCTTTGTTGAACTACTGTAGTTGAAAACAATGATAGATATTTAGGACAAATGAACATTTTTGTTCGAGATGTGACAGTGAACAAATTATGGATGCCCTGCACTCTACGCTTACGCCGTACGAGGGCGAAGGATATGATCCTGTGATATGTCAACTACATATCAGGGGACATGAATTGCCGCATGGGAACACCAGGGTAACTTATGAAAGGCATCAGCTTGTTTCCAGAAGCTTGTGTACTCATGGCTATGACTTGCTGCTCCGACTTCTCTTTTTCTACCCTTAGCCTCTGCTTCTCATCTTGAAGCTCATCTTGAAGTTCACTCTTCTCAGCCTGTGTAGAGACACAGAAACTAAAAACCGTTATGCATACTCACCTGGTTCTAGTATTCAGGACATGGTGAAAAAGATGAGATGCATACAAAGCATTCAAGTAGTTCAGTTTCTGAAATCCAAGTAGGCGTGAGGAAGTAAAGCTCGCCTTCAATTCTTTAATATTTGCTTGCAAAGGCTCAATGGTCTCTTTCAGCTTCTTGGATTCACTTTGTAACTGATGTTCTGTTCCATGGAGTTGAGTCAATTGATGATCTGTTCAGAGCAGAGGAACCCACCTGCTTCATTGGGATGGGTTTGGGGCTGAGGAAGCTGAGGGAGATGCGATAAATGATAACGATCGTTCATCTGTTTGACTCTCGTATCTTTCTCCCTTCTTCTACATGCGACCCTCGAAACTCCTCATGTGGGACATAACTGTTTTGGTGAGGAAAAGTTTCCACCTTTGGGACGATATATGATAAGAACTTGAATTTGTTACTAACGGAAAGATTAACCAACAGTATTTCATCTTTAGGATTTCGATGGGACCAAGTTAAGGACAGAACTTCTAAAGATGGACTGAATCATGTATTTGGGCTAGCCCAATGCTCACTCGTTGCAAAACATGCACACGTGAAGCATCTTCTCAAACGTTGTCCTTCTAGTCGAGGTGCTATAATTTGGTATGAAAGTTGCCTCATAAAATACTCGAATGCACAATTCATTAGTAGAAGTGACACAAGTAATGGAACTATGTGATAAATACCAAATTCGTTGTTCCTCCCTCATTATTTGATAAATAACCAAATTCCTTGATCCTCCCAAATTCGCTGTAAATTTGAACTTTTTGGTTTGTGTATGCACTAGAAAGGTCAAAACTAATGATATACTACACAAAAATCAAAATACAAATATGAATGAGGACAACATTTGTAAGTTGAGAAGAGTGTTAAGTGACTCTTTTTTCTTAAGATTGTTAGTTTATTTTGTGACGTGGAAACAGTCGTTGTGAAACGATGTCGTCGCCATAATATAGTCACCGTATTTTGGCCCACGTACAGAAGAAGAAGTTGGCTCCTTTCAACATAATTTGGAACTCTCTACATCCTTTACTGTGAATGAGAATGAGTAATTCTTGTTAACGTACTTGAAAATGATGGTTATGCTAATTAGAAAAATAATTTTTATTCTCATTCCAATGTTTAGTTTGTATAATAAGAGTAATTATTTTTATGAAATAACTTCATAATTTTTCATTTTATTTGCATATTAGTTAGTATAAATATTGCAACAACATTGTGGTTTTTAGAACGAATTTGGTGGTACTCTAATATCCAGAACATATGATTGTCTGATACCACAATGTACACAACGCAGTCAACCTGATTGACAGGCGGCAAATAGACGGACATCGAAATCCACCAAAAGATGAAAAGAAAAAGAAAAAGTCATCATTGTAAGAAAAGAAGAACACAGAGACTGGCTGCTGTTGACAAAGATGCTCTCTTTCCTCTCCAAATCAAATCCACCGTTACAAAATCAACAAACACATTATGTACAATCTGAACCCAACATTACCTACCCACCTATCCAATAATAAGAATCAAAGAGATTGAAAAAGAAGAAAAAAATTGTGGGGAAATGAATTTGCAGAACGAAATTGGAGCTAAGCATGGACAGGGCCTGGCGTCACCTGAGGCTGCCTTGGTGGATTGAACGGCGGCGGCGCCGTTGAAGCCGGCGGAGGCGGAGAAGATGGCGGATTGAGAGTTGGGTCTGGCGGAGGTGGAGTTTGAATTGGGGTCGCCGGAGGAGGTGGAGTTTGGATTGGGGTCGCCGGAGGAGGTGGGGTTTGAATTGAGGTCGGTGGAGGAGGTGGGCTTGAAATTGAGGTCGGCGGAGGCTGGTTTGAATCTGGGTTAGGTGGAGGTGGGTTTAAATTGGGGGTAGGTGGGCTGGGCTGTGTCAAGGTGGGATCTGTGGATGGTGGGTTGGGCTGGTTCGAACTGGAATTGGGGTTGGGGAAGATGAGAGGAGGAGAAGAGAGAGAGTGGCAAGAGTCTGAATCGGCGGAGCATTTGTGGGTTTTCTGGAGGCCATGCCGCAAAACCCCAAATCCCAAAACGAGCCCAAGAACCACAAGCACTGTGACTACGAAAATGAAGATCTTTGTTGCTTTTCCCACATAGCACATTTTCGTATTTCCTTTTTCTGGGTTTTCTGGTTCAGAGTCTGAGAGATTGACAGATAGAATGGGGGTGGTGGGGTTTGTTGGGTCCTTTTCGTCCTCTTCTCATGGTGAAGAAGACGAGAGAAGAGAGTGAGGGTGAGTGTGAGTGTGAGTGTGAGTGTGCATTTTGGTTTTGGTCTTTTTTTGTTTTGTTTTGGCTTTTGTGGATTTTAGGATTTGGGAGAGAATTAAGTGAGGCACGTGAAGCCCAACTTCAATTCAGATAAAAAGAAAAGGTAGCATGGCTTTGTTCTTGCCATTTACCGACGCCAAGTACCATTAGCTTAACTGCATTGTAGCAGAGAGTGACTTTCCCAAAATACCCTTAGTCTTGTCAATTATTTTTTAATATGAGTGTTATTGAGGAAGGAGGTTCAAACACAAAATTACGGATAACTGCTATTAACTACTTAAGTTATAAACCTCGCTCTCGTTCTTACAATTAATCGCCCATGGTGTTAATTCAGAAGGGAGGCGCATTTTTGGTATATCAATGGAAACTTGCTTTTGGTCTTGCAATTAATCACTCACATGGTGTTCATTCAGAGGAGAGAGGCTCTTTTGGGTATGTGGATGAAAAGGTGAGGAGTATTTAATCAGTACTAAACGAGGCTGGTTAGTACATAAGGGGACATTAAAGTAAAGCCGTTGAAGAGGATATGTTGGGAGGCGAGCCGCCAACTACGTTTGACAGAGTGCCATGTCATTTCTCTTGGGATTGAGCTGGAAGACTTGCTTATAATCAAAATCACCCTTGGTTTGCTCTTATTTACAATCTTGTCTGATGGGCTTCCAATGTTTTCAAAAGCAACTTCATAGTCTTGTATATCATGGGCTTTCTGTCATGCAACCAAACCCAAGCAAAAACAAAATTCTTTTTAATTCTCTTTTTAATTATAATATATATAAAATAAAATAAAAGAATTACCTGTTTTCTTTCATGAGCATATTGGAAATCAGTTCTTCCCCAAAATTAGTTATATACATATGACCCCAAAAAAAAAAAAAAAAATTATGGACGATACACCAGCCACGTGATTTACCCAGAACATATAAAAATTTCTTGATCAAAAGAGTTTCCTAGTTTGAGTTTAGCTAACATAAGATAAAAAAGAAAACTTTGATTAATCATCAGGGTCTAGCCCAATTTCCAAAATTATTAGCTTCTGCAATATCTAATTATTTTGAAGGGGTAATCTTCGTATCACAATTAACAAATCCCTATTTTTATAAGGAATACAAATCGGGAAATTCATTTTTAGTTTGTTTTTTTCATTTACAGTTTTCATTTTTGTCCCTATCCTACAGCAGATGCTCTCAATTCCACAAAAAATCGAGAAGACAATGACCTGAAAGAAGACAATAATCAAAATAAGCATGGCCAGAAAAGAATGTAGGATGGTACGTGTTTGTCTACTCACTTTGCATCCACCGTCTCTTCTCTTTGCGTTTCGAACCAGAAGTCTCCAGAAAGATTCCATAAGCATAACCTATATAATCTATCAATGTAAGAAACAAGAAAGCGGAGTTTTCATGCAAGAAAATAGGATTAGGAATTAGACACAAAACCCCACATACCACACGTAAAAATAAGCCATGTATATAATCGGCGCCATGACAAGCGTAACTCTAGGTAGTTTGGGAGAGAAAATAAGGCTTCACAGCAGGTGCTTCTGCCCAAATGTTCTTTTCATAAATGTACCTGAGAATGCAGAAGGAGCAAGTAAAGTATGGAGGCAAGGAACGAAGAATGCTCCTACATTCAGCTGCCGCAGTATAATCAGCAGAAGCCCTCCGCAAGCTGTGGCATCCGAAATTTCCACCACAGAACCAAAGGTAAGTAACTGCCTCACAATTTTCTCATGTACAAATTCTGCCATAAATATCTTATGAGTTTGAGATATTGACAAAAACAAAATAATGGGCTTGAAATAACTTTATTTGCCTTGAACATATGTTGAAGGAAGTGAGCCACTTCCAAGTTTATTTTTTCACTTTAGGATTAATTTATGGTAGGTATGGTCCTATAGCCCGTGAGGGCTGAAATGACCTTAATACCCATTGTATCATGCATCTATGACCTACTTTTGTAAAGATGTTTGAGGGCATGTATGGATCAGACTCTTAGAAGTGGCCCAAATGGCAGATACAGAATGCAAACAAAGTAACCATGTCGATTTTAGCTGATATGCCCCCCATTAGGGGCCAGCAATAATTTATGCACCCATTTTCATGCAAAGATAAGGTCAAGTGCTTTATTTTTTTTTTCTTTTTTCTTTTTTGCTTTTTTGGTCATCAAGATAGCAATCTATTTTCTATAAAAGGCAACATGCTGGAGTAGTATTTTGCACCAGTCTCATCCTTTCAAAGAAATTAAGTCTAAAACTTCTTCTCTTACTCAACAATGCAGGCTACAACTACTCTCACTTATGAAGAAAAGATGCTCAGAAATTATGTGCCAATCTTTGTGATGCTCCCTGTAAGTCATAAACAATTCTTCTTCTATTCACTGACATGTTATGTATGCACTCTACTATAAAATATAATAATCATCACTGAGCAAAAGCGCTAATTTTTCTTCATACCAGTTGGGAGTTATTACGGTTGATAACGTTTTAGAAGACAAAGACAAACTCGTGAAAGAGCTGAAGGAGCTACGAGCAGCAGGTGTTGATGGGGTCATGATAGATGTGTGGTGGGGGATCATAGAATCCAAAGGACCTAAGCAGTATGATTGGACTGCTTACAGGAGCTTGTTTCAAGCAGTTCAGGAACGTGGGTTGAAATTACAAGCTATAATGTCATTCCACCAATGTGGTGGGAATGTAGGAGATGTTGTAACCATCCCACTCCCCCAGTGGGTACTTGATATCGGAGAATCGGACCCTGATATCTTTTATACCAATCTCAAAGGTAACAGGAACCCAGAATACCTCACTCTAGGTGTGGATAACCGGCGTCTCTTTAGTGGACGAACTGCTGTGGAGGTAAGCTTCACAAGATTTCAAAGTGTTATCTTCACGTAGTCAGCTAGTATTCATTCTTTTATGGTGACGTATATGTTAATCGTTATATTACAGATATATAGTGATTATATGAAGAGCTTCAGAGAGAACATTGCAGATTTTCTAGAAACTGGACTTATTATAGACATTGAAGTGGGGCTTGGCCCTGCAGGAGAGCTCAGGTATCCCTCTTATCCAGAAAGTCAAGGATGGGTTTTCCCAGGCATTGGAGAATTTCAGGTGGGACTGATTTACTAATTTGACAATCCTATTGCTTATTGGCCCTATTCAAGCAAAATTAAGTTCAAAACACATTACCTATTTCATATTGCAGTGCTATGACAAGTATCTCCAAGCAGACTTCAAAGAGGCTGCAACAGCTGCAGGTCATCCTGAATGGGAGTTGCCAGATAATGCAGGAGAATACAATGACGCTCCTGAATCTACAGAGTTCTTCAAATCAAACGGGACATACCTTACTGAGAAAGGGAAGTTCTTCTTGACTTGGTACTCTAACAAATTACTGAGCCATGGCGATCAGATCCTGGATGAAGCCAACAAAGCTTTTGTGGGGTGTAAATTAAAGCTAGCAGCCAAAGTAAATATTCTAATATCATAACTAACTCATATTTAGCAGTACATACCATCTTCCACCTGATGTTAATCCAAGAGTACATGATTGATTATCAAAACAGGTATCTGGAATCCACTGGTGGTATAAAGCTGATAATCATGCCGCGGAGCTTACTGCAGGATACTACAACTTGAAAGATAGAGATGGGTACCGACCTATAGCAAGGATGCTGTCAAGGCATCGTGCTATTTTGAATTTCACATGTTTAGAGATGAGGGACTCTGAACAAAGTGCTGATGCCAAAAGTGCGCCTCAGGAACTTGTTCAGCAGGTAAAAAGTGAAAATTTTGTTAAGACCAGCTTTCCTTGTTCAGTTTCATTTCTCATTGAGAAAATGCTGATGCAGTGTTATCTGCTTGTACAATCCCCTCAAAACATGCCAAAAATGATTTTTCTGGAAAACCTACAAAAATACATCTTTCTTTGTGTTGACAATTAGTATCAGAAACATGAAATTCAATTCCCCAATTCCAGTAAAACCCCAGGTTCTAGCTAGAACATATCAAATATGCTTCTTACCGAATTTATACCCTTCAATTGAAGAACATATGGAGAGTAAAAAGCACTTTAATAGCAAATAAAAAAATTTATTCTAATGATGCTTTCAAAAAGTACAACTGCATACGATGAAAATTATAGTTTGCAACATGCATGTGCAGGTTTTGAGTGGAGGTTGGAGAGAAAACATAGAAGTTGCAGGGGAAAATGCACTTTCAAGGTACGACAGTACAGCTTATAATCAAATCCTGTTAAATGCTAGACCAAATGGCATCAATAGAGACGGCCAACCAAAATTGAGGATGTATGGAGTGACATACCTTCGTTTGTCTGATGAACTACTACAAAAGACGAATCTCAACTTATTCAAGACATTTGTAAAGAAGATGCATGCTGATCAGGTAAGCAATCTTCATGTATGTGCCTTAAGCATGTGCTCTTTCATGGTGAAAAATGTCATTCCGTCCCTCTTTTCTACAGGATTACTGTCCAGACCCAAAGAAGTACAACCACCACCTAGGTCCTTTGGAGCGGTCAAAACCAGAGATTTCAATCGAACAACTTCTGGAAGCAACCAAAGCAGAGGATGCATTCCCATGGGATAAGGAAACAGATATGAGTGTCAGTGGTGGTCTACTTTCTAATTTGATAGGGAAATTATTTTCTCTATTTAAGTGATACAACAGCCAAGTGGGAAGAGAAGTAGCTGGTAATGAATTAAATAAAGTGGTGGTTCGATCTGGATAACCAATAAATTGGCATAATGTGGCAATGTCAAAACAATTTGAGATGTTTGTTGTGTGAATAAAAGAATATTTCCCATGGAATGAATGTAGAGATGTCTTATAACAAAAGACTGTTCACCAATAATCCCCACAAGAGCAAAATCCATGTCTAAAGTGGTGGAACCTATGGATATCTCGCATTATAATCTCTCGATTCATAAGCTCAGAAATCATTTTCGTTACTGTGTGGCAATCATCACATACACGAAGATTCTTGGTAATCCTGATTGTGGTCCCTGGTCCTGTGTTAATAAGGGCAAAAGCAATTGCCAATCTCTCACTATGATCCCAAAGCATCTTCTCCTTTACTTCTTCTTCAACATCATAGAACACTGAAGTGGTGTCTGGCTTGTATCCAGCCTCCGTGAGCCGCAGATTCAACTCTTTTAACTTGGCATAAACATCATGTGTCTGTGGGTGTGACTTATCTCCAACTAAGAACCTATGAACCATCTTATCTACCTCCACAAAGCTGCAGCCAGGTGGTTTTTTCAGTCCCTTACTTCTCACCATGGCTCTCACTCTTTCCACATCATCCCACCGCTTCTCAGAAGCATAAATATTGGAAAGGCAAATGTAGCTCCCCACTCCTTTTGGATGCATTTCAAAAACCTTTTGCGCTGAAACCTCCGCCAGCTTGACATTTTTGTGTAGCCTGCAAGCAGAAAGAAATGCAGCCCATATATCACTGCTAGGTTTTACTTCCATGGTCTTAATGAGCTCATATGCTTCATCCACATGCCCTGCTCTTCCCAGAAGATCCACCAGACATGAATAGTGAGCAAGCCCAGGCTTCACATTGTATTCTATGGTCATTCTGTTGAAAATATGTTTCCCCTCGTTGACTAGGCCTGCATGGCTACATGCTGACAAAACCGAAGTAAGAACCCCCTCATCTGGAGTAAAATTGTTTGCTACCAGTTCATGATAGCAGGAGATAGCCTCTTCTCCCCTCCCATGAGCCCCATATCCTGAAATCATAGCACTCCAAGCAACCAAGTTTTTTCTGGGAATTTCATCAAAAACACGACGTGAACAAGACAAACTTCCACATTTAGAATACATGTCTATAAGGGCAGTTCCCACAATGATATTTGCACCAAAGCCTTTCTTGACGAGGCATGAATGAACAGACATGCCAAATTGCAAGGCATTGATCTGGTCACAAGCTCCCAGTATAGTTATAATAGTTACCTCATCAACCTCTGCACCTTCCATAATCATTCGACAGAAAAGTCTTAAGCTTTCAAAAGCATCTCCATTCTGCTCATAGCCTCTAATCATAGAGTTCCATGACACGGTATCTTTCAATTTCACCCCATCAAATAATCGCCTTGAATAAGCCAGAGACTTGCAATTACAATACATCTCAATAAGAGAATTTGTCAAAAACTCATTATGTATTTCAACACTCTTTCGAACCACATATGCATGAATTTCTTTCCCCAGCTTCAAGGCCAACAACTCAGCACAAGCAGAGAGGATTCCAAGCAATGTTGTGCCATCTGCTTTTAATCCAGCCTTTCCCATTTCCTCAAAAACTTCTAAAGCCTTTCTCGGATTATTATTCTTCACATAACCCGAAATCATTGTGTTCCAAGAAATTAAATCTCTCTCAAGCATTCTATCAAACAGCATCCTCGCCAATCCCATATCCCCAAATTTCGAGTACATTGCAAGAAGAGCATTAGCCACATAAATATCTGACTCCAACCCGCTAACCACAACCTCACTATGAACTCTCCTCCCAGTTTCCCCAAGCAACAGATCACCGCACGCCTTAAGAACAAAAGGGTACGTAAAATTGTCTGCCTTTTGTCCAAAACTAAGCATTTCACGGTACAAAACAAGAGCCTTTAATGAGCATTCATTACAAGCATATCCCCTAATCATGAAATTCCACAAGAACGAATTTTTCAACAGAATACCATCAAAAATCATCTGGGCTTGGGCCATCCTTCCGCAGTTTGCGTAAAAAGCAGCGAGCTTCGTACTTAGATATGTATTGTTTAGGAGATTGCCAGAAGTGACCATGAGGGCATGGAGTTTCTGGCCTTTTGGGAAAGATTTGGTGTTGGTGAGCGATTGCAAGATCTTCCCACATTGTAGGGAAGTGAGTGGCGGGCTGAGAGGTTGTTCCTTGAAATGGACAGTGGTGGTGCAGAGAGATTTCTTGAGGAGTTTGAGATTGCTATTGCCGCCATTCATGACAAATGAATTTGGAAAACGTAAAATAAAGAATTTTAAAAAAAAAACCTTCAGAAGCAATCGAATACTACGGCAGTGTGGGTGTAGTAGAAGTAGAAGAGTAGAAGGTGGCGGGCATTTTAGTTTTGTTAAAAACAAGTTTTGAGGTTTTTGAGCTTCTATCTCTTGAATTGAATCTGCAGTAACAAAATTTGTGAAGAAAAAAAAAGGAAATAATCTGGAGATGCGGGGTATCGATCCCCGTACCTCTCGCATGCTAAGCGAGCGCTCTACCATCTGAGCTACATCCCCTTCTGATTTTTTAATGCACCTATTTCTTATATAAATACAAAACCACTTGTCAGCAATTGTAAGAGGCGCATCAATTTTTTGATGAATGTTATGTTACCGTATTTACATCATATTGTTTAGTTGGTTTGTTTCTGTGTGGGCTAACCATGCAGGTGTGAAATTTTGTTTTTTTATTCCTCATCGAGTAACTATAGTTTAGTATTGTAATATGGTTACGTTGTATAATTCATTTACGTATTGTAATATAAGTTGATATTTATTGATTTTATATTTTAAAAAAGAAAAATCTTAACTATGTCGTCCACCTATATTATAACACATTAACGCGTTATATCACGTAATCATACTCCAATACTATACAATAATTTCTCTCAATGTAGCCTCTTCCTCCCTCATCCCTTCTACTCTTCTTGAGTTTCAAGGCTCAACCCAACCCATTTTGAAGTCATGTGTCCTTGCTTGCTATTAATAGGATAGAATTTTCTTTTTGGACAGAAAAAAAAAAAAAAATTAAGGTGGGAAAGAACTAGCCCAAATGGCAGCGCAGGCTCTTAATGGTATAGATAGTATAATAAATTTTGGACTAAAAATATAAATAATATTAGACAAGAAAATGAGAAAACAAAAATTAGTTGAAGGCAAATATCGAAAAAAAAACAGAGGAGGTCAAGAGACAAAAGACCAAATAAGTCCAAGACAACCAATGGCTGTCCCACATTGTTCTCCGCACGTCTATATTACGCGGGATTTTCTTTCTCTCTCCTCTTAAACCCCCCGAAAAACAAGAAACATCCTGACGAAGAAAAAAAAAATCTAAACAGAAAAACATATTATCAAAATATCCAATTAGCTAAATCCTTCTTCTGGGTTGGATTGGATTAGAGCTCTGCATGACTTTCTGTTTTGATTCCATTTTCCGTGAATTTCTTACATTTCTGATCGTGAAGACAATGTTGCATTGGTTAATACATCTCCTCCACGTTCAAAACACAGAAGTATAATCTTGGGCGCTAATTTAATAGCCTCTCTTTGCTGCATACATTGTTTGTTTTGCTGCTTGCATGTCATATCACCACGTTCAAATCTTGAAAAATCTCAGCTTTACGATTGAGAATCATTGGGAAACTTGTGGGTTCTTCCTAAAGCTGAGAAATTTGAATTGGGTTATTGCCAAATTTGGAGATTTTATTTACCTGGTGCGCGTCATTCCAAGACCAAGGGGCAGAAGGGGGCGCGGCCATTGTTGTTGGAAGCCAGAAAGGGCGGTGCTTTCGAATCGTTTCTGTTTGGTTTGAGGGAAATTGCAGGATTTTGTGTCAAGTTCGATGAAATGAGAAGGAAAATATATGGATGGGATGGAAATGAGAAGAGGCAGTTGTGCGGTTGTTTTTGGGATTCTGCTTTGTGCATTGGTGATAGGGGCCTCCGAGGGGGTGAGGAGGACAAAGGAAACATTTATAGGCAATGGAGGTGGTTGGGTTACGCAGGAGATAGACGAAGACATGGTATGAATAAATTTGAATTTCCTTCTAATTTTTCTCTGCTGGTTTTTTCCTCTTTCATGATTATGAGCTATGTTCTAACCTTCAAGGTTGAAACCATTTTTCCATTTTGCAATTGGGATGGTAGGCATAGCCTTGTGGAAATTCTAGTTTCTTGAAATTTCTTGGTCACTATAATGCAGAAAATCGGCCAAACTGTTTTACCTTTAATTAGAAATTGATTAAAACTTGTATCAAAATAATTTTTTTTTTTTTAAATCTAAGCTTTTTCTTATCTCTGCAATGTACATGATTTTTTTTTTTTCCCGTCGGATGCCTAATACCATAATGGCATCGTTTTTCAATTTTTCCAATGCCTATGCAGTGTAGTCTATTAGGAAATTTGTAGTAGTGTTTATTCTCTTAAAATCAAGCAAGAACTAACCTTTGGTTGCTAATGAGAAGAGAAATTAAAGTCAATCGGTCTGCGATCTTGCCTAACATGTAACACTAGCAGGTTCCTGTTATAACAAAGCTAAGAATCTATTTAGGTGACACAATTATATAGGCTTTTTAACGCATGGGAAGATCAATGTACAAGTTTCTGGCACTTGAAAGCAAGATTGTGTTATTTATACTGAAGCTACATGCAAACATGTATCATTCTGATATAAGAGGATCATCACCAATATTTGACAAGATATTCTGACTGCAGGCAGAGCAGGCATGGGTACATTGCAGGAAAGAACTGATAGATGGCAAAGATGTTGTCGAAAACTTTAACTTGTATATCCCACAGGAGGCGATCAGTGACTCTGAAACAATGTTCTTAACAAAAAGCAACAAACATAATGCTATTTTAGTTCTTCCTCCTCACGTGAAACAAACACTTCTTGATTGCTTAAGAAAGAAAGGGCTTCTGTTTCGTCCTTCTGGCAAAAAGGCTAGCTCCAAAAACTGGTTCATCGACTACTTAGAGTGGCTTTTAAGTTGGCCTCATTCTCCTAGGAGATATTTGGCCGGTGATTCACATAGGCCAATGGAACTGACTCCTGCTCCTGACCTAGCTCCAGGGCCTGCTCCTGATCTAGCTCCAGAGACTGCTGCGGTTCTAGCTCCAAGCCCTTCTCAGCTTCTAGCTCCAAGCCCTTCTCCGCTTCTAGCTCCAGGCCCTGCAGCTAAGTTGCCTAGACAACAAGCACCTTCTCCTTCTCCTTCTAAACATATCCATACTACTTTTCGTGCTAGTCCAAATCCACCACCAAAGGATCCCTCGTCCAAAAAGAAAAATCCACCATTAAAGGATCCCTCACCGAAAAAGAAAAATCAACCACCGAAGAATCCCTCACCAAAAAAGAAAAGTCCACCATCAAAGGAATCAAAAACTGAAAAGCCGCCTGCCAAGGATAATAGCAGTCTGATCAAACTAATTGCTATTGCCGGAACTGCAGTAGTTACACTTATCATTCTTGCGCTTCTTTGTTTTTGCTGTCTTAAGAAAAGGAGAAGCAGAAAAGTTGGTCCAAGAAATGGACAAAATGATGACAGGCCTCTTCTCACATTGTCTGCTGGTATGCAATTCTTAGATTTTTCGTTTATTGACGGATGACTATCTTCACATTCTGAGGCATTTCACTATATTTGTAATGCCACAGGCTCTTCACAGAAGTCTACTGGTTTAGAAAATTCCAATAACAAAGAGTTCAGCACTAGCGGAGATTTTGTAAACAATATGCCCGCGAAAACTGAAAATGAACCTTCGCCGGGTGAGGCAAGTACATCAGAAAGCACAGCAGGAGGGCCATTGCCTCCCCTAAAACCTCCCCCTGGAAGACCAGCTCCTCCGCCTCCTGGACCACCACCACCACCTCCTCCTCGTCTTCGCGCCCCACCGCCTCCAAAAGTTGCACCTCCACTAAAGCCATTGCCTGGTAAGATCCAACGTCCACCTTTAGGACCACATCGCAAAGGAAACAGTGTTGATGGTGATGTTGATGGTGAGTCTGGATCTCAAAAAGCCAAGTTAAAGCCATTCTTCTGGGATAAGGTTGTTGCCAATTCTGATCAATCAATGGTCTGGCATGAGATCAGTGCAGGATCATTTCAGTAAGGCTGTAACTCTCATGATAAATCTAATTTTCAATAAATAAACTAACTTTAAATACTCCAATTTAACTTCCAACTTCTGTACAGATTCAATGAGGAGCAGATAGAGTCTCTATTTGGTTATAATGCTGCGGATAAAGCCAAAAATGATCGCAGAAAGGAAGCATCATCATTAGAACCTGCAATCCAGTATATTCAAATTATTGACAGAAAGAAAGCACAAAATCTATCAATTCTTCTACGAGCATTGAATGTGACCACGGAAGAAGTTTCTGATGCCCTCCGAGAAGGTGAATCTCTCTCTCTCTCTCTCTCTCTACACTAAAAGACATTTCTCGTGGTGAAAAACTTTACACGATTGTTTGCCACTCTGAAGTTCCATGTTATGTTTTTCTTCATTTTGGTTTAAGTACTAAAATATGTTTAGAAAAAGAGGATGAATAAATCAACACCATGTACAAAACTTGACTATCTTGTTACACAGAATAAAAACTAGAAATACGATGTTTTAATCAAGTAAAAACAAGAAATACCCTGTTTTAATCATTTGTCCTGGATGATGGGCTGGTCAATGTGTTATTTCTTATCACTTATATGGTTCTTAACTTTTTAACCATTGAGATTGTCAGGTTTAAAAGGCATCACTGACTTACCTTTATTGATTGGATCAGGTAATGAACTTCCTTTGGAGCTTCTCCAGACCTTGTTGAAGATGGCGCCGACTGCTGAAGAAGAACTGAAGCTTAGGTTATACACCGGCGATATTGCTCAACTTGGCCCTGCAGAGCGGTTCCTCAAAGCCATGGTTGACATACCATTTGCTTTTAAGCGCATAGAGTCACTGGTGTTCATGTGTTCCCTCCCAGAAGAGGTCACTACCACCAAAGAGTCCTTTGTAACTTTAGAGGTGAGACACTAGATCCATGAATGCGTATTCATATCCAATCATATGTTGCAAGCTTTCTTTAGATATTTGTCAGTCATGTCTAATGTTTAATAAGACAGCAACCTTCAATATTTCTGTCTTATCTGACCATTCCACATCTTAAATGTCAGGTTGCTTGCAACAAACTCAGAAAGAGCAGGCTGTTCCTAAAACTTTTAGAAGCAGTTCTGAAAACTGGAAACCGCATGAATGATGGTACCTACCGTGGTGGTGCGCAGGCATTTAGGCTTGATACACTCTTAAAACTGGCTGATGTAAAAGGCACTGATGGCAAGACCACACTCTTGCACTTTGTTGTTCAAGAGATCATCCGTTCTGAGGGCCGAAGAGCTGTCCGCACAACCAGAGCAAGCCGGAGCATGTCCAATGTGAGTGCAGAGGATTTAGCTGAGGATGTCAATGAGGAATCAGAAGAGCATTATGGTAGCCTCGGTCTTCAAGTTGTCTCCGGTTTAAGCGATGAACTTCAAGATGTGAGGAAGGCAGCTCTTGTAGATGCTGATGGCCTAACGTCAACAGTAGGAGTTCTTGGCCAATCACTAATAAAAACGCGAAATTTTATAAATGTTGAGATGAAGAATCTGGACGAAGACAGTGAGTTCCAACGTACGCTAGCCAGTTTTGTGGAGCGTGCAGAATCTGACATAACATGGCTGTTGGAAGAAGAAAAGAGGATAACTGCTCTTGTGAAGAGCACAGCGGATTACTTCCACGGGAATGCAGGGAAGGAGGAAGGTATTCGTTTGTTTGTGATCATACGAGATTTCTTGGTAATTCTAAACAAGGTATGTACGGAGGTTCGAAATTCAGCAATGAAGTCAGCAAAGACTGCCAAGAAAGAGACCCCCATAGAGGCAGCTTCAGAAAACCGCCAGCCGGCTACAGATATGCGTCAGCGACTGTTTCCAGCAATTGCAGAACGGCGAGTGGAGGATGGTTTCAGTTCGGATGATGAGGCCTAGCTTTTCATTTAGAATAAGTATATGGGAGTTCTGGCTTGGAAGCGTATTGTTTTCCTCTCTGGTTTGGTAATCCGAAACGAATGGAAGAATTTCAATCACCTATTACGTATTCTTTGGTTGTGTTTTCAAGGAAATCAAAGGTTACTTTTGAGTCAAGTAAGGCGATAGTGCTGAAAACATGTGTGCAGAATGAAATTGGCCTTAAAATCTTATTGGGATTTATAAGACAATGTTTGTGGAAGTAGCTATAGTAAATCTTTTATTATGTTCAAAGTCCAAGCTCAATGGCAATGTCTGGCATAATGCTATTTGTTTGGCTTTCCACCAATGTACCTTTCCCTCACTATTTTCATTGTCGCCTGCACATTCTTCAGATGGCATGATGACCAAAAATGTCAGTTCTATCCGGCAACAGAATTCGCTTTCGAAATTTTTCGTGTGTCTAGCACTGGCTCCATCGATCCAAAGGCAAATGGGATTTTCAAAATGTACATAAAGACTTGTGAAATCCAAAACAACAGTAAAACCATTGCTGTTTTGGTCCACCCATATTTATAACACATGTATTCATGACAATGTAACGGTCACACACCCAAATATTTTGAGATTAAATCGATATCAGACAACAATTAAAATTAGATCAAATTGATTTTTTTTTTTAATTGTTTGCTATATGTTAGGGACTTGTTCTTGTCCTATATACCAAAAAACATTGTTTTATCATTCGCCATTTATTCTTTTTATTTTATTTTAACAAAATTATGCTCCCATCTTTTAATTTAAATCAATCAATTCCTCAAAAACAGGAATATACAAAATATATATATATTAAACGACATTAAGTATGAAAAAAAAAAAAAAAAACGCGAGGACATTACCGTTAATAAACGTGGGAAAGAAAAGGGAAAGTAGCCCAAGGGATCTGGTCCCGCAGTCCTTGGCCCAATAATAACGCGACACGTCACAAAGTCCCTGGTCAAAACCCTACTACGAACTCTATATAAACCCTCTACTGTTGTTGTAGTTATACACTGAACTCCTCGATAGCTTGCAAATCAAAAGCTTCAATTCAAGACCTTCTCTCTCTCCGATGGCTCCGAAGAAGCTTCTAGATGATCCACCTGTGGTGGAAGACTCCGACGAAGAAACTGTCGACGAAGAAACTGTTGACGAAGAAGAACTAGAGGAAGAAGACGACGCCGTTGAAGCTGAAGACGGCAAAGCAAAATCGGGAGATGATAACCATGACGGTGATGAAGAAGAAGGAGAAGAAGACGCCGACGAGGAAGACGAAGACGAAGAGGACAATGAGGAAAAGAAAGAGAAGGCCCTATTAACTTCTTCATCGGCGGTTTCGAATTCAAATCCCCAATGGCCATCTGCCTCCGAAGACGATTCCGGATCCGGGTCGGAAACAGAGTCCGAAAACAACAGCCAATCACCATCAGCTTCCGAATTCACCATCAAGCCTATTGTTTCGAAGCCCATGAACGACCCCGTCAAGCCCAACAAGAAGAATGCTCCGGCGAAGCCCGCGCCGGCGTCCAATTCCGGGTCAAAGCGCCCGGAGACCGAGCTCAACAAGAAGAATGCTCCATCTTCGTCCAATTCCGGGTCAAAGCGCCGGGCGGAGACCGAGCCCAACTCGAAGGACTCTAAGAAGAAGAAGGTCGTGAACAGTGGCGATGACGATGATGGGAAAAAGGGACGGCTTTGGAGCGAAGATGATGAAATTGCGATCTTGAAGGGCATGATAGAGTACCAAGTCAAAAATGGCCCCGTAACAAATTCGACTATGGGCGCATTCCACGAGTTTATCAAGAAAAAATTGCAGGTCGATGTAAGCAAGCTGCAGTTGAGCGATAAGATCAGGAGGTTGAAGATGAAGTACCAGAAGAAGGGCGAGAATGGCGAGGACCCGGTGTTTTCCAAGACCCACGAAGTCAAGTCCTTTGATCTATCGAAGAAGGTTTGGGGTGTTGAGGCTAATGGGGTCGATGATAACGCAAAGGACAGCAAGAGGAAGCCAAGGAAGAGCAATAAGGTTGACAAAGCTACAGTATTGGCCTTACCTGTTTCAGATGTAGCTGAGAAGAAAGAGGAGCTGAATGTAGCTAATGGTGGAATTAAGGCTGACCCAGTTGACTTTTGGTCTAAATACCCATGTCTGAGTGGTTCTTTGGGGTTGGACAATTCCACACCGAGGTCAGATTTAACTACCCTTATGGTTCAGAAAATGCCTTTGATTGGGAAATCGAAGGCTAAAGAGTTGGAGGGAAAGTGGAGGGCCTTGCAGCTCATTGAAATGGAGTTGTCTGTCAAGAAGCTTGCTTTGATGCAGGAACAGGCTAAATTCGTATTGGATTCAATGAAGTCTTCGGAGGATTAGAGGTTACTTTGAAGGTAAATTCATGGTTTTTCTGGACTTTTTGTTAATATTTGAGTTGAAAACTTAGTGGTATTTTCTTCAGATGGAAGTTGTTTTGTTTTATCCATTGGGTTCTCAAATTTTGATAAAGAATATTGTTTTGCTATTAGCCTAAAGTATACCATATGTTACATGGAGATTATTTCCGTATGATTCAAGTAATTTCTTTATGGTATTTTAGCTCTGTCTTTTGCAATTTATTTTGAGACTGGATGGGGTTTGATAAATATTCTTGTTGATTGGAAAATATGATGTTACAAGATTTCCTTTGTTGCGTGGTAACATTTTGTTTTATTGGTGGCGTGGTGGAGATCTTTATAAGGTTCTATCTATCTGAAGAATCAGGGGTAACAATTTGTTTTATTGGTGGTAGAGATCTTTATAGGGTTTTAACTTCTAAGTATCTGTAGTCTGAAGATTCAGGGTAGGAAATGAGAGATAATTTGACCCACTAGAATTTATCAAGTTCATATGAACTCAGGTGAAGAATTTGTCCCACTAAAAAGGAGGGAGCCGAATATTTTACATGGCACTCTAACCCCATTCTTAGATGTGGAATTATAGGGGGGCGTCCTTCTTTCTACAGATAAAAGTCCTCCCTAAGGTTGCTCTACAATGGAATTGTAGCCCATGCCCTGCATGTGGATGCTATGGTACCAAATGATAGGAAACCATGGGGAGAACTTCTCTCTGTAAAACTGGCTTGCAAGTCCAATAGTTCATGTACTAACTACTAATTCGATGTTTATTTACAAGAGGCACATGATACAAGTTTTTTTTAATGGAATTGTGATGCTTTTCTAAATCTTATTCCTGATTGATATTCTTGAGGGTCTTGAATAGATTCCTTTCTGTTGTCTGAAGAACCAGTGTAGGGACTGGTAATTTAACTAACTAAGCTTTCTTTATGGAATTGAGATTCCTTTCAAATGTGGTCTTTAATTATTATACACGTTCGTAAGAGCGAGTAGAGTTAATGGTTAACATGATAGAACCAGCATATAGTAAGGGGTCTTTTTAACTTGGATAGGATAGGGAAAATCCTCCCACTTATCTCGTGTGTCAAATAGGGAAGCTGGCTATGATGCTTAAGTTGAATGAACATTATGTGCTTGGTATGCATAACCTGTGTTTTCAAAGGCATGTGTAGGCACGCCTCGAAGCGCGCGTTTGAGCGAGGCGGGAGCAAATTGCCTCAGGCGTTCCCTTGTTTAGCTGTTTGCACACTTAGCGCGTGCATCGACGAGGAGGTGTAGAAAGGCATGTGCTCTGCCATGTGAGGCGTAGCTGCGCGAGGAATTTGGGTTACCTTTGGGTTTTAATGAAGTTGTGCGTTTTGGGTGTTGTTTTAAACTTTTTTGTTTTTAGTTTTTTCCAAAAGTTATTATTTGCCTTAACAAATCAATTTCTCACTCCTACCCAATACAATCAAACATACCTAAACCCCAAATTCATTCTTCTCAGCCGCATATCTATTCAGCTCTAACCTTCCCCCCAATTTAGGAACCAGCCTCCCTCCCAATTGTATGACCAATTGAGTTTTAAGATTGACTATTATAATTATTACTTATATTTAATTATATTTGATTGATTATTAAGCTTCAATTAATGGTTCATTTTAATTATATTGTATTATTTATCAATGTTCTTATAAAAATAATTCATGTCTCAAAAGGCTTACGCCTCAACGCTTCAAGGCTTGCGCCTCACCTTACGAGACCAAAAACGCCTTGCATCTACACCTCCCCTTTCAAAACATAATGCATAACATATAGGTTAATTAGAGCTTGAACATCTAGGTAAGCATTTGTATAAAGTCTATGATTTCAAATGTGCTGGATACTAGTCCCTTCTGCATCTGCATTGATATGAAACTTTCCACAGCGTCCTCCTCTGTCGTATCTGGGCCGACAGGTTCATAGTGATGCACTTTCGAAATAGTTGTGTTGTGCCGCTGATGTTTATGCAGGATGTTTGTATTTAGAATTAGGCAGTTTTTTTTTGTGCCAGTTTTGCCTCACTTCTACAAAGAAGCTGTTTAGCCTCCTGATTGTTTTCCTTCCGCCTGTCCTGCACTCTTGGACGCGGCAGTAATAATTACTGGCAATTCTGCCACGGTTTACTTATGGAGCCGGCCAAGCTCTCCCCCAAGCAGAATTTAGCTTGCCTTTCTGGTTCTTGGGCGGGAGTCTATATTCTTGAAAAGTCGGCAACCGACAATTATATGTCCGTACTTTCAGTATTGTTTGAAAGGAGGTGTTATTGAAACTTAAAAATACTCCTCCTTCGTAGAGAAAAAACATGTGGGAGAAATTACGTATTGAGCCAACAAGAGTTCCCTTGTTTGTTTGTTTGAATCGTTGAGTTGACCCTAATGAAGAAATTGTAGAGATTCCTAAATTCATAGATACCAATGAACCAGTGCTTAGGTTTTTTATCGTCTTTTGGCACATGCTTCCTTCCTAGACTGAGCTTCTGCAAAACGTGCGTAATCAGATATATATATATATATATATTACATTTATGTCTATTGAAAACCCCTTGTTGATGTCTATTCCTCCGTCTAGAAAGAATAATTTTAGCCGACAATTTAGAAAAACTCGTCATTATTCTCGTAAAAAACAGTCATTTCAACACAATAATGAAAATAAAGAATTTTATAGTAAAAGGAGATTTTCCCCTAAGAAAAATTGGAAAAAGAATTACAGTAAAGATAAGAATAGCAGCTTTAAGAAAAAGACCGACAAAAGAAAAGTAAAATGTTATAAATGTCAAAAGTATGGCCATTACGCTAATAATTGTAAAGTTAAAGATACAATCAAACAATTGAAAATCACGAATGAAGATAAAAACAAATTAATCCAAGTCCTTGAGTTAAGAAACTCTGAGTCTAGTGAAGACAAAACCATGGTTAGCCATACTCAGTCCTCTGAAATATATTCTTCTGAGTCACAACCCAGTTCCCCCAGAATCCAATTTGGTTGCCAAGATAATTGCTGTAAATCTAAGTCAATCAATGTCCTTACCAAACAGGAAGAACAAGAAGAATTACTAATCGATCTAATAAGTAAAGTTGAAAATCCAGAATTAAAATCTGAATACCTAAAGAAATTAAGAAAAGTCATTAGCCAAGAAGAACCGAAACAGTCTACTCAAAAGATAAATCTGAACACAACCTTAGAAAAATTTAAGAAAAAGAAAGAAGTTACTTTACAGGACTTACAATTAGAAGTAAAATCAGTTAAAAAAGAAATCATGAGTTAAGACAAATAAGTCAAAAATTACAAACTGAAAATTATGAGATAAAATAATATCTAATTAACTGCTTAGAAAAAGAAAATCTTTGAGTCTAAACCAGAAAGTCCCACTAACTCAGATGAAGAAAACTCAAAGCCTAGTCGTCATAGGTAAACAATTAGACAAGATAGAAACAAAAGTTGACAAATTGCTTCCAAAAGAGATTTCTATTAAGCCACATGACCAGAAACCACTAGTCACCTTTCAGGACCTAAAATCCAGTCCAACTTTTAAAAAAAAACTACAATGACAAAAATCGAAAAAATGTTAGAAGAATCAACTCCAACCAAACGGAAGGATAAAGAGAAAGTCGATTCAAGCGTCAAAGTTTTAGGAACTTTTGAGCCATCATTCACCTTTCATCACTCCTCTGAGTCTGAATCAATTAGCATAGATACTGAGTCTAGTAATATTTCCAAAATTGAAAATGCGTTTAAAAATCTTGAGCTCAAACAAAGTCCACAAGTACAAAGATTAACGAACAGAGTCAGCCCTACTAGCCTCACAAAAAATTGGTATCCTAAGCCCACGCCACCTGATATCCAGTTCGAAGAACGAAATACTCAAAGCCAATTTTCTATATCTTTCGATAAATTATATGAATGGAATATTGATGGTCTTTCTGAACAAGAAATTCTTGATAAACTTCAATATATGTCTATGGTAGCCAACAGTTACATCTCCAATCATATATATATATATATATATATATATGTATTTCTGCGCATGAAGAAATATAAAATAAAAAAAAGTTATAGTCCTCCCTGAAAATCAAATGAAAAATCTAAATTGTATGGAATTGTTATAAACTAAGACTGCCAGCAGGAGATGAAACAGAAACAACCAAGTAGATTGCCCTGCTGGGAGATCCAACCAATAATTAAGAGCCTTGTAGGGACGGATCAGGACAATGATAACAAAAAAATTACACAGGGTACATAATGAGCCTTATTTCTCAAAAATCTCGTATCTGATGCCGCTATTAAAATAACATGTATTTAAAATAATATACATTCAAAATAGTCATTTTCTAAATTAGCATAATTGTTATTAGAATTCCCCAAAAAATAATAGCCCAATACAAAGGTAGAGGAAAAGGACCTCTATGGAGTTGAGAAGAAGCAACCTTGGAACTGGTGCAGTCGATCGATAAAAGTGTTGGTTTTTTTTTTTTTTTTTGTTTGGTTAGCCAGCCCTGTGTAGATTAGTTAATAACATTGGCCTAGGCTAGTGTATTATTTTAGTTTTTTTTTTTAAAAAAAAAAAGTCTCCTAGGCTATAGCCCTGGTTAGCTTGTTAGTAGTACAGTACCTGAAACCTTGTCTTTCATAGAGACATGAATGGTCTTTTCCGTCCTATCTCAAATATATATATATATTTTTTTTTTGTGAAAGTTAAGATCGAAGTTAGGATAAAATAGAGTTTTTCTCACATGTACTACGATGTATTATTGAAGTTCGATCCTAACATCATTCATTTACAAATGAAAATCTTTTTTTACGCTTAGGTTAGACTCCATTAGCCTATTTTTTTTATTTTTTATTTTTATCAACGAGTACATTCAACCCAAACTGTTCATTACTTGAATGATTATCCCGTCGAACACCTACAATCTTCTTCCTCTCCCCCAATTAATACGATTTGCAGAAGATGTGTCTCCTAGTGGAGCTAGTCCAAGTAAGAGGACTTTCAAAGGTTCAAAGTAGATCTAGTCCAAGCTACTCTAAAACGTGCAAAAAAAACTGCAATACAATATACATGCGTTTATTAATTGATGCTCATTTCATGTGCTTCAATAAAACTTGCTCATTTAAAATATCTATCATCTCATGTGCTTCAATAAAACTGCTCACTTATAATATCTAGAGTTGTCGGTACTTAGGTGAGCGGGATTGTATATATAAGCTCGTAGTCTCCGCTATATTGTATCCAATCTTAAATACACAACCGTGAAACATATTATGTTCTCCTCCCTCTCTCCCTCCTTGCCCTTGGTGTTGGTCTCTCCCTCCTTTGTCACAAGTTATCAAAGATTAATCCATATTCCAACAGCTCTACAGCATAGAACCAGGGGAAAACAATTTGCCTCCTTCATCGTCTCAAGAAACACGATGACATCATCACCATCATCAACGGAGATTAGTAATCCTCCTGCGCCTCAACGGCGATTAGCTCAGTACCATCCTACCATTTGGGACCACAAACTCATCGACTCCTTCACCACTCACTACACCGTGCGTACGCCATTTCGTTAACTATATTAATCATATACTTTTGAATTAGATTATGCTTCACATGTCTCATGCATACGCATCATGATCATTTTTTTTATATTAATGTTCATCCAATGCAGTATGAATTACATGCCACACGATTGGAGAGTCTAAAGCAGAACGTTGCTGAAACGTTGCTGGCTGCATCCACCAGTAACAAAGGCGGCTCTGCCAGCACTTGTTCCGTTTTAAAGCTTATCGACTCAATGCAGCGGTTGTGAGTGGCCTACCATTTTGAGCAAGAGACCGATGCAGCTCTACTTAGTCTCGTTTCTTCGAGCACTCACGGTACCACAGATGATCTTCACACAGTTGCCTTGCAATTCCGGATACTAAGAGAACATGGCATCTCCATTAGCCCAGGTATAAATTTCACGTACTATGGCATCTCTTTACTGCAATTATCCGAACCATCTGTTTTTCCTATATTTCAATTCTTACTTTACTTGTGGATGATGGTGACAAATGAACAGAAGTGTTTAACAAGTTTAGAAGTAGAGACGGAAGCTTCGAAGACAGCTTAAGCAAGGACGTGGAGGGACTTTTGAGTTTGTACGAAGCCTCACACCTTGGGATGCCTGGGGAAGAAGAAGATCATGTTTTGGAAGAAGCCAAGAGTTTTAGTACCAGAAACTTGAGACAAATAATAGGAACTTTGGAAGACGATAATTTATTGAAGCAAATAGTAGAGCAATCACTAGAAACCCCCCTGCATTGGAGGATGCCAAGAATAGAAGCCCGGAACTTCATCGATATCTACGAAAGAGACAATTCTAAGAGCCTGGCTTTGCTTGAATTGGCCAAGTTGGATTATAATCTTGTCCAATCAGTATATCAAATGGAGATAAAGGAGCTATCAAGGCAAGACATATATGTTTATTATTTTAATCAAACTGCATCATTGACAAAAACTAGACTGAATGTGTTTAATCAGATTTGATTGTTGTCCACAAAACGCATGATGCAGGTGGTGGAGAGACTTGGATTTCAAAAACAAGGCAAGTTTCTCAAGGGATAGATTGATGGAGAACTACTTGTGGGCAATGGGGATCAATTATGAGCCCCGATTCTCAGAATGCAGGATTGGCCTCACCAAGTTTGTTTGCATATTAACAATAATTGATGACATGTATGATGTCTATGGATTTCTGGATGAGCTTGAGCACTTTACACATGCAGTATGTCGGTAAGATGTAGTTGAGATGTTTTTTTTTTTTCCCCTTGGAATCTTTTTAATTTTTAAAATCACTGAATAATTCATAGATCATAGAAATACTGGTGCCATTATTGTTGCACGGGATACATGAGCTACCAGTCACGTCCATATAATATACTTTCATATTTGTACGGTTTTGTATGTATTTTGCTTGCATGGCGCACACACACTCTTTCTTTTGTTTTCTTGTAGCTAAGCTAGATCATCAATTGTCTTCACATAATCCTTTCTTTGATCTATACAAAGTTACATAATTAATTACGATGTAATCATCTTCACTAGTAGCTAATCGCACGAGACACATGCTACCTAAGTTATTATTTATTTTTCTTTGTTATAATGAAAAATAATTAAACTCTTGACTTAGTCTAATCCTAATTCATTTTTCCAGACTCTTTACAGCTTACCTACCTAGATTAAATTTTCAGTCAAATAAGCATTTCAAGTTTTCAACCTTTCTTTTTCCTTCCTCATTTTTTTTCTTTTTGTTGTTGCTTTTACACAGATGGAATATGGAAGCAAAGGAGGTGCTTCCTGAGTACATGAGGCCGGTTTATGCTGCCATGCTCAAATTTGGCAACGAATTAGCTGATAACGATTTTAAAAATAATGGTTTGGACGTCCTCCCTTATATTAAGAAAGAGGTAATTACGGTGAAAGTATATCCACATTAGGGATGGCAAAAATTCCCGTGGGGGCTGGTCCCCGTCGGGTCCCCGACCTTAACAAAGGGAAATTTCGGGGCTAAATAGGTATCGGGTATGGGAATTTCCGAACTTGAAAAGTCCCCGACGGGTATGGGGAGGGGATGGTATTGGCTTCCCCATCCCCGAACCCGACCCGAAAATATATGTTTATATTTAAATAAATAAATAAATAAATAAATAATTATAATATTTATGTTTAACCATAAGTTAACTTGCCTCTCCTAATTCTTCCTAATTTTCCATGGAATTTCATATTTATGTGATTTTGAATAGTTGAGTTGAACTTTATAGTTAATTTGGATGTGTTGAATGATATTTTAATATGAAACTTAATGTTAAAATGTATGACAAATATTTTTTTTATGCAAAAAAATAGGGGATTTGGGGTGGGTATGGGGCATAGTCCCCCGACGGGGACGGGGACGGGGATTCCCCAAAACCTAATAAACGGGGATGGGTTCGGGGACGGGGGCGGAGATGGAGAGCGGGGATGGGGATGGTATTGTCATACCCGGCCCCTACCCGACCTGTTGCCATCCCTAATCCACATCTCTTCTTATATATATAGAGCTTCAGTTGAAGGATCCCTCAAATAAACTTATTTGATGGACACTCTGGGCCCACGTCGTATTATATTTTACTAATCCAAATTGTCCATTTTTTAGATACTCATTCAAAGATCATCTCTACAAAAAATTACTTGAATCCGATATCATTTGATCACTCAATTGAATTATTTAAATGTTAGTACTTTCTTGAATAACCGTATTTATTGATTTTTTAGGACACAATTGGATATCGAAACAGTTTTCAATTTGTCCAATTTTTTGCAAGGATGATCTATGAATGTAGACTTAAAAAAATAAATGGTTTGGATCGTTGAAAACAAATTCGTATGAGACCCTAAAAGGTGTTCCTCAATAAAAAAAGACTGATATATATATATGGCGGAGGTAGAGTTTGATGTTTTGGGGGGCCCAAAAGTTTAAAATTATGAGATTTTTTGTGTAATCTATGCCTATACTCTCTATATAATCAATGATGTGAGAAGATGGTAGGGGCCCAGGCCAGCCCCTGATAATATATCATGCATAAAGGAAAAGGAATCTGATACTTGCCAATAATTTAATAGAATAGTTACAAACACACAAAGTTAAATTTGCCATGTTAGTCTGCGTATCCCACTAACAGTAAACACGTCTTTTTCTTTTTTTGTTTTTTTTTTGTTTTTGTTTTTTTTGTGTGTCTGTTTGCAGTGGGTAAATCTTTGTAAATCATATTTGGTCGAGGCACGGTGGTTTTACAGAGGATACACACCAACTTTACAAGAGTACTTAGACAACGCATGGACTTCAGTGGGTGGCCCTGGTGCTCTTCTCCATGCTTATTTGTTGCAAGGATTAGGAAGCCACCTCACAAAAACTTCACTTGAGTCCTTTAAGCATGGCTCTGAAATTGTATATTGGTCATCCCTCATGACTCGACTTAGCGATGATTTGGGCACTTCCAAGGTAACGTATGACTTAACTAACGAACAAGAAAAATGCTATTGTTACTCGCGCAAATGATTGACATTGCATCACGAGTTCACGCGTGATTGATGCTAGCACAACTCGTATAATTAATATCTTCTATATGTAATGTATATATAAGCTTAATTAACTTATTAGCAAACTTGATAGTTAAGTTTCTAATTATTCTGTTTTTTGCACAAATTATAAAGGCTGAAAGTGAGAGAGGTGATGTGGCTAAAGCCGTAGAGTGTTACATGGAAGAAAAAGGCACATCTGAGGAAAAAGCACAGCACTACATAAACGATCTGATCTGCTATTCATGGAAGAAAATGAATGAGGAGAGTGCAAAAACTAGCAGGATACCAAAATCAATTGTAAAAATGTCACTCAATATGGCGCGGACTGCTCACTCTATCTTTCAACATGGCGATGGTATTGGAACATCAATTGGGGTCACCAAAGATCGTTTAATTTCTTTGATTGCAAATCCTATTCCTATATATCGTGAGCACAAGGGACAAAGATCACTGGTTTCATTGTAATTGACTAGAATCTTAATTACAGACCTCCGAAATTGATCGAAGCTGAAAAGCTGAAAATAATTCTATAAACACTCAATTTGATGTGAATTTTCTGTTCTTAAGCGTTTTTGCTAAAACTGCTTTTACTGAAAACACTTTTATGCTAGAAGTACTTTTACTAGAAACATTATGCATTCACCGTTACAACAATTCTTGCTCCCAAAGGGTAAAGCGCCCATAAAGTTCCAGGTCCCATCTTTCTTTCTTCTTTTTTTCTTTGTTTTTAATGATCTTTTCTATTGAGAGGGGTGATAGTATATTAAACTCACACACGCTACATGGATGCTAAGACTCGAACCCAGAACCTTTCCTGGGAGGAGCAATTGCTTTATCTTGAATTAAATCCATCTTATGCTTAATCAAGACATAAATGGCATGTCTGCATAATGTTCCTCTAATCAAACTTGGAACAATTGTACTTGACTTCGCTGTCAAATTCATGGCATATAACTGTAAAGTTTACACTCTTTTTTTCCCCACAAGTATCATATCTTCAGATATGTGATACTTTAAAAACGCACCATCTTCCTTGGTATCAACCACCTCACAATAATTTTACTTGTTAATTCATCTTGGAACTCCTTGAATTTTTCAATAGTGTAAACACATTGAGCTTGTTTCTCCATAAAGTAATGGGTGCTACATCGGATATTTGCAGAGGAAGACTTATAATCTGCTTGGTTCTCTTTTTCTACCTTAGTCATCAATGCATTTTCATATTGTTCCACAAATTGCTTCAAGGTAGTCTTAGAATTTACATGGTCATCAAAAAATGCATTCATACTCTCACTTCGTTGTGTGGTAGACATGCCCGCCCAAAAACTTCCTTTCACAAAGCTTGGCACCCAACGACGTCGTTCATCATATAAGCCTCGTAACCAATCATTACTCTGTAACTCATACTTCTCAAGCATCTCTTTCCAACGATCTTCAAACTCAGTATTGGTCAATGAATCATGCAAAATGTTCTTCAAGGCAAATTTAATAGATTCATAGTGTTTATAACTCTTAAGCTTTTCGTGAAGCTTCTTCATTATATGCCATAAGCACCAACGATGCCTAGTGTTAGGAAAGACAATTTCAATAGCATTTTTCATGGCCCTACTTGATCAGTAATTATCCCACAAGGAGCATGCCCAGACATGCATGCCAGCCACACTTTAAATAGCCAAACAAATGTCTCAGTATCTTCACTTGAAATCAGTCCACATCCAAGCAAAATTGAATGCCCGTGATGATTGACACCTACAAATGGAGCAAATGGCATGTCATACTTATTCGTCAAGTAGGTTGTGTCAAATGTAATGGCATCACCAAATTCCTCATATGCTGCCCTACTCCTGGAATCTACCCAAAACACATTCCGTAACCAACCATTTTCATCTAGATCAATTGCACAAAAGAAATTTGCATTTTGAGATTGCATCTTCAAGAAATACTTTTGAATTGCAGTTGCATCTCCTTCCCCAAGCTGTAATCTTATAACCTTGTTGATGTAATTTCTACAATCTTTTTCCATGAATGCCATATTCTCATGCCCTCCGGCTTCAACTACCATTGAAGTATAATTCTTATTTACTTTTATTCCAGTTCTATCATTCACTTCAATCTTCCTTTTCATATATGAACTTATTGCACGATTCATTCAAAAATATCGATCATTGTCTTGATTCAATCCATGATTATGAACGAGTTTGACCTAGTTCATTTTCCACCTTCCATCCAAGCATTACCTTCCCTAAGTTGAGCCTTGCAATTGCATTTTATGCTTGGATATGGCTTTAGGACATTGCTTGCTGTACTTTGTCGGATCCCTAATCGAGAACATGATAAAGTCACATATTTCAACTCCCCACAATCTCATTTCTTCGATGTTCTTTTCTTCATTGGGAAACCTACTCGATTTGCATATTTTTTATATAATCAAGCACCTCATCAGCTGTGTTAAAAATCATATTTACCTTAGGTTCTTGTGTTGTTTCTTCTGGGCTCATTGTATTCTCCAGTCCAGTCTCACCAATCTCAACCTCATCATTTTCTTCACTCATTTCCAAATTTGAATGGCTTCTGGAAGAATTCTTCTATCCCAAATAATTCCAAATATTAATAGGCTTAATATCACAAAACGCCCCTAAGGTTTACGAAACTATCAAATTGCATCCTTTTTTTTTTTTGGTCATTCGTGGTTCTTAAGGTTAGTATGTGTGATCACAAATGGTCATTGTCGTTATGTTCCGTCAAAAACTTCGTTAGTTTGCTGACGTGGTATATATATATGTATGTGTGTATATGTATGCATGTGTATGTAATTTAAGAACACTTATACAAGAACAATTATGATAGACAAGAACAAGGTTGGCTGTTTAAATAAGCAATCCCTCATGCAACATGGTTTTCTACATCCTGCTTATTTAGTATTGTATGGCTAAGACAAAGCGACTGACCTTGGAAGGACTACCAAAATAATATACATATATATATATAATAAATATTATATACCTGGGTAAAATCTAGGATCCACCTAGATTAGGAAGGGAGTGCTGTGGAGACGTGAAACTCCTATCACAGCCACGTTCTAGCCATACTCCTATCACAGTGCAGCAACAACGGAGGAAGGGAGTGATGTGGAGGTGCGAGGAAGAATTGAGAACATATGTGAGGCCACTTACCAGGGACGTGGGTTTTTTCAATTTTTTTTTTTAAAAAAGATTATTGAAAAGAGAATAAATAATGAATAAAATACACATGGGCAACATTCATTAATTGATATGGCATGACTTATTAGCGGCCACATAAGGGAGAATTATAGAATGGTACAATATCACCACGTCAGTGGGTGATACTTCCATTTAGAATTTGCCACGTGTATTTTGAAAAAAAAATTTATACTTTTTTTTTTTCAGCTAGACATTTATTACAATTTTACCCTTCATAAAAATTAAAAGAGAAAAAAAAAAAAAAAAACTGTCACAGCCTCCCATCTCTGTCCAGTTTGCAGCCCCCCTCAGTCGCGTCGTCCCTCCCACCTCTGTCAAGTTCACAGTCTCCCTCTGCAGCGCCCTCCCTCCCTGTATGTATTCCTTTCTCCAATCCTTCAATCTCCTCATCTAGGTTGACTTCATCTCCCTCAAAAACTCCAGATCCAAGTTCTCTTTATCCAACTTTGCTCGCAATCCCGCATGGCCTTGACAAGAGATGATCCAATAAACGCCAACTATTAAATAAACTGATTGAGAGAGAGAGAGAGAGAGATGAAGGAAAAGAAGGGAAGGGGGCGGCAGCAAGGGGGTATAGGACTGCAGACCTTGGCTGCAGGCGTCTTCTTTCTTTTTTTGTTTTAGTTTTGTTCTAAAGGGTAAAAATGATACCTAATGTCTAGCTGGAAAATAATTTAATTAGTGGAGGTTTAAAGAGACACGTGTCAATATATAAATGGAAGTATCACCCGCTGACGTGGTGATATTGTACCATTCTATAATTTCTCCCACATAAGGTGGTCAGCTAAGACTGTGAATGTTGTGTGTCTAAATAGCATTGCTCCTACTATAAAGAAGCTGTTTAGCCTCCTGATTGTTTTCCTTCCGCCTGTCCTGCACTATCTACGCGGCAGTAATAATAACTGGCAATTCTGCCACGGTTTACTTATGGAGCCGGCCAAGCTCTCCCCCAAGCAGAATTTAGCTTGCCTTTCTGGTTCTTGGCAGGGAGTCTATATTCTTGAAAAGTCGGCAACCGACAATTATATGTCCGTCTTTCACTATTGTTTGAAAAGAGGTGTTATTGAAACTTAAAAAACATGTGGGAGAAATTGCGCATTGAGCCAACAAGAGTTCCCTTGTTTGTTTGTTTGAATAGTTGAGTTGACCCTAATGAAGAAATTGTAGAGATTCCTAAATTCATAGATTCCAATGAACCAGTGCTTAGTTGTTTTATCGTCTTTTGGCACATGCTTCCTTCCTAGACTGAGCTTCTGCAAAACGGGCGTCATCAGATATATATGAACGAATATGTATTTCTGCGCATGGAGAAATAAATAAACAAACAAGTTATAGTCCCCCCTAAAAATCAAAAGAAAAATCTAAATTGTATGGAATCGTAATAAACTAAGACTGCCAGCAGGAGATGAAACAGAAACAACCAAGTAGATTGCCCTGCTGGGAGATCCAACCAATAATTAAGAGCCTTGCAGGGACGGATCAGGATTTGAAAATGGTGTTGGCTAAATTTCATTGATAACAAAAAAATACACAGAGTACATAATGAGTCTTACACCTCAAAAACTCCGTATCCGATACCGCTATTATTAAAATAATATACATTCAAAATAGTCATTTTTCAAATTAGCATAATTGTTATTAGAATTCCCCAAAAAATAATAGCCCAATACAATGGTGGAGGAAAAAGACCTCTATGAAGTTGAGAAGAAGCAACCTTGGAACTGGTGCAGCCGATCGATAAAAGTGTTGGGTTTTTTTTTGTTTGGTTAGCCAGCCGTATGTAGATTAGTTAATAACATTGGCCAAGGCTAGTGTATTATTTTAGTTTTAAAAAAAAAAAAAAAAAAACAAGTCTCCTAGGCTATAGCCTAGGTTAGCTTGTTAGTAGTACAGTACCTGGAGCCTTGTCCTTCATAGAGACATGAATGGTCTTTTCCGTCCTATCCCAAATTTCTTTTTTTTTTTTTTTGTGAAAGTTAAGATCAAAGTTAGGATAAAATAGAGTTTTTCTCACATGCACTACGATGTATTATTGAAGTTCGATCTTAAAATCATTCATCTATAAATGAAAATCTTTTTTCGCGCTTAGGTTAGACTCCATTAGCCTATTTTTTTTATTTTTTATTTTTATCAACGAGTATATTCAACCCAAACTGTTCATTACTTGAATGATCATCCCGTCGAACACCTACAATCTTCTTCCTCTCCCCCAATTAATACGATTTGCAGAAGATTTGTCTCCTAGTGGAGCTAGTCCAAGTAAGAGGACTTTCAAAGGTTCAAAGTGGAGCTAGTCCAAGCTACTCTAAAACGTGCAAAAAAAACCTGCAACACAATATACTTGGGTTTATTAATTTATGCTCATTTCACGTGCTTCAATAAAACTGCTCACTTATAATATCTAGAGTTGTCGGTACTTAGGTAAGCGGGATTGTATATATAAGCTCGTAGTCTCCGTTATATTGTATCCAATCTTAAATACACAACCGTGAAACATATTATGTTCTCCTCCCTCTCTCCCTCCCAAGGTCTAAAATATCGAGAGTTTCGGAAATATCGGTGGTCCAAAAACACGGATATATCGATGGAAATATCGACAAAATATCGATATCGATAAAAATTGAATAAAAATCAAGGAAATTGTGAGAAAAACTTGGAAATTTTTATTGAAACTTTAGAGGATGTTTATTTAGTCAATTGTCTATTATTTTATCACAAAAAACTGGAATAAAATGCATGGCATGGTGGGTTAGAGTGATTTAAGTTGATTATGTAACGACCTGACAAACACCGTGTCTTTAGAAAATATGTAGTAATTAGTGAAAGAAAATTAAACACACCACAATTTTTTAGTTATATTAATTTACTACAATATATTGCATATGATAAGATATATGAGCTTGACAAAATATATATATATATGAGTAACTTACTACCACATAGAAAGAATTCCTATTAAAGTTAAAACTTAGTATCACATATAATGAACAATATTAAAACTCAATAGTGAATAATAATACAACTCCGTAATATATAACCACACACAAAAAAAAAAAAAAACCTCCATAATAAAATAATAAATAAAATTAAACATATGCCTAAATTTATCATTAGGGATTTTTTTTTTAATAAATAGAAATTTATCCTAGATAATATTAGCTTGCATAAATTTTTAAGGCCATATAAATATTACACTTCGTAACATTAAACATATGCCTAAATTAAACATAATAAAATAATATTAGGGATTTTTTTTTTTTCTAAATGGAAATTTATCCTAGATAAAATATTAGCTTGCAAAACGTTTAAGACACTATAAATATTACACGTCGTAACATTATTAACAAGTTGATTCGCAGCCTGGTGGATAAGGCCCAATAGATGGAGGCAATTGAGAGGGGTTCGAATCCCCTTGTTGGCAAAAGCACCATTTCTCAACAAATTTAATGTATTTTTCAGTTTCAATCGCGATATTATCGATAATATCGCGATAAATTGCCCAAATAAAGCACGAATAATAGGAAATTATCGCCTCCGAAATTATCGCGATAATATCGACGAAAATATCGATATATTGACGATAATTAAGTGGATATGGGCTAAAATATCGCCCACTCAAAAAAACGATATTATCGGCGAAATATCGCCGATAATATCGGCATTTAAGACACTGCTCCCTCCTTGCCCTTGGTGTTGGTCTCTCTCTCCTTTGTCACAAGTTATCAAAGATTAATCCATATTCCAACAGCTCTACAGCATAGAACCAGGGGAAAACAATTTGCCTCCTTCATCGTCTCAAGAAACACGATGACATCATCACCATCATCAACGGAGATTAGTAATCCTCCTGCGCCTCAACGGCGATTAGCTCAGTACCATCCTACCATTTGGGACCACAAACTCATCGACTCCTTCACCACTCACTACACCGTGCGTACGCCATTTCGTTAACTATATTAATCATATACTTTTGAATTAGATTATGCTTCACATGTCTCATGCATACGCATCATGATCATTTTTTTTATATTAATGTTCATCCAATGCAGTATGAATTACATGCCACACGATTGGAGAGTCTAAAGCAGAACGTTGCTGAAACGTTGCTGGCTGCATCCACCAGTAACAAAGGCGGCTCTGCCAGCACTTGTTCCTTTTTAAAGCTTATCGACTCAATGCAGCGGTTGGGAGTGGCCTACCATTTTGAGCAAGAGACCGATGCAGCTCTACTTAGTCTCGTTTCTTCGAGCACTCACGGTACCACAGATGATCTTCACACAGTTGCCTTGCAATTCCGGATACTAAGAGAACATGGCATCTCCATTAGCCCAGGTATAAATTTCACGTACTATGGCATCTCTTTACTGCAATTATCCGAACCATCTGTTTTTCCTATATTTCAATTCTTACTTTACTTGTGGATGATGGTGACAAATGAACAGAAGTGTTTAACAAGTTTAGAAGTAGAGACGGAAGCTTCAAAGACAGCTTAAGCAAGGACGTGGAGGGACTTTTGAGTTTGTACGAAGCCTCACACCTTGAGATGCCTGGGGAAGAAGAAGATCATGTTTTGGAAGAAGCCAAGAGTTTTAGTACCAGAAACTTGAGACAATTAATAGGAACTTTGGAAGACGATAATTTATTGAAGCAAATAGTAGAGCAATCACTAGAAACCCCCCTGCATTGGAGGATGCCAAGAATAGAAGCCCGGAACTTCATCGATATCTACGAAAGAGACAATTCTAAGAGCCTGGCTTTGCTTGAATTGGCCAAGTTGGATTATAATCTTGTCCAATCAGTATATCAAATGGAGATAAAGGAGCTATCAAGGCAAGACATATATGTTTATTATTTTAAGCAAACTGCATCATTGACAAAAACTAGACTGAATGTGTTTAATCAGATTTGATTGTTGTCCACAAAACGCATGATGCAGGTGGTGGAGAGACTTGGATTTCAAAAACAAGGCAAGTTTCTCAAGGGATAGATTGATGGAGAACTACTTGTGGGCAATGGGGATCAATTATGAGCCCCGATTCTCAGAATGCAGGATTGGCCTCACCAAGTTTGTTTGCATATTAACAATAATTGATGACATGTATGATGTCTATGGATTTCTGGATGAGCTTGAGCACTTTACACATGCAGTATGTCGGTAAGATGTAGTTGAGATGTTTTTTTTTTTCCCCTTGGAATCTTTTTAATTTTTAAAATCACTGAATAATTCATAGATCATAGAAATAAGGCTAAAAGTCATTTTTGGTCCTGTAGTTTGGCACTTCAACCATTTTTGACCCTGTAGTTTCAATTCTGTCAATTTTGACCATATAGTTTTGTATTTGTAGCAATTCAAGGACAATTAGTATTCCTGTCAATTTCTTTAACGATGTTAGGGTTCTTCAAACATTGGGATTAGTGATTGAATTTCAAGCCCTAATATGAAATGGGGAGAATTTCAGACAAGCTTTTATGCTCAAGGGTTTTGGGTTGACGAAATTGCCTCTTACATCGTGAAAGAAATTGATAAGAATACTAACATATCCTTGAATTGCTACAAATACGAAACTATAATGGCAAAATTGACAAAATTGAAACTACAAGGTCAAAAGTGGTTGAAGTGCCAAACTACAGGGACCAAAAAGACTTTTAGCCTAGAAATAATGGTGCCATTGCTGCACGGGATACATAAATACCAATCACATTCAAATATAATATATTTTCGTATTTGTACGCTTTTGTATGAATTTTGCTTGCGAGGCGAGCACATACACACACACTCTTTCTTTTGTTTTCTTGTAGCTAAGCTAAATCATCAATTGTCTTCACATAATCCTTTCTTTGACCTATACAAAGTTACATAATTAATTACGACGAAATCATCTTCACTAGTAGGTAATCGAGACACATGCTACCTAAGTTATTATTTATTTTTCTTTGTTATAATGGAAAATAATTGAACTCTTGACTTAAGTCTAATTCTAATTCATTTTCCCGACTCTTTACAGCTTACCTACCTAGATTAAATTTTCAGTCAAATAATCATTTCAAGTTTTCAACCTTTCTTTTTCCTTCCTCATTTTTTTCTTTTTGTTGTTGTTTTTACACAGATGGAATATGGAAGCAAAGGAGGAGCTTCCGGAATACATGAAGCCAGTTTATGCTGCCATGCTCAAATTTGGCAACGAATTAGCTGATAACGTTTTTAAAAATAATGGTTTGGACGTCCTCCCTTATATTAAGAAAGAGGTAATTACGGTGGAAGTATATCCACATCTCTTCTCATATATATAGAGCTTCAGTTGAAGGATCCCTCAAATAAGCTTATTTGATGGACACTCTTGTAGGGCCCACGCCGTATTGTATTTTACTAATCCAAATTGTCTATTTTTTATATACTCCTTTAAAGATCATTTCTACAAAAAAATCACTTGAATCCAATATCATTTGATCACTCAATTGAATTATTGAAATGTTAGTACTTTCTTGAAGTACCGTATTTATTGATTTTGTAGGACATAATTGGATATCGAAACAGTTTTCAATTTGTCCAATTTTTTGCAAGGATGATCTATGAATGCAGACTTAAAAAAATAGATAGTTTGGATCGTTGAAAACAAATTAGTATGAGACCCAGGTGTTCCTCAATAAAAAGAGACTGATATATATATATATTTTATATATAAAATATACAGTGGCGGAGGTAGAGTTTGATGTTTTGGGGGACCCAAAAGTTTAAAATTATGAGATTTTTTGTGTAATCTATGCCTATACTCTTTATATAGTCAATAATGTGAGAAGATGGTAGAAGGCCCAGGCCAATTCAGGCCTATGAGTACCTCCGCCCCTGATAATATATCATGCATAAAGGAAAAGGAATCTAATACTTGCCAATAATTTAATAGAATAGTTACAAACACACAAAGTTAAATTTGCCATGTTAGTCTGCGTATCCCACTAACAGTAAACACGTCTTCTTTTTTTCTGTTTTTTTTGTTTTTTTTTTGTTTTTTTGTTTTTTTTTGGTGTCTGTTTGCAGTGGGTAAATCTTTGTAAATCATATTTGGTCGAGGCACGGTGGTTTTACAGAGGATACACACCAACTTTACAAGAGTACTTAGAGAACGCATGGACTTCAGTGGGTGGCCCTGGTGCTCTTCTCCATGCTTATTTGTTGCAAGGATTAGGAAGCCACCTCACAAAAACTTCACTTGAGTCCTTTAAGCATGGCTCTGAAATTGTATATTGGTCATCCCTCATGACTCGACTTAGTGATGATTTGGGCACTTCCAAGGTAACGTATGACTTAACTAACGAACAAGAAAAATGCTATTGTTACTCGCGCAAATGATTGACATTGCATCACGAGTTCACGCGTGATTGATGCTAGCACAACTCGTATAATTAATATCTTCTATATGTAATGTATATATAAGCTTAATTAACTTATTAGCAAACTTGATAGTTAAGTTTCTAATTATTCTGTTTTTTGCACAAATTATAAAGGCTGAAAGTGAGAGAGGTGATGTGGCTAAAGCCGTAGAGTGTTACATGGAAGAAAAAGGCACATCTGAGGAAAAAGCACAGCACTACATAAACGATCTGATCTGCTATTCATGGAAGAAAATGAATGAGGAGAGTGCAAAAACTAGCAGGATACCAAAATCAATTGTAAAAATGTCACTCAATATGGCGCGGACTGCTCACTCTATCTTTCAACATGGCGATGGTATTGGAACATCAATTGGGGTCACCAAAGATCGTTTAATTTCTTTGATTGCAAATCCTATTCCTATATATCGTGAGCACAAGGGACAAAGATCACTGGTTTCATTGTAATTGACTAGATTCTTAATTACAGACCTCCGAAATTGATCGAAGCTGAAAAGCTGAAAATAATTCTATAAACACTCAATTTGATGTGAATTTTCTGTTCTTAAGCGTTTTTGCTAAAACTGCTTTTACTGAAAACACTTTTATCCTAGAAGTACTTTTACTAGAAACAATATGCATTCACCGTTACAACAATTCTTGCTCCCAAAGGGTAAAGCGCCCATAAAGTTCCATGTCCCTGTTCTAAATCCGGAGGAAATTGTAGAGAGAGAATTGAGATATGGAGAAAGTAGAGAAACTGATCTCTGTATTGAAGGTTTCTATTCTCTGTATATTACAATGTGGGATGTGTTCTTTTTGTAGGCAAAGCCTTCCAACATGTGGGCTCCACCTTATAATTTACAACACTCCCCCTTGGAGACCACAAATGATACGGAATATGTCTCGTTAAAAACCTTGCCAGTAAAAACCCAGTGGGACAAAAAAAAACTGGTCGAAGGAAAAAAGAGTACATAACCATGTGTAACATAAAATTCTGTGTATATTGACATGCGTGCGACACTGCCTCGTTAAAACCTTGCCGGAAAAACCCAGTGGGATAAAAATAAAAAAAAATAAAAAAAACCTGGACGAAGGAAAAAGAGTACAGTGTGTAAAGGTCTTTATTGACAGCACGCTCCCCCTGATGCTTGGCAAAATATCTTTAAGCTATACGGTTGATCAGCTTGCTGAATATCATAGTTGACACTGCTTCTGTGAGTCAATAGTGTATGAAGATCTTTATTAATACCACGCTCCCCCTGATGAATATCTCCCTCTGAAAACTTCATGACTAGCTTTTTCCAGTAAGTGACCATAGAGATTTCCAGAGTCCGCATATCTAATAACACTTGGGCTATTTGGAAATTCACTCAAAAATATGCCCGTATATGTTGCTATGCTTAGATAGCATCAAATATGCCTCAAATCATCCCAAAATGATGGTGATGGAGTTGAGTTCTATCTGGAAAATACGATGTTCGGGCCAATATACTTCCGGAAAATCCTTAAAGTGTCCAACAGATAATCCTCATAAAAATGCTTCAATACTTTCTTAGTATAAGCAAGAATCTCGTTGGCATAATGCTCGATCTTTAAGTCGAGACAAATATTTCTGGAACTCTTGAGAAGCTTTAATGTGTTGCAAACACATTATAATCAATATACTCACTGAGGCAATTTATGTACATTAACATTGAGTACAGATTTTGTGCTTCAAGCACATGTCATTCAGGGACTTGCTTCATGCAATTTCAATCCTTTCAAGGATTTTGTTTAAAGGGATTAAACTTTATGACACATTATATAGCTTTAACCTAGCTATTTATACATCTTTAGGAAATCGCTTCTGGCAATATGCTCCGTGCCTTTAATAACCTTTAAAGATAACATGTTGGTCTCCGTAAATGTGCAATAAGGGGCACAATTGAATTTGTAAATATGGAGAAAACCCAACATTCCTTGTTTATGCCAAAAACATTGTGTCATACAAAGTAGTTATATTCCCTTCTATTCCGAACACCCAAGTATAACTTTCAGTATTAACAAATTTTGGGGTTCGTACTGTGGGTTTGTTCTTTCACGTTCATTCTCATCTATAATGGAATTGCCTCATTCCATTTTGGCTAATGATATTGTCGACATTTAATAATTGAACGTGGTTCCAATCAACACAGCCCATTGATGATTTGAGTAGCTACTCCAAAATCAAAATTTGTCATTCATCAATTCATGATCCCACCATTCTCATGTGCATGCGCATACATCAATTATAAGCATTTCTTTGCTTTTGGGTACCCAAGCCACTGCAGGGGCTTTTATTATGTGAGAATGTGGATTATAACCTCCAATGGAGCGTTATTTTATAGTAGGGCGTGGATAATCTCCATTTAGGGAGTTGGAACATTTAGAACCCATATATCTGTCATGCTGCAGGCATGCCATAGATTAATACATACATGTCAATTAATTTCTGGGACTTTAACCCATACAATTTTCTACGCATTAGGCGTGCACAATATCAATATTGACATGTCAAAGGATTGTCCTTTCGGGACTTCAATCCACATCATTTGCTACGCAACATGCGTGCATCATATTGATCACTGCTATACCCATATTTTGTTCTTATGGGACTTTAATCTGTGCAGTGTATTATCAATGTATCCAACTTGCAATCTGTAAAATTTGCATTAATAATTCATGGATACATACAAGCCATTCTTTTGGAACGGACTTATCTCCCCATTTGGTTACCTTTCAAGATAAAATATCAAATAAGTATATAAGCATAAAATAACACAAGTATTGCTTACATCCTTAGGTGGGAGAAACTTTTCTCAAGTATCATTCAAGCTCGTATCGGCCCAGTAAATATAAAGTAGCGCTTGATGATCTAGTTATATCCTGCAAGAGCAAAAATCACAATTCTTCTCTCTGTCAAAAACAAATAACCCTCAGAGTTAGGATCACTGCATGGATTCTTTCTTCGGATGTTCATTCTAAAGAAATAAAATCCCTTATGAACAGAGAGTTATAAAAAGAAAGAAAAGATACAAAAATTGTGATATTGATTGCAAGGTAAGGTAAGCAATCAAGGAAGGAAGCTGGTGGGAGCAAACAACAAGCTCTCATTTCTCCTAGTCTAGAAGGACCTCAGGAGATTAGAGCTTAAGGTCGCCTTCACAGTTCCCTGATGTAGCGAAAACGTGATCAGGGATAGTCTCGCTTCCTGAATGGATGATCAGAGATAGTCTTGCTTCTCGGGCATATTGAGTGCTTACTGATAAGAAAAACAAGTAGATATCGCATCACTAGGTATGGAGAAAACTGGATGTCTTCTGCAAAGAAAATTTCGTTAGTAACACATTTATACACAAATAAAATGAATAGGTAGAACCGGTGAATTTCAAATTAACCATAGGAAAATTGCGAGATTCTCGGGATACTTTTGAAAAAGTAGCTCCGTGAAATCCGTAAAGCAAGATCGGCTTTGAAAATAATACTTGAAAATGCCGAAAGTGCCGACAGGCATTATTAGAGGCCACGTGAAGTTTTGGACTCTGGGAAAGAAAAAGATAATATGGGGATTCGAGAAGATATTGGGATCCTGGAAATGTTGCCACATTTTCGTCTATAGATATTGCCTTTGCAAAACTTGATTGAGCAACTGCGTTTCAACTCAACTTCCTTCATTTTCTGAAACTTTAGTTTTTGTAAGACTTTCTTCGAAACCTTCTTAAAATGGCTTCCTCTTCTTCCTGCCCAAATTATTTCAATTTAAATGATGCTCCCACAACAACCAGTGACGCCAAAGTTTGGAGTCCATCCTTTGTATCCCAAAATCGTCATCTCACAGTTAATGATTCTGTGATGATGAATGATGCTACTGCTGTCATAGTAGCTAGGAATTTTATTACTCCAATGGATGAAATGCTGTTGACAAGGAGGTCTGAGGAAGAGGCTATGAATGACTCAATGGCTTTTAGCATTCAGAGTGCTGCTTCTGTTTCTAACATGGCTGATCGTTTGCGTGCTAGAGCAAACGAGGTTCAGAAGCTAACAACTGAAAACTCATCTCTTCAAAGAATGCTTCATGAGTCTCAACATGAAGTTGAGAAACTTAAAGAAGAGAATAATTCCTTGTTGAAACTGGTGAGTTCGTACTCCGTTGATACACTGAGAATGCTAGACATGCTGCAGGTCTCAAATGAAAGAATTTTGGGAGACCACGAGAGGCTCATGGCTAAGCTTAAGAGGCGCCGTCCTCTTCCTTCAGAGGCTTCTAGAACATAATGTAATTTTATAGATTTTACAGGGCCTGCACATTCATTGCAGGTGTAAAAATCTATCTGTTATATGCTCCTTTCCTATTATAATAATTGCGCATATTCTTAAACTTGTACATGTGGTTTTTACGTCTTTTCAAAATGACGCTTTGAAACCTTGTGCCTTATAGGTTCAAATAACCACATCGACTCCCCCAAATTTCATATTTCTATGCATGTGAGCCGGTAACTTATGGCATCTCATTTAATTGCTCATCCATGAGTTGAAGGAATTGCAGGTTCCCTTTTGTATATAGTGACGGTTTACCCAAAATGGTTAATATTTATGCATACGTCACTATTCATGTGAATAGTACTATTCATCAAGTCATGAATACATATCTATTTATGTGTGCAGTACATTTGCCAGTACATTTATTATTCATGTGTACGGCACTTTTAACCAATATGGTACTGTTATATCATCAAGGAACTCTAAGTCCTTATTTACATGTCAAGGATCAAGGATCTTGTCCGATCTCTTGTTTACAAGTATAGTACCGGAGAGACTGCCAGCTCTCATATCAATATCATCATCAAGGATCTTCAAGTCCTGATGTAATTGTATGATGAGGATCAAGGAACTTCTGGTCCTCATCTGCATACTATAAAAACTCATCATACAGCACAATTAATTCATAAAATAAATTACTGGTAAAGAAATTACTGGTATGGACGATAAACCCGCACCATACTTTAAATAAAATTAAATGTGCGGTAAAATAAATTCATAAATTAAATTGCTTGCTGTATGGACGTTAATCCCGCACCATACCTTAAATAAAATTAAATGTGCGGTAAAGTAAATTCATAAAGTATGAAGGTTAATTCCACATCATACTTTAAGTAAAAGTAAATTTGCGATAAAGTAAACGTGCTTGTATGGGCACTAATTCTGCTCCATACATTTAAATAAAAGTAAAGGCGTGGACGATAAACCCGCACCACCCTTTTAAATAGATAATGTTGTATGGGTAATAAACCTACACCATACAGTAAATAAAATAAGTGTGTGGATAAAAACCACCACACAAAGACAATTATTTATGGGTTCACATCAACACCACAATCAAATAGTATGATATTATTATACTGATATATCAAATCATTTTATGTTCTTATACTAATATATAATAAGAAAAGTATGGAGAGTGGTTAGTGGAATATCACGCATGCTCCAGGCTTTCAAATCAGTTGCTTTTATCCTGTCCCCAAGCCAATTACTTTCTTATTAGTATAATATATTAAATTAAAAGCTGGTTTCCAACATCTTGTCGTATTCAAATGGTTCTTGTGCAGGTTTGATTCCAAGCCTATACTTTTCCATTATAACCAGTGTACCTGCACTAATCTCGTTATGAATCTTTATAATGTTAAAGATAAAATAGGATAAAGAAAAACAGAGGACTTATCTCTTTTCCTCAGACCCACTGCTTTCACTTGACTGATCTGACTTACAGATCTTTGACAACAGTTATGAACTGTTTTGCCGACAGTTATGAACTGTTTTGCCGACAGTTATGAACTATTCCTCCATGTCTGAGTGCTGCGCAGAATGCCTTTGCTTGATCGGTTTGTGGCCTTTTTCTTCTTCCTCTATGTTTGTAGACATGTTTTAGAGAGGGCTATACTGTAATAACCCAAAACAAAATATTAAGGAAATAACAAAATATCTAAAAAGTAGGATTAATATCTTCTAGCAAAAAGACAATTTTGCCCTCGCATTATTTAATAGGGGAAAAATTAACTTTTTGATCGAGAAAGAATTTGGTAGTTCCATTTGCGCCGTTGCATAGAGCACGGCGAAACGAGTTCATAGACACGTAGTGGGCCCGAATCGGAGTTGTAACGAAAGAGTTATGGTCAAAAGAGTCTCAGTGGCATAACCGTAAATATATCGAAGTTGGATCTATAAAAACCCAGCAGCTCTCTCTTCTCGCGCGAAAAAACGGGCCGCCGCCTTCCAGAGCTCGCTGGCGCCGCCTCCGAGCACCCCTGGCCACGGGACCGGTGGCGTTGGAACCACCGTCGAGTCCCCTACCTTTCCCGACCGATCCCCCAGCCACCGGTGACCTATGTTGGCCGTAAACTGCGAAAGAACGACCGGAGCTCATCCAAAATCACAGAAACTTCAAGGCCTCCGATCTCACTCCTCCGGCCACCATTTCCGTCGACCCAGGCACCAGAGGTCCAGTCGACCCGCAGGAGGGACCTTGGAAGGGTCCAATTAGCTAGGACCATCTGTGAGTGGACTTTCTTTCATGAATTATTTCATATAAATGAGTTATATAGAAGATTTCTATAAATAAGATTTCATAAGTGATTTTATATTGATTTTATATAAATGAGTTTATTTGAATAAATTTCTTTATTTGATCTTGAGTAAGCTTTATTGTGGTTCCGAACATGATTAGTACAGTAATAGTTCTATAAGTCTGTGCTACTTATTTACCAGTTATAGAAATAGAGTTTGAGGTTGGAATCAGTTGAGACCGCAGCACAACTTGAGCTTTACAGTTATTACTCAGATATTTTTCTAAAGGAATTTATTTTAAAACCACCTCGTACCCATTTTCTTTGGTGATTACCCGCAGTTGGACCGATGTCCACGGACATCCAATCCGATTTCAGTTCAGTCAGTGCACTTGACTTTGCCTCATGAGTTTCGTGGACGCTCGGACCGTGAGTGCCAGGATTTGCGGCTCGGCAGACTTGGTGTCCCAAGACCTGCCAGGATTGCGGCTCGGCTGACTCTGTGTCCCCGAGACCTGCCCGGATTGCGGATCAGGCTGACTACGGTCCCCTGCATCCTGCCAGAGCGACTCGAGCTGACTTGGTGTCATCGAGGAATCTGCCGGCGGATCAGGCTGATCATAGTCCCATGATTTCGCCAGTTTGCGGCTTGGGTAGACTGCGTGGCGCCCGAGACCTGCCAGGGGAATTGACGGATATGACAGGGGTACAAATAGGTGGTATTTTCAAAGGATTTTGAGTTTTCTCTTATTTAATTATGACTTTCAGTTATTTTATACCAGCTTCTCTGATTTCTCAGGCATTGATATCTTTATATTTGATCAATTATGCAAGTATATTCATCAGCATACTTATTCATGCTTATTGAATTTCTTATATTGGAATATAGTTAAATTATCGATTTATATCCTTAGCTATTTCAAAACGGGGATTATTATGTTCTAACTTGTTTCTAAGAACTGTATTTTTGTCCACTCACAATTTTAAACTTGTTTTTCGCCCACAGGCCGTAGATGAGAGCAGGCACCCACCACCGGGCCATTCCTAGCTTCCGCGCCACCAAATAAGGTAAAGTTTTGCAAAAAAATCCCTGAAACTTTGTGAACCTTAGAAAATGCTCTGATATCTAGTTTTAGTGGAAAACTGGAGTTGAGACCTGTAATTTGAGATATTCTGGCAGTTGGTGTGGATTTATTTGCTTGTTTTTCAGGTGGAAAAATTTTGGGTTTAGTCAAAATACAGGGGAGACTCTGCCGAATTTTCGGCAGAAGTCTAAGGGAAATTTGAAGAGAATTTGAGACGAGAAGGGTAAAAATGTCTTTTGTGCCCGACATTCGCCAGGTGTCGGACACGCACAGGATTCGACTCGGATTCCAAAGCAAAAATTGGGTCGAGTCCTGTCATATACTCTCTGCTATAGTTAAGAGGTTGATTGTGGAGTCAAGCTCGGTGCTAACAAGCTGAGAGTTCGGTTGAGCAGAGAAAAGGATGGAGCATAGTTGAGCTTTTGCAGCTGAGAGTTCGGTTGAGCTGTTGCTGCTGCTACAGTTCCCCTTCGGACCAGTCACAGCTGGTGCTTCTTTATCCCAGTGAGATCACCCAAAGCTCTTGATGGGTCATGGTGCACACAAGAGGGCTCTGGGCAGACATAGACTCTCTTCTTCACCTCTTTACTCGACCTCTGCCTCAGCTTCCATGGCAGATTATGACCACGCCTATGAAGCCGCAGATTCTGATCCCTCTAAAACCCTTTGTTGCAAATTTCACAAATGAAACGGTTTGGGGCCAATAGGGTCTTGGGAGACAGAGCAATCACCTCTGCATCTGGATCTGGCATTCCAGGCAAGTTACGTTTTTTCTTGGTGGTGGGTTTGGGAGGAGCAGTTTGGTTGCCAGAGGAAGAAACACTAGCTTCACCTGAAGCTGTAGAATTCGGCCGACGAACAGATTGACTTCAGGAACGAGCTTGGAGCATCTAGACCGGACGCTCTGAAGGTCCAGACCGGCGAGCCATGGAAGGTGGTCAGACCAGTTGAGCTTCCCCAACAGGTCATAGCCTTCATCCACGAGTCGTCTCAGGACCTCTCTCTCTTCGTTCGACGAGCCCAGCTCATATTTACGTCCGAAAATCGAGCACATCATGTTGTTCAACGAAGCTCTCCGAAGAATGTCGCGGACGCAGAAACTGTTCTCGAAACGTGCCGAGATCATGGAAACCATTTGGTCGGCGATTTCGAACCGTTGATGCTCGGAGGCGGAGATTTGCTTGGGGAGAAGAGGTGGGAGTCACTGGTTGCATGTGACGACGAAACGTGTCTCACCCAAGCTGAAAGCCATCAGCCTCTTTGCTTGGAAGAGCTTAGCTGCTTTGGTGAGCTTGTGGTGTGCTAGGTTGGTCTCCAATTTTTGGGTTTCATCAGAGAATTCAGCTGGTATTGTTAAATTGAATTCGTGCTGATAACGTGTTCTAAATCTAGAGGAAATTGTAGAGAGAGAATTGAGATATAGAGAAAGTAGAGAAACTGATCTCTGTATTGAAGGTTTCTATTCTCTGTATATTACAATGAGGGATGTGTTCCTTTTGTAGGCAAAGCCTTCCAACATGTGGGCTCCACCTTATAATTTACAACAGTCCCATCTTTCTTTCTTCTTTTTTTTCTTTGTTTTTAATGACCTTTTCTATTGAGAAGAGTGATAGTATATTAAACTCAGACACGCTACATGAATGCTAAGACTCGAACCCAGAACCTTTCCTGGGAGGAGCAATTGCTTTATCTTGAATTAAATTCATCTTATGCTTAATCAAGACTTAAATGGCATGTCTGCATAATGTTCCTCTAAACTCAAACTTGGAACAATTGTACTTGACTTCGCTGTCAAATTCATGGCATATAACTGTAAAGTTTACACTCTTTTTTTCCCCACAAGTATCATATCTTCAGATATGTGATACTTTAAAAACGCACCATCTTCCTTGGTATCAACCACCTCACAATGCATTTTACTTGTTAATTCATCTTGGAACTCCTTGAATTTTTCAATAGTGTAAACACCTTGAGCTTGTTTCTACATAAAGTAATGGGTGCTACATCGGATATTTGCAGAGGAAGACATATAATCTGCTTGGTTCTCTTTTTCTACCTTAGTCATCAATGCATTTTCATATTGTTCCACAAATTGCTTCAAGGTAGTCTTAGAATTTACATGGTCATCAAAAAATGCATTCATACTCTCACTTCGTTGTGTGGTAGACATGCCCGCCCAAAAACTTCCTTTCACAAAGCTTGGCACCCAACGACGTCGTTCATCATATAAGCCTCGTAACCAATCATTACTCTGTAACTCATACTTCTCAAGCATCTCTTTCCAACGATCTTCAAACTCAGTATTGGTCAATGAATCATGCAAAATGTTCTTCAAGGCAAATTTAATAGATTCATAGTGTTTATAACTCTTAAGCTTTTCGTGAAGCTTCTTCATTATATGCCATAAGCACCAACGATGCCTAGTGTTAGGAAAGACAATTTCAATAGCATTTTTCATGGCCCTACTTGATCAGTAATTATCCCACAAGGAGCATGCCCAGACATGCATGCCAGCCACACTTTAAATAGCCAAACAAATGTCTCAGTATCTTCACTTGAAATCAGTCCACATCCAAGCAAAATTGAATGCCCGTGATGATTGACACCTACAAATGGAGCAAATGGCATGTCATACTTATTCGTCAAGTAGGTTGTGTCAAATGTAATGGCATCACCAAATTCCTCATATGCTGCCCTACTCCTGGAATCTACCCAAAACACATTCCGTAACCAACCATTTTCATCTAGATCAATTGCACAAAAGAAATTTGCATTTTGAGATTGCATCTTCAAGAAATACTTTTGAATTGCAGTTGCATCTCCTTCCCCAAGCTGTAATCTTATAACCTTGTTGATGTAATTTCTACAATCTTTTTCCATGAATGCCATATTCTCATGCCCTCCGGCTTCAACTACCATTGAAGTATAATTCTTATTTACTTTTATTCCAGTTCTATCATTCACTTCAATCTTCCTTTTCATATATGAACTTATTGCACGATTCATTCAAAAATATCGATCATTGTCTTGATTCAATCCATGATTATGAACGAGTTTGACCTAGTTCATTTTCCACCTTCCATCCAAGCATTACCTTCCCTAAGTTGAGCCTTGCAATTGCATTTTATGCTTGGATATGGCTTTAGGACATTGCTTGCTGTACTTTGTCGGATCCCTAATCGAGAACATGATAAAGTCACATATTTCAACTCCCCACAATCTCATTTCTTCGATGTTCTTTTCTTCATTGGGAAACCTACTCGATTTGCATATTTTTTATATAATCAAGCACCTCATCAGCTGTGTTAAAAATCATATTTACCTTAGGTTCTTGTGTTGTTTCTTCTGGGCTCATTGTATTCTCCAGTCCAGTCTCACCAATCTCAACCTCATCATTTTCTTCACTCATTTCCAAATTTGAATGGCTTCTGGAAGAATTCTTCTATCCCAAATAATTCCAAATATTAATAGGCTTAATATCACAAAACGCCCCTAAGGTTTACGAAACTATCAAATTGCATCCTTTTTTTTTTTTGGTCATTCGTGGTTCTTAAGGTTAGTATGTGTGATCACAAATGGTCATTGTCGTTATGTTCCGTCAAAAACTTCGTTAGTTTGCTGACGTGGTATATATATATGTATGTGTGTATATGTATGCATGTGTATGTAATTTAAGAACACTTATACAAGAACAATTGTGATAGACAAGAACAAGGTTGGCTGTTTAAATAAGCAATCCCTCATGCAACATGGTTTTCTACATCCTGCTTATTTAGTATTGTATGGCTAAGACAAAGCGACTGACCTTGGAAGGACTACCAAAATAATATACATATATATATAAATATTATATACCTGGGTAAAATCTAGGATCCACCTAGATTAGGAAGGGAGGTGCTATGGAGACGTGAAACTCCTATCACAGCCACGTTCTAGCCATACTCCTATCACAGTGCAGCAACTATGGAGGAAGGGAGTGATGTGGAGGCGCGAGGAAGAATTGAGAACATATGTGAGGCCACTTACCAGGGACGTGGGTTTTTTCATTTTTTTTTTAAAAGATTATTGAAAAGAGAATAAATAATGAATAAAATACACATGGACAACATTCATTAATTGATATGGCATGACACATTAGCGGCCATATAAGAGAGAATTATAGAATGGTATAATATCACCACGTCAGTGGGTGATACTTCCATTTAGAATTTGCCACGTGTATTTTTTAAAAGAAAATTTATACTTTTTTTTTTCAGCTAGACATTGGTTACAATTTTACCCTTCATAAAAATTAAAAGAGAGAAAAAAAAAAAAAAAAAAAAAAAAAAAAAAAAAAAAAAAAAAAAAAAAAAAAAAAAAAAAACTGTCACAGCCTCCCGTCTCTGTCCAGTTTGCAGCCCCCCTCAGTCGCGTCGTCCCTCCCACCTCTGTCAAGTTCACAGTCTCCCTCTGCAGCGCCCTCCCTCCCTGTATGTATTCCTTTCTCCAATCCTTCAATCTCCTCATCTAGGTTGACTTCATCTCCCTCAAAAACTCCAGATCCAAGTTCTCTTTATCCAACTTTGCTCGCAATCCCGCATGGCCTTGACAAGAGATGATCCAATAAACGCCAACTATTAAATAAACTGATTGAGAGAGAGAGAGAGAGAGATGAAGGAAAAGAAGGGAAGGGGGCGGCAGCAAGGGGGTATAGGACTGCAGACCTTGGCTGCAGGCGTCTTCTTTCTTTTTTTGTTTTAGTTTTGTTCTAAAGGGTAAAAATGATACCTAATGTCTAGCTGGAAAATAATTTAATTAGTGGAGGTTTAAAGAGACACGTGTCAATATATAAATGGAAGTATCACCCGCTGACGTGGTGATATTGTACCATTCTATAATTTCTCCCACATAAGGTGGTCAGCTAAGACTGTGAATGTTGTGTGTCTAAATAGCATTGCTCCTACTATAAAGAAGCTGTTTAGCCTCCTGATTGTTTTCCTTCCGCCTGTCCTGCACTATCTACGCGGCAGTAATAATAACTGGCAATTCTGCCACGGTTTACTTATGGAGCCGGCCAAGCTCTCCCCCAAGCAGAATTTAGCTTGCCTTTCTGGTTCTTGGCAGGGAGTCTATATTCTTGAAAAGTCGGCAACCGACAATTATATGTCCGTCTTTCACTATTGTTTGAAAAGAGGTGTTATTGAAACTTAAAAAACATGTGGGAGAAATTGCGCATTGAGCCAACAAGAGTCCCCTTGTTTGTTTGTTTGACTAGTTGAGTTGACCCTATTGAAGAAATTGTAGAGATTCCTAAATTCATAGATTCCAATGAACCAGTGCTTAGTTGTTTTATCGTCTTTTGGCATATGCTTCCTTCCTAGACTGAGCTTCTGCAAAACATGCGTCATCAGATATATATGAATGAATATGTATTTCTGCGCATGGAAAAATAAAATAAAATAAACAAGTTATAGTCCTTCCTAGAAATCAAAAGAAAAATCTAAACTGTATGGAATCGTAATAAACTAAGACTGCCAGCAGGAGATGAAACAGAAACAACCAAGTAGATTGCCCTGCTGGGAGATCCAGCCAATAATTAAGAGCCTTGAAGGGGCGGATCAGGGTTTGAAAATGGTGTTCGCTAAATTTCATTGATAACAAAAAAAATACACGGAGTACATAATGAGTCTTACACCTCAAAAATCCCGTATCCGATACCGCTATTAAAATATCATGTATTTAATATAATATACATTCAAAATAGTCATTTTTCAAATTAGCATAATTGTTATTAGAATTCCCCAAAATATAATAGCCCAATACAATGGTGGAGGAAAAAGACCTCTATGGAGTTGAGAAGAAGCAACCTTGGAACTGGTGCAGCCGATCGATAAAAGTGTTGGGTTTTTTTTTTTTTTGTTTGGTTAGCCAGCTCTATGTAGATTAGTTAATAACATTGGCCTAGGCTAGTGTATTATTTTAGTTTTTTTTTTTTTTAAAAAAAAAAAAAACAAGTCTCCTAGGCTATAGCCCTGGTTAGCTTGTTAGTAGTACAGTACCTGGAGCCTTGTCTTTCATAGAGACATGAATGGTCTTTTCCGTCCTATCCCAAATTTCTTTTTTCTTTTTTTTTGTGAAAGTTAAGATCAAAGTTATGATAAAATAGAGTTTTTCTCACATGCCCTACGATGTATTGTTGAAGTTCGATCCTAAAATCATTCATCTACAAATGAAAATCTTTTTCCACGCTTAGGTTAGACTCCATTAGCCTCTTTTTTTTTTTCTTTTTTTTTTTATCAACAAGTATATTCAACCCAAACTATTCATTACTTGAATGATCATCCCGTCGAACACCTACAATCTTCTTCCTCTCCCCCAATTAATACGATTTGCAAAAGATGTGTCTCCTAGTGGAGCTAGTCCAAGTAAGAGGACTTTCAAAGGTTCAAAGTGGAGCTAGTCCAAGCTACTCTAAAACGTGCAAAAAAACCTGCAATACAATATACTTGCGTTTATTAATTTATGCTCATTTCACGTGCTTTAATAATATATAGTTGTGGAATGTATGAGTGTTATACTATAATTTTTCTCAAAATAATAAAATAAGAAGGACCTTAAAATATAGACCTGCATGGCTGAAGATTGAAAAATTTAGCCTTGCACTATTCTTTAAAAAATTAATATTTTGGAGGGCTAAATTTTTAGCCTGGACTATATTTAGCCTTATGACTAGAGATGGCCTTAGTAGTACAGTACCTAGAGCCTTGTCTTTCATAGAGACGTGAATGGATTGTAGTCGACTCAAAAGACCATTGTCCATGCCACATTTTCCAATCTCCTTCTATCGTGCAAATATCTTTTCCATTCCATTCAACAAATTTCTTTTTTGGTCAAAATTAGAATAAGATAGGATTTTTCTCTCACATATTGCGATGTATTATTGAAGTTCAATCCTAAGATCATTCATCTACAAATGAAAATCTTTTTTCACGCTTAGGTTAGACTCCATTAGCCCTTTTTTTTTTCTTTTTTATCAACGAGTACATTCAACCCAAACTGTTTTCATGACTATTGGAGCTTTAAAAATTATAAAAAATTACTGGTCATGACTATTACAGCTTGAAAAATTATGTTTTCAATTTTTAAATGTTTTCAATGTTTTCAATTCATGTTTTAAATGTTTTAAATGTTTTAAAATGTTTAAAATGTTTTGAATTCATGTTTTCACACGTACTTTTTAAATGTTTTAAATGTTTCAATTCGTGTTATTTAAGAAAAAATTATTAAAAAATTCAACACCTGTCACTCAAAAATGTTTTAAATGTTTTAAATGTTTCAATTTGTGTTATTTAAGAAAAAATTATTAAAAAATTCAACACGTGTCACTCAAAAATCATAGCTCAAAAAATTATTAAGATTCATTCAGGATAAGACGTGCCACGTGGACACAAAATCTTATCAGAAATCTTGTCATATATGGAATATTGTCTTTAAATAGTAGTTTAATTAAATTAAATAATATATGTTTGTGGAATATATGAATGTTGTACCATAGTTTTTCTCAAAATAATAAAATAAGAAGGACCCTAAAATATAGCCCTACATGGGACTATTCTTTAAAAATTATTATTTTGGAGGGCTAAATTTTTATCCTTGAACTACATTTAGCCTTATGACTGGAGATGGCCTTAGTAGTACAGTACCTGGAGCCTTGTCTTTCATAGAGACGTGAATGGATTGTAGTCTACTCAGAAGACCATTGTCCATGCCACATTTTCCAATCTCCTTCCATCGTGCAAATATCTTTTCCATCACATCCAACAAATTTCTTTTTTTGTCAAAATTAGAATAAAGTAGGATTTTTCTCACACACGTTGCGATGTATTATTGAAGTTCGATCCTAAGATTGTCAACGAGTACATTCAACCCAAATTGTTCATTACTTGAATGATCATCCCGTCGAACACCTACAATCTTCTTCCTATCCCCCAATTAATACAATTTGCAGAAGATGCGTCTCCTAGTGGAGCTAGTCCAAGTAAGAGGACTTTCAAAGGTTCAAAGTGGAGCTAGTCCAAGCTACTTTAAAACGTGCAAAAAAACTTGCAATACAATATACTTGCGTTTATTAATTTATGCTCATTTCATGTGCTTCAATAATACATAGTTGTGGAATGTATGAGTGTTGTACTATAGTTTTTCTCAAAATAATAAAATAAGAAGGACCTTAAAATATAGACCTGCATGGCTGAAGATTGTAAAATTTAGCCTTGCACTATTCTTTAAAAAATTAATATTTTAGAGGGCTAAATTTTTAGCCTGGACTATATTTAGCCTTATGACTAGAGATGGCCTTAGTAGTACAGTACCTAGAGCCTTGTCGTTCATAGAGACGTGAATGGATTGTAGTCTACTCAAAAGACCATTTTCCATGCCACATTTTCCAATCTCCTTCCATCGTGCAAATATCTTTTCCATCCCATCCAACAAATTTCTTTTTTGATCAAAATTAGAATAAGATAGGATTTTTCTCTCACACATTGCGATGTAGGGTAAATTACTCAAATAGTCCTCAAACTTGTACGCGATTTACATTTTGATCTCTAAATTAAATTATTAGTTCAAATGGTACATAAACTCTATATTAATCGCTCCATTAGTCCTATCGTTACATTCTGTCAATGTTGCTGTTAAATATGAGAGCAAATTGGTCATTTCGTACGTTAAAAATAAATAAAAACTCTCTCTCTCTCTCTCTCCATTCCCCCATGGCCACCACCCTCAAGCTCCAACCCCCAAACCCATCCCACAACCACTCTCCACCCAAACCCATCCAACAACCACCCTCCACCCATATTGGGGATTTATGCCATCAATACCAAGGCCAACACTCCCACCATTGCCCACCTCCTCAGGAGCTTTCCTCTTCCTTTGCGTTTCTTCAGCAACCTCCTCTAAACTTATTCCAAAGTACCGGTTCTACTCAGATGCTTCATGGCCTACAAATTCATACAGTGCTTCAATAAACCCTCCTCTAAACTTATTCCAAAGTACAAAGAAAATTAAGTTCCGTTTTCGAAGTGAGAATTTTCCCAAATTAATCATAGGTGCCTGAAAAAATCTTATGGAGCTCGAGATAGGACAAGCATCAAAATTGACAGACACCCAAGCAAAAAACAACAAAAAGTTTCTGTGAAGTTCAACGAAAATACAAAGATAAACTGCTTTTTCAACATATTCACAAAAATGTCAGTCACAAATAGTTTAATTTTACGACGCTTAAGCAATGATAGAGAAATTTTTATTAAAAAAAAACCTTTTGTGATAAAAAGAGAGTACCTGGAGGTTCGTTATGTAAGTAAATTGTGACCTTCTTCTCTGTTCCTTTGCATCTTCGTCTATATGCGAGAGAGATGGGCTTGAAAAAGGAAGGGAGGGTTAGTAAGATTGTTATTCACAAAGAATGAAAGCAGGTGTCATGGTGCAATTTTCAACAGCCAGCACTAAGGTTGAGTCCTTGTGATGATAACATCTGAATCAATTTTCAACAGCCAGCACTTTGTTAGTATTACTTTGGACATTAATTGTTGGGCTGGATGGTTGAAGGCCATTAACAAACCATCTTTTTTTTTCTTACAAACACAGTAATTGGAGAGGTCTGTAGGGTTGGGGAGAAGAAATCAAAGGGAGGGGGTTTGGGTCTCATGATTTTTTTCCTCTTTTTCTTCAATTATTTTTTAATTTTGTATTTATTTTAACCTTATTTTATTTGTTAATTATGGAAAGTCGTATTTGTCCCTAAAATTTGGTTCATTTAACAGAAAATGTAACGGTTGGATCAAATGGGCGATTAAAATAACGTTTATATACAATTTGGACTAATAATTTAATTTAAGGACCAAAATGTAAATCGCGTACAAATTTAAGGACCATTTTAGTAATTTACCCTTGCGCTGTATTATTGAAGTTCGATCCTAAGATTGTCAAAGTTAGAATAAGGTAGGGTTTTTCTCACATGCACTACGATGTATTATTGAAGTTTGATCCTAAGATCATTCATCTGCAAATGAAAATATTTTTACACGCTTAGGTTAGACTCCATTAGCCTTTTTTTTTCCTTTTTTATTTTTTATTTTTTATCAACGAGTACATTCAACCCAAACTGTTCATTACTTGAATGATCATCCCGTCGAACACCTACAATCTTCTTCCTCTCCCCCAATTAATACGATTTGCAGAAGATTTGTCTCCTAGTGGAGCTAGTCCAAGTAAGAGGACTTTCAAAGGTTCAAAGTGGAGCTAGTCCAAGCTACTCTAAAACGTGCAAAAAAAACCTGCAACACAATATACTTGGGTTTATTAATTTATGCTCATTTCACGTGCTTCAATAAAACTGCTCACTTATAATATCTAGAGTTGTCGGTACTTAGGTAAGCGGGATTGTATATATAAGCTCGTAGTCTCCGTTATATTGTATCCAATCTTAAATACACAACCGTGAAACATATTATGTTCTCCTCCCTCTCTCCCTCCTTGCCCTTGGTGTTGGTCTCTCCCTCCTTTGTCACAAGTTATCAAAGATTAATCCATATTCCAACAGCTCTACAGCATAGAACCAGGGGAAAACAATTTGCCTCCTTCATCGTCTCAAGAAACACGATGACATCATCACCATCATCAACGGAGATTAGTAATCCTCCTGCGCCTCAACGGCGATTAGCTCAGTACCATCCTACCATTTGGGACCACAAACTCATCGACTCCTTCACCACTCACTACACCGTGCGTACGCCATTTCGTTAACTATATTAATCATATACTTTTGAATTAGATTATGCTTCACATGTCTCATGCATACGCATCATGATCATTTTTTTTATATTAATGTTCATCCAATGCAGTATGAATTACATGCCACACGATTGGAGAGTCTAAAGCAGAACGTTGCTGAAACGTTGCTGGCTGCATCCACCAGTAACAAAGGCGGCTCTGCCAGCACTTGTTCCTTTTTAAAGCTTATCGACTCAATGCAGCGGTTGGGAGTGGCCTACCATTTTGAGCAAGAGACCGATGCAGCTCTACTTAGTCTCGTTTCTTCGAGCACTCACGGTACCACAGATGATCTTCACACAGTTGCCTTGCAATTCCGGATACTAAGAGAACATGGCATCTCCATTAGCCCAGGTATAAATTTCACGTACTATGGCATCTCTTTACTGCAATTATCCGAACCATCTGTTTTTCCTATATTTCAATTCTTACTTTACTTGTGGATGATGGTGACAAATGAACAGAAGTGTTTAACAAGTTTAGAAGTAGAGACGGAAGCTTCAAAGACAGCTTAAGCAAGGACGTGGAGGGACTTTTGAGTTTGTACGAAGCCTCACACCTTGAGATGCCTGGGGAAGAAGAAGATCATGTTTTGGAAGAAGCCAAGAGTTTTAGTACCAGAAACTTGAAACAATTAATAGGAACTTTGGAAGACGATAATTTATTGAAGCAAATAGTAGAGCAATCACTAGAAACCCCCCTGCATTGGAGGATGCCAAGAATAGAAGCCCGGAACTTCATCGATATCTACGAAAGAGACAATTCTAAGAGCCTGGCTTTGCTTGAATTGGCCAAGTTGGATTATAATCTTGTCCAATCAGTATATCAAATGGAGATAAAGGAGCTATCAAGGCAAGACATATATGTTTATTATTTTAATCAAACTGCATCATTGACAAAAACTAGACTGAATGTGTTTAATCAGATTTGATTGTTGTCCACAAAACGCATGATGCAGGTGGTGGAGAGACTTGGATTTCAAAAACAAGGCAAGTTTCTCAAGGGATAGATTGATGGAGAACTACTTGTGGGCAATGGGGATCAATTATGAGCCCCGATTCTCAGAATGCAGGATTGGCCTCACCAAGTTTGTTTGCATATTAACAATAATTGATGACATGTATGATGTCTATGGATTTCTGGATGAGCTTGAGCACTTTACACATGCAGTATGTCGGTAAGATGTAGTTGAGATGTTTTTTTTTTTCCCCTTGGAATCTTTTTAATTTTTAAAATCACTGAATAATTCATAGATCATAGAAATAAGGCTAAAAGTCATTTTTGGTCCTGTAGTTTGGCACTTCAACCATTTTTGACCCTGTAGTTTCAATTCTGTCAATTTTGACCATATAGTTTTGTATTTGTAGCAATTCAAGGACAATTAGTATTCCTGTCAATTTCTTTAACGATGTTAGGGTTCTTCAAACATTGGGATTAGTGATTGAATTTCAAGCCCTAATATGAAATGGGGAGAATTTCAGACAAGCTTTTATGCTCAAGGGTTTTGGGTTGACGAAATTGCCTCTTACATCGTGAAAGAAATTGATAAGAATACTAACATGTCCTTGAATTACTACAAATACGAAACTATAATGGCAAAATTGACAAAATTGAAACTACAAGGTCAAAAGTGGTTGAAGTGCCAAACTACAGGGACCAAAAAGACTTTTAGCCTAGAAATAATGGTGCCATTGCTGCACGGGATACATAAATACCAATCACATTCAAATATAATATATTTTCGTATTTGTACGCTTTTGTATGAATTTTGCTTGCGAGGCGAGCACATACACACACACTCTTTCTTTTGTTTTCTTGTAGCTAAGCTAAATCATCAATTGTCTTCACATAATCCTTTCTTTGACCTATACAAAGTTACATAATTAATTACGACGAAATCATCTTCACTAGTAGGTAATCGAGACACATGCTACCTAAGTTATTATTTATTTTTCTTTGTTATAATGGAAAATAATTGAACTCTTGACTTAAGTCTAATTCTAATTCATTTTCCCGACTCTTTACAGCTTACCTACCTAGATTAAATTTTCAGTCAAATAATCATTTCAAGTTTTCAACCTTTCTTTTTCCTTCCTCATTTTTTTCTTTTTGTTGTTGTTTTTACACAGATGGAATATGGAAGCAAAGGAGGAGCTTCCGGAATACATGAAGCCAGTTTATGCTGCCATGCTCAAATTTGGCAACGAATTAGCTGATAACGTTTTTAAAAATAATGGTTTGGACGTCCTCCCTTATATTAAGAAAGAGGTAATTACGGTGGAAGTATATCCACATCTCTTCTCATATATATAGAGCTTCAGTTGAAGGATCCCTCAAATAAGCTTATTTGATGGACACTCTTGTAGGGCCCACGCCGTATTGTATTTTACTAATCCAAATTGTCTATTTTTTATATACTCCTTTAAAGATCATTTCTACAAAAAAATCACTTGAATCCAATATCATTTGATCACTCAATTGAATTATTGAAATGTTAGTACTTTCTTGAAGTACCGTATTTATTGATTTTGTAGGACATAATTGGATATCGAAACAGTTTTCAATTTGTCCAATTTTTTGCAAGGATGATCTATGAATGCAGACTTAAAAAAATAGATAGTTTGGATCGTTGAAAACAAATTAGTATGAGACCCAGGTGTTCCTCAATAAAAAGAGACTGATATATATATATATTTTATATATAAAATATACAGTGGCGGAGGTAGAGTTTGATGTTTTGGGGGACCCAAAAGTTTAAAATTATGAGATTTTTTGTGTAATCTATGCCTATACTCTTTATATAGTCAATAATGTGAGAAGATGGTAGAAGGCCCAGGCCAATTCAGGCCTATGAGTACCTCCGCCCCTGATAATATATCATGCATAAAGGAAAAGGAATCTAATACTTGCCAATAATTTAATAGAATAGTTACAAACACACAAAGTTAAATTTGCCATGTTAGTCTGCGTATCCCACTAACAGTAAACACGTCTTCTTTTTTTCTGTTTTTTTTGTTTTTTTTTTGTTTTTTTGTTTTTTTTTGGTGTCTGTTTGCAGTGGGTAAATCTTTGTAAATCATATTTGGTCGAGGCACGGTGGTTTTACAGAGGATACACACCAACTTTACAAGAGTACTTAGACAACGCATGGACTTCAGTGGGTGGCCCTGGTGCTCTTCTCCATGCTTATTTGTTGCAAGGATTAGGAAGCCACCTCACAAAAACTTCACTTGAGTCCTTTAAGCATGGCTCTGAAATTGTATATTGGTCATCCTTCATGACTCGACTTAGCGATGATTTGGGCACTTCCAAGGTAACGTATGACTTAACTAACGAACAAGAAAAATGCTATTGTTACTCGCGCAAATGATTGACATTGCATCACGAGTTCACGCGTGATTGATGCTAGCACAACTCGTATAATTAATATCTTCTATATGTAATGTATATATAAGCTTAATTAACTTATTAGCAAACTTGATAGTTAAGTTTCTAATTATTCTGTTTTTTGCACAAATTATAAAGGCTGAAAGTGAGAGAGGTGATGTGGCTAAAGCCGTAGAGTGTTACATGGAAGAAAAAGGCACATCTGAGGAAGAAGCACAGCACTACATAAACGATTTGATCTGCTATTCATGGAAGAAAATGAATGAGGAAAGTGCAAAAACTAGCAGGATACCAAAATCAATTGTAAAAATGTCACTCAATATGGCGCGGACTGCTCACTCTATCTTTCAACATGGCGATGGTATTGGAACTTCAATTGGGGTCACCAAAGATCGTTTAATTTCTTTGATTGCAAATCCTATTCCTATATATCATGAACACAAGGGGCCAAGATCACTGGTTTTATTGTAATTGACTAGATTCTTAATTACAGACCTCCGAAATTGATCAAAGCTGAAGCGTTTTTGCTAAAACTCCTTTTTACTGAAAACACTTTTATGCTAGAAGTAGTTTTACTAGAAATACTTTATGCATTAACAGTTACAACAATTCGTGCTCTCAAAGGGTAAAGCGCCCATAAAGTTCCATGTCCCATCTTTCTTCCTTTATTTTCTTTTTTTTTTTTTAAATGACATTTTCTATTAAAATCAGCGATAATATATTCAACTCACACACACTACATGGATGCTAATACTCGAACCCAGGACCTTTTCTGAGAGGAGCAATTGCTCCAAACCACTACACTATTGGGTCTTTTGCTCCATCTTCTATATTAATCCATGGCCTTTGGAAAATAAAAGAAAAAGAAAAAGGCACCTAACAATATGATCTTGAGATAAGCATCATTATTGAATATAATCCATTCCTTTTATATTAAATTAATTGAGGAATAAGGAGAGATTAGCACTAAAATTGTCTCACATGGCACTAAGTGAGTGGTAAAGGGTAGCATTGTCATTTCACAGTCAGGAGGCATGGTGTGTAAGCATGAAAAGGATGGATTAGTAAAGTAATTTGGCAAAAGGAAACATATGTATAAGAATGGAGTGAATGATTGATACTGAACTGGGTTTTAGTAAGTGGATGCAGTGGCAGATATGTAATATGCTACACAAAACAGGCCGTGAACAAAACACACGATCCCTCCAATTGACAGAAAATGATGGTGTGTGAAGCCACATGAAGCTCTTGACTTGTGGTTTGACCAAGTCCCAATCACCAGCATGGCCAATCCAACCCCAAAAATGATCCTGATCATCAAATGAAATTAACAAATAATCTAATCATGTAATTTGAGAGAGAGAGAGAGAGAGAGAGCATATATATATGCATACCAGGTGAAGACGAGGCAAGCCACAGAAAGTTGCTTATTAGGAGGTGCCTTTTGGAGCTCTTCTTGAGAACAAATGCAACTGCATCCACCAAGCAAGTTAGCAACAACATGGGCTGCAACCAAAAGTCCTGCTGCGGCTAATCCTAGCTTGAAAGCTGCATGGCTTGGTTCTCTGCACTCGAAAATCCATAGCCTCAAGTGCTTGACCTGAATAGTTTGAATTATATTCCCAAAAGCTATGAACATAAACATTCCATTAACAAAGAGAATCATTTCAGAAAGAAATTAATATACCTTGTTTTGTTCAAGCTCTGCTTCGATGCCCAGAATCCCACCTACGATGTCCATTGCCACGATCAAGAGGCACACCAAAAACCCTCCTAGTCTTACCATTCTCTCTCTCTCTCTCTGAGCTGAGTTTGTTTGTGGATGATGAGCAGGAAGGGAGAAATATGAAATATGAATGGGGAGAAGAAGGAGTAAGGGGGACGAATATGTGTGAAAGGGTACGCAGGAAAGTATGTAGAATGGATCATAGCTGGGAGAAGTGGGTTAAAAAGCTTCTTTTGTCTACACAGTGGAAGCTTTATTTTGCTTTTGGGTCTTTTTTCTCTCCTTTATATTTTTTATTTGGTCTTGGATGGATTCCTTTGATGGGGGAGCAAGAAAAGAAGGGCATAAACCAGCTCATAGAGGAGCGTGCCTAAGCATCTTTTCTTACACCACCCATATGTGCCCAAAGATGAATCGGTGGGTAATTCTCTGATCTTCAGAACCTTTTTGACTTTTCATGTCGAAGATATTTTTGAAACCATTGATTTGATTGTGACTAATGTGTCAATCATTTTCTTCTTCCAAGCTTCAGAAATTTTGGTAACGTTTTCACACATCCTTAATTTTAGGACATCCATATCCTCCACAGTGAAGTGTTAATTCTCTGAGTTGATGATTAGATTCTAGTACTTGAAGCTGTTAATTCTAAGGGAACTAATGAAATAAATTAATCAAATGAAGAAATAAGTAAGGCAATATGTGGAATAATAAATCGTGGTGGAGATAATTGAAGGTATTTCACGTAATTCGAATCAGAAGAGTAATTGGACTTTCCAGTTGTGCGAATAGTGCAATGCTTTAATGTGGGTCTTTTCATGTAGGTAACTAAGAGCATTTTCACCAGTTGCCTCTTGTCATAGCAAGATTAGCCCTAGGGCAGACACTATTTACATGAATAGTGGCTGCCCTAGCCCCCTTCAGCAAAATGTGTTTCCAGCAGTTGGGGCTTGCCATGGCAAATACTATTCATTTTTTTGTTTTTTTCACAACTTTTTTTACTTAAACAATTAATTTGGATAATATTTTTGGATAAGATTTTTTGGTTTCTACGTGTCAATACTATTCATATTGGATAATATTTTCGGATAAGATTTTATTTTATTAGTTGTATTGGTTGGTATTTATAGGAAAAAAAAAAGTATGAGGATTTGGTGTTAAAAGTGAAGAGTATTGGTTGGTATTTATAGACATTGGCGAACCCAGAATTTTTGTAGCAGATGTGCAATATTGACTAAGTATGAAAAATGATTTTTTGGAATAATCATTTTCTCAAGATAATTTTTGGCGGCTTTTATTCCTTACACATCAAATAAGAAAACTTGATTTTATGAAATTTTAATATGAAGTATATATTGACTTAATGAGCCATCATTTTTAGCCTAAATCGTATTTTGCACTAAAACCGATTTTCATATTTTGATTTGGTGGGAATTTGATTTTCTAGTATTTTTATTTGAATCCAAATAGGGGGTACTTCCTTATTTACATTGTAAACTTAAGTAAATGGAGTAATATAAAAATAAATTAAAGTAAAAGGACAAAGACATTTACTTAAATGTTGAAAATGGAAATAAGGTATAGAGAAAAAAAAAATCTGCCTTGCCCTCGGGCCAACACTCGGGCCAGTCTTGCCCTCGGGCCAGCCCAGTCTACTGGGTCCCACCATTTGCCCGGGCTGGATTTTGTTGCTGGAAACCATTTTTTTGCCCAAACCCCCCCCAGCCCGAGTCCAGCCTTAGCTGCTGGAAATGCTCTAACAAGTAGATCTAACCAAAATTCTAACGACGAAATCACACTGTAACAAATTGAAAAGATCAGGCTATTTAATTGCAAAAATCAAGAGAACATGGATTAACATATCTTATGAGTGCAACCACAGAGTACTAAATTGTCATTAACCTTTTCTTTTCTTTTTTTTTAAATACAAACAATGTTTTAAATTGCGATCAAATTAAGTAAAGTGTTGCAATTTACCACCTATGTCTAACTTCGTTGAAGTTTCCGTTAAATTTAAGGGTGTTTCCTTCAATTCAATGTAACTAAAAAAGCAAAATTTAAAAAAGAAAAAGAAAAAAGAAACATTAATCACAGTAATAATTAAATTAAATTTTTATAATAAAAAATAGCCAAAATTTACCTCATATTTTCATAAAATATGAGTTTTTGTAAGAACTTTCAAATATAGCCCAAATACCCACTTAAATAGACTTAAATGCCTTTAAAAAAATAACCTATCAGACAAAAATTTGAGTATTTTGTACGCACCTGCAGCACTAGTCGAACGGTTGAGTGCTACATGGAAGAAAAAGGCATATCTGAGTAAAGCACAACGCTACATAAACGATTTGATCTGCTATGCATGGAAGAAAATGAATGAGGAGAGTGCCAAAAAAACTAGCAGCATACCAAAATCAGTTGTAAAAATGTCACTTAATATGGCGCGGACTGCTCACTCTATCTTTCAACATGGCGATGGTATTGAAACTTCAATTGGGATCACCAAAGATCGTTTAATCTCTTTGATTGCATATCCTATTCCTATATATCATGAACACACGTGACCAAGATCACTGGTTTTATTGTAATTGACTAGATTCTTAATTACAGGCCTCCTAAATTGATCAAAGTTGGAAGGCGGAAAGCAATTGTATGAACACTCAGTTTTATGTGAATTTTATGTTCTTAAGCATTTTTGCTAGAAGTACTTTTACTAGAAACACTTTATGTATTCACCGTTACAATAATTCGTGCTCTCAAAGGGTAAAGCATCCAAAAAGTTCCATGTCCCATTTTTCTTTCTTTTTTTCTTTTTTTTATAGGATTTTTCCTATTGAAAGAGGTAATAGAGTAAACTCACACACACTACACGGATATTAGGATTCGAAAATAGGACCTTTCCTAAGGACAGCAATTACTCCAAACCACTATATTAGTGGGTCTTTTGCTCCATCTTCTATATAAATCCATGGCCTTTGGAAAATAAAAGAAAAAGAAAAAGGCACCTAACAATATGATTTTGAAACCTAAGGCAAAAAAGGTCAATCTTCGATTAATAATCCAGGCCTCCCCCCACCAAATTATGTTGTGGAGAGGTTTTCCCATCTAACTTTTGTTGAGTTTTTTCTGCTCCTTGCTGTTGCAAGGGTTTGTTTCTTCCCTCTTTTTCTTGAGGGTTTGTTTCCCAGTCTTTTAGGGCTGGCTATTGGTTGATCTTGCTAGATCTGCTACTTGTGTGGTAGATCTAGTGTAGATCTCTCTGTATTAGAGGTGGAGCTGCTGAATTTGGTGGATCTATTTTTATTGTGCTTGGGGATCAAGGGGGATTAAGAGATGCTATGATATGCTTTGGAATGTCCTTGTGGAAGTTGAGCGGTAATGCCCTTCACTCTTGGGGTGTTTCTTGTCCCATGAAGTTTGAGAGTTTGTTTTCTGTCTTGATCTCTTTTAAGCACTGGTTGCTGCAGAATTAGGATCCTCCTCATCTGTAACTCCTTGTCAGTTGGGTTAAAGTTGTATATTGATTTTCTAACTATCTTGTAATACTTGAGCTTAGTTGGTGTTGTTGTTACAGTCTGTATTGCAAGAACCTCCTTCCAGGACTGTATTCTGAGTTTGTGCCCAATTTTCTTCAATTGAATTGCTATTGTTTCACACCGAAAAAAAAAACAAACAAACAATATGATCTTGAGATGAGCAGCACTATTGAATATAATCCATTCCTTTTATATTAAATTAATCGAGGAGTAAAGGGAGATTAGCACTCAAATTGTCTCACATGGCACCGAGTAGTAAAGGGTAGCATTGTCGTTTCACAGTCAGGAGGCATGGTGTGTAAGCATGAAAAGGATAGATTAGTAAAGTAATTTGGCAAAAGGAAACATACAGTAAGAATGGACTGAATGATTGAGACTGAACTGGGTTTTAGTCAGTGGATGCAGTGGCAGATATGTAATATGCTACACAAAACAGGCCATGAACAAAACACAAGCCCCCTCCAATTAACAGAAAATTATGGTGTGTGAAGCCACATGAAGCTCTTGACTTGTGGTTTGACCAAGTCCCAATCACCAGCACGCCCAATCCAACACCAAAAATGATCCTGATCATCAAATGAAATTAACAATTAATCTTAATTAACCAATTATCTCATCATGTAATTTGAATAGAGTGTGTGTGTGTGTGTGCGTGTGTGTGTGTGTGTGAGAGAGAGAGAGAGAGAGAGAGAGAGAGAGAGAGAGAGAGAGAGAGAGCATATATATTTATATTTATACATACCAGGTGAAGATGAGGCAAGCTGTTGAAAATTGGCTCAAATGTAGAAGAATTTTGGAGTTGCCCATGTGTGTCAATGTTAGTTGCCCATGTGAATCAATGTTGGCTTGCTATCTTGGTCAAAATGGGTGGATTGTTTGGTAGCCATCCATGGTTGGTAGCCAACATATGAATAGTTTGAGTTTGCATTCACACTCTTGCATCTTTGGCTATAAATTGGAAGAAGATGGTTTCATTTGAAGCATCTCAACCAAGAGATCAAACCAAGTGTGGAGTAGAAGAGAAAAATAGCAAGAAAGGCATTTTTGCCAAAGAGAGAAACAAATTCTCTCTAGTTGTTCTTTGCTTTGTATCATTGTTTTCTCTTCCTTTGTGAGTGTGAGAGGTTGGGTGTATTTGGGTCTTTGGGAAATTGAGTGGTAAACACTATTGTATATCTCATTGATTATAGTGGAATACTCCGTCGTCTCCAAACTGGATGTAGGCAATTGCCGAACCAGTATAAATCTTGGTGTTGTTCTTGTTGATTATTTTGTTCAATTTTTCTCCTGCCTGTTGTTATTTATTTTTCACTCGCAGTTGGTTGACGCTTCCGCACAACAAGTGGTATCAGAGCTCCAGTTTTTCGACTGGGGTTTCGTGGGGGTGAAAAATCTGTCGGTGCTACAGTGACGGGTGAATAGTGCACGTGAATAGTGTCGGTGCTACAGTGCTCCGTGAATAGTGCTGTGCTACAGTAGCAGTGAATAGTGCCGGGCAGATTTGATGGCTGGAGAAAAAGTTGAAATTTTGAAGGAGAAGGAATCGACATCGTCTTCGTCGGCATCTACATCCAATAGACATCCAATTGCCACTACAAGGTTAGAGGTTGATAAATTCAATGGCTCTAATAATTTTGGTATGTGGCAATGTGAAGTTATGGATGTGTTGTATCAACAAGAGTTGGATATGGTTCTGGAGGATAAACCCGAAGATATTGATGACAAGCAGTGGACTCGAATTAATCTCCATGCTTGTGCCACTATTCGATCGTTCCTTGATAAGGAGTTGAAATACCCGTATATGAAGGAAACTTCTGCTAAGAAGTTATGGATGAAATTGGAGGAGAAGTATATGACCAAGAGCGCAGAAAATCGGCTCTTCTTGAAGAAACGACTCTTCCGATTTCAATAT
>NC_047652.1:19558873-19623873 GCF_902201215.1 Prunus dulcis
CAAGCCACAGAGAGTTGCTTATTAGGAGGTGCCTTTTGGAGCTCTTCTTGAGAGCAAATGCAATTGCATCCACCAAGCAAGTTAGCAACAACATGGGCTGCAACCAAAAGTCCTGCTGCAGCTAATCCCAGCTTGAAAGCTGCATGGCTTGGTTCTCTGCACTCGAAAATCCATCGCCTCAAGTGCTTGACCTTGTTTTGTTCAAGCTCTGCTTCGATGCCCATAATCCCACCTACGATGTCCATTGCCACGATCAAGAGGCACACGAAAAACCCTCCTAGTCTTGCCATTCTCTCTCTCTCTCTGAGCTGAGTTTGTTTGTGGATGATGAGCAGGATGGGAGTAATATGAATTTTGAATTGGGAGAAGAAAGAGTAAGGGGGAATATGTGTCAAAGGGTACGTATTAAAGTATGTAGAATGGATCATTAGCTGAGAAGCAGGTAAAAAAGCTTCTTTTGTCTACACAGTGCAAGCTTTATTTTGCTTTTGGGTCTTTTTTCTCTCCTTAATATTTTTTTATTTGGTCTTGGATTCCTTTGATGGGAAAGCAAGAAAAGAAGGGCATAAACCAGCTCATAGAGGAGCGTGCCTAAGCATCTTTTCTTACACCGCCCATATACGCCCAAAGATGAATCGGTGGGTAATTCTCTGATCTTCAGAACCTTTTTGACTTTCCATGTCGAAGATATTTTAGAAACCATTGATCTGATTGTGCACCAATTATTAATGTATCCTGCTCCACTACTGATATCTCAATCATTTTCTTTCTGCAAGCTTTAGAAATTTTGGTAACGTTTTCACACATCCTTAATTTTAGCACATCCATATCCTCCACAGTGAAGTGAGTTATAAAGTCTCTGAGTTGGTGATTAGATTCTAGTACGACAAAATGTGGAATAATAAATCGTGATGGAGATAATTGAATATATTTAACGTAATTTGAATTAGAAGAGTAATTGGGTTTTCGGGGAGTGCAAATAGCGCGACGCTTTAATGTGGGCCTTTTCATGTGTTGGCTTGTGACATGAGAATATGCAAACTCATGAGCAGCACATTCTTGGATCTTGGCCTACTTTCATATTCATCGGACCCAGATGTATTGGACCAATTTATACTTGGGTTTCTCTACCGCAATGTGATATGGTGAGCTGAGATAAAAAGCCTGCGAGTTCATATTACAATTCATGTGATTGAGGGGTTCAATCCAACCATCTGATCATTAAAAAATTCAAGTCTCATATTATCTCTCTAATTGGATAGTGGGATTGAACTCCTCCGACAACCCCTCGTTATAGCATTTCCAGATTGAGAAAAGCCTTATTAGATAACTCGATATCAAAATCCATCAAAACCAAATAGGCCTGGCCCCGTCCTTCAAAATTGCCTAAGAAAAAGAAGTGTGTTGGTAGAAAATTGAGTTATCTAAACTTTCTGATTTTAATTGACAATATGCATTGATCCATATATTACAGGGCTTGTATTCATATAGCATGAGATCAGAATAAAACAATAAAAATAAATAATTGAAAGGAAAACAGAGAAGGAACAGCGGAGCATGGAAATACTAAAAGCAAAACCGATGAAATGCCATAGCCAGCAGACAAGCAGTCTGATGTTTTGCATGTTGTTTTTGTGTGAGTGTGAAAACAGAGAAAGTAAGTATTGATTGTTTGTTTTGGGAAAAAGTAGAAAACAGAGTATCATGCATGAACAATGTCAGACTGCAAATATATGATCACCCTTCCAAACCATAATAAAACACATAAAAATACAATAACAACGACTGATGATTGCTCAGCAAGCAAGAAATTAGAAGTATCGGCCTTTCAAACTGGAATTTCCCAGAATGTCATTTCATTTCAATTACAACTGTAAACAAAACAGTAGCTAATTAATACTCAAAATCAAACTCTCTTTTTTTCTCTGTTTCTCTCTGTTTTTCTCTATTTCTCTCTGTTTTTCTCTATTTCTCTCTGTTTTTCTCTGTTTCTCTCTGTTTTTCTCTGTTTCTAGCTATAGTTGCTTGCAACTCTGGTTACAATATTGTAATGACATATTTCCAACCTACACTCTGTCCCAAAAAGATCCCACTGACTACTTGATGAAAAAAGAAGGAGACAAATCAGACAAACTAATTAACAACCCAGAAATTAAGGATAGCAGATCACCCAATTAAGCAGTAACTAGCAGTAGTGAAGATGTAGGTAGTATCAATGAATTAGTTTGTGGGAGAGTGAGAATCGAAGAAGAGATGGGGATAGTAATGGCGGAGAAGATTGCGGGCTCTGGAGGACCTGCTACAGTTGAACTTAGCCAACTGCTCGACGGAAAAGACACAGCAGCCTTGAGAGTACATGACGGTCTGAGCCACAGGAGAGTTGAGCAACACCTGCAGAAGCTGGTTGCGGCTCAGCCTCTCGAGCCCACCAGTGGTACGGCTACTCATTGGTGAAAGATGATCATCATCAAAACCAGTAGCGCTTGCAGAAGAGCTGTTGGGGGTGACGACGGGCATGGCTTGGAGGGCGGTGACCTGAGCCTGGAGGAACTTGACGTACTTGTAGGCCTCTTCGAAAACGGTGGCGGTGTCCATTTTTCTGTCTAAAGGAAGCAGCTTCTCAAGGCACCGAGTCTTGTCGCTGAGCTTCTGGCGCCGGCCGCGAGCCAGAGAGCTAGCGTGCGGAGATGGAGATGGAGATGGAGAAGGAGATGGGGTTCCCCTTTTCCTAGTTCTAGGCTTAGCAGGAATTTTGTATGGTGAAGAAGACGAAGAGGGCAAGAGGGCGTTGTGGGTATTGTTGTTAGATGGAAATAGCGGGAGGGGGGTAGAGAGATGGAGATTTTGGAAGTGAGGAGGGTCGAAGAGGCGAGCGCGTTTGTAAGATGAAGAAGAGTAGGGGGAATTAAATGGGTCGAGAGGGAGGAGATCTGGTAAGTGATGGAAGATGGAAGAGCAGTCATTCATGGAGTCATAGGGAGAATGGTGGTGGATGGGGGTGCTGGTAGCACTGGAAGCACTGTGCATGGTGAACTCCAAGTTGAGATCAGGTGGGTTGTTATAAAACTGGTATTGTTGTTGTGGGAGATGATGAAATGAAGGAGAAGTGCAAACGTTGGTGTTGCTTGGGCTTGGGATTGGGAAGTAGTCTTGGTAATTGGAAATGGGTTCGTGCTTGGGCAGCCTCAGGAGGGGGCTCTGCATCTGGGTCTGGATATAGTCGGCTTCGGCGGCGGTTGTGAAGTTGAAGGTGGTGGTGGGGGAGTGGGTGGGAGTAGTAGTTATGAGGGTGTCTTGAGCGAATTCAGAGAAGGGTAGGGGCATTAGGGAGGAGGACGACGACATTGCTTTTGGGTCGAGAGGGTCGTCGTGAGCGGCGGTGGTGGATAGGAAGGAGTGGAGGCTTACGCCGGCGGAGGACAACATGGCGGTGAAGGTGGGGACCTCCTCTGCCTCCGCCTCCCAAGTGTTGGTTGTGTTGATTTCTTCTTGTGCTTTGGCCAACAATGACCTCATCAGCATCACCAACTCGCTATCTTCCATATTTCTCCTCTCTCTCTCTCTCTCTCCGTGTAAGAATAAATCTGCGAGCAGAGCAACAATATGAATTATATGATATGGATATGCGGATATATATCATAGTATATGAGTATGTAAATAGTGTCAGGGACGTTAGGGAAGGGACACGTGGGGCTCGGGGATTGGCGATCGTAGCATTAAGCGGCTGTGATGTCAGGGTCCGTACACAGCACGGCGCACCACGGGGGTACAGGTGTCGCTGCCCCTCCGCATTCTTTGTCGCTTTTTTTTTTTTTTTTTTTGTCTTTTTTCAATTTCAGTGCACACTCTTTCGCATTCGCATTTGGGCAACATGGGATCACATTTCTTGCAAGGGAAGGGAGAGAGCCAGCCCCCCCAAGAGGGCATATGTTTGTTGCTTTTGGAGGCAAAAAGAAAGGGGTAATTTGGGAGTTTCAGACTCCCCAGACATTTTTCTGATGACTGCAGTGCGGGGGAGAAGGAAGGACGATGATGATAGGCGTGTCTTTTCTCAGACTTGCCACAGACCTACCTATATATGTACTACTAGTCTAGTACTGTTCCATTAGACACCCCCCCGAATTTACAAAATTGCCTCTCAATTACTCAAGCAAAGCAAACCATATAATTTCATCATTGAGATTGCAAGGAGTTTTGTTGCTCAATTGGTTAAGAGTGTTTATCCCCCTACACCTGAGATCTTATGCTCGATTCCCCTCTCCCTTAATAGTCACAATGCCCTTCTAATTTCCAAAATATATCATTTTCCACATCTCATATATAATTATTCCACAACACCTCACACTTTGATCTCTCTGCCCTTTGCATTGCATCCTAATTTGGCAAATTAACAAATGCATAACAACTCAATTACTTGTGATTCATTCACCATGCTTTATTTAACTCTGATTAGATATAAGGTTTTTAATATTTTAAGTATTTGCTTTGCACACCTCAGACCTTAAGTTATCATGACAAGGGTCCAAACTCCATTATTATTCAACTTGTCACTATCCCCTTTTTCTGCATACATAAACATTGCTCAGACTGTGTAAACGCTCACACGCTAGTTTTCCCACCGCCCTTTCCCCCAGTTAAAGTTAAAACCTTGAGAATTTAATATTTATTTATAAATAAATCAAAGGCAGCATGAGAAGGCTTTCTTGTGAATTTCTATGTTGATATCAGAAATGGAGATGCAAAGTTTGCTTCACAAACCGTACAACCCTTGGATTATATGCATAGGCCCCAACATTATTTTGAAAAAAAAATGTGGTTGATAATTACAGGCCTCTCATATTAGAGGATAAAATTCCTGAAAGTCAAATTGGGCTGAACAGAAATTAAAGACAAGCTAATGCCATGGACTACTCTCTTTTTTCCTTTCATTTCTTTCTAAAATTAGAAGAGGGAGAAGAAAAAAAAAATACAAATGTTCTACTGGCTACATAATGAATTACAAATTACAAAGATGAAGAACTGTACACAAGAATGAGAAAGCAGCGGAAGGAATCATGTTTTGGAATGATTACCCAACTCCCCCACATTAAAGGGGGCAGCTGTAAAAATAAAATCGAAAAATCATTCCGAAACAATTAACGAGTTAGCCACTAATCCCACTGCTGGTTCCTGACGCTTGCCAAAGCTTGCTTCACCGATCCCACATAGCCTGATATATCGCAGGTCTGTGCTTCAACCAGTGCACCATTTCCCTGTCCAACTGAGAATTATTCACAACGGCATCTAGCATCGGACTGCCAAAAACTTTCGGAGAACTATTGAAACACCATATTCGATCCTTGGGCCAAGGTCTCTGGGGCTGCTTCTCCTGGAGAAGGAAAACATTGAAATATATGAGTTATAAACTCCAAAAATAATAAAACAAGAAGCTCAACCGACAAGCAAAGAGAGTGTCTCAAACATCACAAAAGCCAATTGACTCCTTCAAATCCATCGTCTCTGGGAACTTTGCGTTTCCATTTCAAAATAAAAGAATTGCACAACGCAGCAACTACGCAACACCAAACAACGTGTTTATTTTATGTCCAAATTTTTATTGAGGCATCTGGTATACAATTGAGTCAACTGATCAATTTGTGGCTTAAAACCTTATCAATCGAAGCAATATCTTCTGTAAATAACATAAACCATGAAAACTTGCCCTGATTCCGTCTTTCCAGTTCATCTATTATCCACGCAAAAAGATAAAGAAGTAGGTCATGATCCCTAATGTAAGCCTTTACTAACTGGAAAACCACAAGTCTCTCCTACAGTTCGTCACATCTGCATCACGCGTACCCTTTATCAGCTTAATTTATCTCTATTTGTTGCTCTCATCTTTCCAAAGGCTCGCCATATTATCATAGCTTTCTCCAAATCTACTAAAGATCATGCCGAGCTCTCTTTTTCTCTCTAGAATTTGGATTTCTGATGTAAACCAACCTCTAGAAAACATTTATACAAACAAATTCATCTGAAGCATTTCTTCTGACGAGAATATGGCTAGAAATATGGTATTCATTTCGAGAGAAAATGGCATGTAAAAAGCCGGACACAAAGGACTCACAAACTCTGTTAAGAGTGCAATGCATAATACTTTAAAGAACCTAAAGGCACCAGAAAGAAAAACGAAAAACTGTAACTCACCATCCTCGTAAGCATAAATTTCACAGTCCTTGGGCCATAAACACGCTGCCGTGAAGGTTTCTGAACCTTCGCGTAAAAGGAACCGAAGTCAGGTAATGACAAGCAACCCCTACTTGCTCTAGCCAGGCTACAATCTGGCTCTGCACTTGTCTGGTTATACCAAAAAATCAGCTGCCCTAAACAATAATTCTCCCCATACGTCTTGCAATACTCCTGAAAACTCGATCCCAGTTTATCAGTGTACTTGGGGCCTAGGTCAAGTGGACTAATGTATACTGGTGGCGAAGTTACTGTTTTGTATTCCTGTAAGTAAAATGAAGCATGCTTCAGATTCAAATTAGCAGAATCATAAATCAACTAGAAATTTTTTCTAGAGGATCTCATTAAGAAGACGTACCCGTATTCTAATGAAGCACCTTGTGTAAGCATAAATATGGATCAAGTCAGCAGCAGCATCGTGCCGAGACTTGTATGTACAGGGGAGATTCCGCACCTCATCTCTCAACCTTCCAAATAAACAATGGACTCCATAAAGTTGGCATTGTTTACAAAGTCAAAAGAAAGCATGAAAAAAATAACACAAGTATGTGCCACTCACCAAAGTAAAGATTTTTTAAGTTCATTCCATATGTCATCCGAACTTGATGGATCATGAGCAAGCATCTTGGTTTTGAGATCATTAAGCAAGTGCTCCTCCACATGAGGGGCCATGCTCTGAAGAAGCTCCTGAACAAGTGATCCTTCTCCCTTCCATAGAAAGGAAACAGCTGCTTCAGGACTCAACCTCTCCAGTGGAGGTGGAGCATTCTTTGGGTTGCCAAAAACGCATCGCATAACATATCTCACCTGTAGATATCATAACAGATCTTCTTAATGCAACAGAATTAAGAATTTTGACCTTTTAGTTATGACAGAGAATAAGGACCTACCCACTAAGCCTCATAAGGTAATTAGTTTCCCAACACAAAACGTTAAAGGTGAAATTTGAGAATTAACAAAAAGAAACCCTAACAAAGAATTCAATTGACAATAATCAAATGTGTATATCAGTTTGGGTTCAAAACATGATATGTGACTTTTAGCGATAGGAATTGCAAGCTGGCCAAGTTAAAAATCTTCATATCATGCAACTTTCCTACAAGCAGTATAGCGAATCCCACCCATAACAGCCTATACCAGTGTCATTATATCATGACAATGTGCTTGAGCACAACTCTCAGTACAAAAGGTATACACTAAATTACTTTAATAAGTATTTAACAAAGTGATAAAGAAACAAAAGGATGACAAGCTCCTTTACGATTTGGAAAAAGGCAAATCACCTTATCAAGAGTAACAGCCAAATTCTGAAGCCTTTGGTTGTACACACCCTCAGCCTGTCATGCAAAAAGAAATAATAAGCAAGGGAGCACCCAGGCAGGCATGATAACACCTACACGCACACACACACACACAGAGAAACAGAGATTAGTAAACAACACTCACCTGAACCTCAGCATCACTCTTCTCAACCTCAAGACAAATATCTGAAAAATACTTCCTTTTTTCTTCCAAATTATGCTTTAAAATCTCCTCAGGAAGCTTTGTTCTTTCAAAATTTATAAACCTCACCTTCAACCAAAATGAAAGTGACAGGAGAGTAAATGATAGTTGATTTCAAAAATTACCAAAAACGAAAAAATTGTGGAAGCAGGAAGGTCACATACCAAGCGAGCCGAATATGCAATCACCCAATCTGGCAACCCACCCAGCAAACAACTGCCTAAACCAGCCCTTCCCAAGTCAAGATAATCCTCCTCAGATACTGAATTGGACTCGCAAGCTTCCAACATTAACTGATGACGATCAAGAATTCCATGCCAGTCCTTCAGCACCTGGTGAATGCAAAACACTCCAGTTAATAAAAATTAAAATGACTTTAAAAGATAAAAGAGAAGAATACCAACAACACTTCAATGGCTCCCCTCAAGAGGAACCTAAGCCTCTAAGACTAGAGTACAGCAATTATTTTCTACTACCTTTTGAAAAGCTCCTTCGCCTGTCAAATTCAAGTAGCTTCCCCGGCAAACTTGGCTGCCACACAAACAAACTGATGCTTCGTATTCTTCCTTACTCTGTCAAAAAATAGATATGCACCAATTGTTACACACTTAGTCATGTACATTGCAATCTAGTGTAAATGAGACCCATAGGCAAAAGAGGCATACCTCTGTAACAGAATTGTAGTCGAACGTGATCTCCTCCCCATATTGAATTCCTCGTACAGTGTAGATTCCAATCTGGTAACGACCATCTACAGCAGTAACTCTGTATTCAACAAACACTAGATGTTTATAGAACTAGCAGGAAAAGTTAAAACTAAACTAAAATCTTGCAATTCTAAAGCAAGAAATTAATTACTACAAGTACTTCTGTCCAATATAAGACCAAAAGAGGCCTTTTTGTTATCAGCAAAAGAAGCCTTCATAACACAGAATCAAGCCATATTTAACTCTCGCACTTCTTACGGCAGTGCTAAGCATAAACAATAAATAAAAAAAAGGAACCTGTCTTTTATTAAGCGTTGATACAATCATTCAAATTCCAGCAATAAAAATCAAACAGATTCATTTAAGCCTGTGTTATCCAGAATTGAATACTCAGGAAATAAATTTTCAGAAAAAGCGTGTTCTTACACAAAAACATGAAGTGCTCTTCACATCTTAAGTGCAAACAAACTACAACAAAAAACTGTCAACTACAAGAAGCGCAATGGTTCACAGGGATGTGATAATTTATATGTCAAAATATGCAAGGTGAATTTCAACCTGGCAAGAGAACAACATAACTTACTTTGCTTCACAATTAGGTCGGCACGAGTGACAAATTCTACTTGCGTAGTTTGCTTTATGCATAGCATCCACAACAACTAAATCATACCCATCGGCGTCACCCTGCAAAATAATTATGAATGATCAGATGTCCACAAAGAAAATAAAACTACATATGAAATTGTGCAAGTGAACAGCACCTTGGGCCTCTCGAGATAAATGTTGTAAAATTCAGGAGCTGGATCTTTATTATTTTTCTGCAAAGATCGAATCCCGTCTTGCTTCTCAAACCACTTCCAAACAGGATAAACCTGAAGCATAGTAATTAGGAATCTCATTACCGAAATTGCAGTAACAATATATATATATATATATATATATATATATATATACACACACTACTTTTCATGAGGGATTATAATCTGTATATCCATGTTATCGCCTTTAAAAGAAAAAAAATTCAGTAAGGAGGGTATGAAATAAGGCAGCATGATAATGAACATGTGATTGTCGACAAGCCTCCCCTTAAAATGATTAAACGACAGAGAAAACAACTCCATAAACAAATATGCAACCATACCTCCCCCAAAAATTCCACAACAAAATCTTCTTCTCCAAAACCACCTTCTTTGTTACAAACGACACCAAGCCCCTGACAACAATTAAATAACATCAAATAGTCAACATCCTAATGTCTTGGGTGAAATGCAGCAAATAACACATGAAAAAAGAAAGGGGGAAAGGGGGAATACCAAAAGGTTAACTTACTACAATAAATTGATGATATGGATTTACCTTTCTATAAGCAACATATTTGTCATCACGTCGACTGTCTATGGCTTTCAATATACCTTGGCACATTTTCATAGTTCGCACATCACCATTCTCCTCAGCAGCATTAAGGATTTCTTCAACAACAGGGCGCAGAGGATATATCATAGGCGTATTTCCACTCCCAGTATACTGCCTAACTTGCTTATTCAATGTGCAGAGGAGCACATCTTCGATGAACAAATGCTTCTCCGAAAGAGGCCAATCCAACTCCTCTGGCATGGAATCCAGTAAAAGGTTGTGACTATAGGGATCAATTCCATAAACTTCTTGCTCTATAACTTCATCTCCAAGCATTTTCCTTGGCTTGTAATCCTTTACTTCAGGGAGCTCCATATCAGCCTCCTCAATTCCATTCTTCTGAGAATTAAACTTCTCAACATAGTCATCTGGTAAAGAAACCTGCATTTTCCGCCTCACATCCTCCTCATTGGATACAATAACATATTCCTCAATTACTTCATATTTCCTCGTAACAGGAGGAACCAAGCTTGATTTTGTCATGCGAGCACCCCACTCACGATCATCAGTCATAGAATCAAAACCCTCATCAGATGTAAAGCTTCCATCTGCTCTTGACTGCCCAGTTTGACTTTGTGACCTCAATTCCAAGTCACTTTCTGTATCTGAGGCAGTACTCTCACTATTGCTCTTGCTACCTGCAGAAGACCTGTCAAGATCATCAGAGGTTTCACTTTCTGAATCCATAGATTTTTTATTCAATCTGGATAAACGCCTTCTGATTTCTCGATCAGATGCATATTCTCCATAATCCAGACCACCATTCAAAAAGGAAGTACCATTACTCCTATTCGAATACTTCTTTTCAGTTGCTACTTTATTCAGCTTCTTTTTATACTTGGAGGCAGAAGAGAACCCTGAAAACCTATCATCTTCCCATGACTTGATCAACTCATCTCTTTCATGAGACGACTTAGAAGCACCTTCTAAACGCGTGGCAAGTTGAATGAATAATGTTATAACGTGATTCATGTCTCCAGCATCACCCCGATTCTTTGCTCTGCACACAATAAACAATATAAGAGAGGTGGAGAGAGAGAGAGAGAGAGAGAGAGAGAGAGAGAGAGAGAGAGAGAGAGAGAAAGAAAGGTTCACATTGGTACTAGAAAAAGGTTCTGATTATTATACATGATCAAGGATTACCCATACAAGCCAAAAATGAAAAAGAACTTACTTTATTGCATCCCTGCACATTCGACTGATATCTTCCTTGACAGAACTCAATCCTCGGCGAATGTAATGACCATTTCTCATTCTATCCTGAATTTCTGCAACCTGGTAAAGCAAATGTAACAACAAAGTTTCAGAACACACTTATATTATAATATATAAGAAAATGACGAACACAAATAAAACAAATAAAAAAATAAAACAAAGAAAGGAAAAGAACTACCAAAAAAAGCATCTCAAATACGAAAATAAAGGAGGCAAATGACAACCAGTACCTTGGGGACAAAAAAATCAAAGGTATTCTCTTTCATAATATCCTTCAGACTTGAAGCAACAAATTCCTCCATCTTCTTGTAACCATGTTCAGATTTCTTAATGGATAATCGCCTCATGCGAGCATCCCTAGATAGAATGGATGAGGACCGTCTAGCATCAAACAGTTTTGAACGTTTGTACAAACTTCCCCGGAATGATTGATTTGCTGTCTCCCTCTTATCCACACTATCAAAGTACTCTTTCAGTTCACTAAAATCATCCATATCATTACCTAGAACCTTACTTTTGGAAACAGATGAAGATTTTTCGGTGATGTGTTTCAGACTCCTTAGTTTCGAATGGGATTCCTCAAATATCTTTGTACCATGTGAACTTCGAGTCTTGATCCAGTTTAGATTCTGAAATTTACTGACCAACTCGCCAAGCTGGTTGCAGCCTCTGATATCTACGGTAGATAAACAAGGAAGTGCACCAAGAATCTCTTCAAGTGTGTGGGGAGTGATGTTGGTGCAACCAATTAGAACCATAGAATTAATCTTTTCTTTTCTATAACCACTCTGCAACCAAACAATTAGATTAAACTTAAGAGGACGTAAATAAATTTCCTACTTTTCTGTAGGTGCCAAAAAATAGTAAAACCTACCATAATGTTCACAATCATGGAATCAGTGCACCTAGGGCCCAAGGATGACATGTCAAGCTGTCTGGAAATATCCTTGTAAAACCTGACGGCAGCTCTCCAGTGCTTACAGGTTAAAGAAGCAAGGGCAAGAGATTTCATGTCTAGTCTCAAGAAATGGAAGACTCGTGCCAGCACTTGCCCATCCAATAAACCCCAGCTTCCCATCTCTGAGCCATAACTCACACTCTCTTCTTTGTTGAAAGAAGTATCACCACATAAATCCTCAAATGTAGATTCATCCTTTGCTACGGTTTGCAAGTCCTCTCTCATGTCATATTCTTCTTCACTTTCATCAACCAGCAACCTTGCTCTTTTGGCAATACGTGCATCAACATCTGCAGTAACCCCCAAATAGATTAATGACGGACACCAAAGTTCAAGGTGAAAGGAAATCAAACACATCATATGTATAGATATGACATGGGAAAATGATGAGCAGAGCACCAAAATATGATTTAAAAGATAAATAAATAAAATATCGCATTCCTGAAAAAAAAAATTGAGCTGAAAACAAATGAGGGCTAATGGAGATTCAAATTGACCAGATCATACCTGCTTTCCAGTACATGTGCTTCTCCAACTCTTTTTTGGGCTGCTTTGCATTAAGCCATGGGTCTAAAACATCATTTATGGCGGCAGCAAACTCCCGGCTTTTGTAAGATTTCATCACCAATTCATGAAGCTTTCCACAGGTATAGCCAATGAACTGAGGGTGCAGGTTGTGGAACCAACTCAACTTTGTGTTTGATTCGTCAAATACAGCACTTTGAGATTGTGAAGGAGCTAGCCCTGAAGTATCGCTAGATGTTATGTTCTTCTCCTGCTGATTCATATCAGTAGCTTCAGAAGTCTGTGCGGCAGAACTAACTGGAACCCAGACTTTATCAAATTTCCGGAAAACACTGCTATGATTTAGAATCACTTCTTGATCAACCAAGACCTGTAGCTCAGAAAATGATGAAGGTCCTCGTTCATGGCCAGCACCATCAAGGTAGTACCAGTCACCCAAATGCAATTGCAAGTCATCAACTGTGCAAACACGGTCTTTGCTGATGTTAATGGAGGTAATGCATTTCGAAGAGCCTTGTGAACCTCGGTCACTAACTGGTTTCAACTGAGAATCACCTTCTCCCGATGATCTCTTCCCATCACTGCCTGCAGAATATGACCGAGCAGACCTTGACGTATACCTCTCCATTCCCCGAACTTTCATGCGAGGCTCAGAAACAAATGAACCATGGTCTTTAACAACACATGCATTTATCCTGACTACTGGAAGCATAGTTCCTTTTACTCCTTTTATGACAGTAGTCTTAATTTGAGTCGTTCTGCTCACACCACTACAATCACTCATCTCATCTGGACATGAAAAAGCCCAACTAGGTAGATCAAGCCTTCTGCTCTGTGAAGGATAATACAATTCATCTTTTCTATGCCATCGAGGGTCTTCATACCCAGACTTCGGCATGTGGCATAATGGGAAACCATCATTGACAACAAGTTTCTTCCTAGAAGACCTCTCTTGTGAAGCTTCATCATTCCTCTTCCAATCACCACCCTTGCATGACCATCGACCAGAGAACCAGTCACCAGAATCACCACAAGAAAAACCAGAGTCCTTGTCAGAGGGTGCAGTCAACCTGATTTCTGCAGCTTCTTTTATTTTAATTTCAGAATATCCTGGTTCCTCGGTTTTCTGATCGTACTGTTCACCATCATGACCTTGAGTGAAGCCTGTAAATTCCAAGAGATGTGTAAGTTAACACTTGTATTTCTCATAATCTTTTCAACTCTAAGGCTGTAAATATTATGTTCCAAATACAATTACATCAGTTTCACGTCCTATTTAGATTTCACATTCTACTTTGTCAGAACATAAATTTGATGTTCTATTTAACTCTCACATTCTAAGCAGTCAGAGCTGATTCAAAAATCAACAAAAAGAAGAGGCTGAAACAAGCAAGCAAACAATTATGCGAAAATAAAACTTGAGGAACCAATATGTACCTTCTGTGTTTCCCCATCCTTCTCGTTGTGCATGTTCAAATGACATTTGCAAAACCTCTGCAAAACGACAAAAACTTAAAAACATGACAAAAACAAAGAAATCTCCACACAAAAATATAAATGACATAAGAGTATAACATGTGACAACAAAACACAATTTATCAAATATCAATTAAAAGTGTAACCGGAAAAGAAAATATCAATTAAAGGTTTTTAAAATAATAATAAAAATAATAATTAGATGAAACACACCTCCAACAGCTTCAAGCTCCCGGCCAGGAATAACTGTTAAACCCTCCATCAGGGCTCCAACCCTTTCTTCAATGTGGAGATCTTTTAAAGGCTCAGAAGTAGTTATACCAACGTCTGCACAGAATCCTGGCGGCAGCAAAGTGACTGCTGCCTCCTTTCCACTCTGAGTATCATATTGCCCAGTATCTCCAGTATCTGCCAATAGATTACCAGAAGCTTCTGGAGGGCTTACTAGTCGAGTTATAGAGTCTGATACAATGGATGGGAAATTTACAGTTACCAGTGGTGAAACTGCATTTTCAACAGTTACCCACCTATCACTATCTGAGTGCTTGACCATGTGATCAGACATCAGAGCTCCTTCTTCAACAAGGGTTTTAAGTTCACATAACTTTGAAGGCCCACATTCCACACCATAATAATCGAGGTAAAACCATTTCCCTGTGGATGAATCAGTAACCACTGGGACATGTGGTGGCGTGTCACATATATCCATATCTTCTTCCATAGAAGGCAGCTCTTCAGGAGGGGCTACATTGATTTGAGAAGTTTCTTTGCAATTTACACTTGGAATTTCAGACGGCTCTTCTTTGAGAGATTCACAGTTGGCATTTGTCTCCACAGATCCATTAATGTCAGGCACAGTGCTTCTATCTTGAGATTCTTTAGCGGATGAATATGAGTCTTTTCCACTGGGATCCTTCTGCACCAGCTTATCTTCTTGCCCTCTCTTACCATAATGGGAGCTCCGCCTTTCAGTTGCTCCACTTTTCCGACTTATCTCTCGATGATTATTAGGCCTACTCCGATCATGTGGGGACCGCTCCAAATAGTTTGGAGAGTGATCCCTGCGGTCATGGAATCGAGGTCGATCTTGTGGAGACAGACTGCGGTTTCTATGATCATACTGACGACTCCTATCATATGGAGATCTTTCCTGGCCAAGTGGAGATCTCTCACGACCATATGGTGATCTCTCACGTCCATACGGTGATCTCTCACGACCATATGGCGATTTCTCACGACCATATGGTGATTTCTCACGACCATATGGGGACCTCTCATGGACATATGGAGATCTTTCCCGGCGCATTGGACTCCTATCCCGGTGATCATAATACCGGACCCGGTCACGTGGGGACCGCTCAGAATGACCTGGACTTCTTCCATGCCTGTCATAAACCACTCTGGAAGACAAAGTAGATTCATAATGCCTGGAGGGGTACTTGTCTGCTGCAACTCTTGACGAAGAAGGATTCCGATAAGACCTCTCCACAGAACGGCGTGAATAATGCTCAGGGTGGGCAGAGCGATTGGTGTCATCAGAAACCCTGCGACTTTTTGCACCTGGATAATCCCCATAGTCTCCATAGTGCTTGCGCTCACTGATACTTGAATCGGTACCATACCTTTTTAACCGATTAACAGGAGGGTACTCCCTGGGGTAGTACTTACCATTGCTGTACTCATTTTTGTACACTCCGTCCTCATCAACAATTTTTGAACTGATCCTTATATTCCTCTCTGAACCAGTCTCCCACCTGGCCGTACTCTTGCTCTGCTGACTTCCACTTCTATTAAATTCTTTCCTTCTAAAAGCATCATCGTTTGAATACTTCCCAGAAGGTGGCGTCCTCTCACGCTCAAATTTCCAGCCTTTGTCCTTACCCATATCATACCTACGCATTTTACTGTGACCGTAGTCATCTCTGGCCACTTCCCCTTTCTGCCATCTATCTGGAATGAACTCACCTTTCTCAATTTCATCCTTGGGTGGTCTCCACGACCCGAATTCAGCTTCCCCTTTTCTGGTCCTCTCCGGAACTATCTCTCCTTTTTCTATGTCCCCTCTTCGCCATTTCCCAGAAAAGGACTCTCCTTTCTCCACCTCACTTCTCCTCCATTTCTCACCAACAATCTCTCCCTTCTCAATCTCAATTCTTCTCGATTTCTCTGGCACGAATTCACCATTCTCCACTTCCACTTTGGGCCACTTCAAAGTCCCCAATTCACCCTCTTCCACTTCCTCCTTCTTTTCCTCAGCATTTTCACCATTCTCAGCTTCTTTTGAAACACAGTTACCACCTTTATCCAATCCCAATTCGCTTCCTTCAGATTCTACGTTCTTAGAAAACCCGGGCTTCTTGACGACTTTCTTCTTGGGCTTCATTACCTTCACTATCTTCTTCTTCTTAACCGGCTTGGAATTGAAGCCATTGTTAGCAGTCTTGCCTCCGCAAAGCGTAGTCTTGTCCTGAATTGGAAACCTGTCCATGATATTATGCTGCAAAGGCATGCATGCGACGCCTCCATCGCCCATGGAAATCCCAACCCTATTCTCAGAATCCCAAAACCCTAATTGTCCCCTTCCCCGGGGCTCTCGATGCTCATACTGCAATTCGCTTCAACTGTCTTCCTCTGTCGAATCCTCGCTTCAATTGAAAACCCTATTTTCCACAAATTCAACAAACAAATCAATACAAACCCAATGTAGGGTTTCAATGTCAAATACACGCATGCATAAATACTGAAAAATGAAGCATAAAAACCTCGAATTCAATAAGCTTCGAAATTCAAAACCCTAACCCATGAAGTTAAAAAAGATAATTGAAATCGTAGGGAGGAAAATTACGAGTTACCCAGAAAATTTTGACGAGCTGAGTGAATAGATCGGCGCGAAAAATCTAGCTGGCGAAGCGAAACAACGTGTGAAAAAGAGAGACTTGACGAAGACAGATCGATAAACAGCGAGAATTGAAAGCTCCAAGATGAATCTCTCTCTGAGAAAATCTCTCTCTCTCTCTCTCTCTCTCTCTCTCTCAGAGTTTGTGTGTCTATCTGTTCGTTCCTCTCTCTCTTCTTGTTGCTGTTCTTGTTGGTCTGAAAGACGAAACCTCCGTGTTGTTATATTTTTTTTTTTCTTTTTTTTCTTTTCTTATTTCCGATCTTTGCCCTTTGGGGTTGTGTTACGATTGTGAGAGTCGTGGGGGTACGTTGATAAAATTACCAGAATATCCTTGGGGTCTTGGTCTACGTAGAAACAGATTCGTTAACTAGTTACTATAACTTAAGAGACCGGCCTTCAGTTTAACCGACTCCAGTTTCATAAAATAAATTTAAAATAAAAAATTTAACCGCCTCCAGTAGTTTCACCAGCATAAGAGCTCCACTTGCATTATGACTTACATACAACGGTGAATTATGGCTCAACTCCACCTATTCAAAAATAAATAATATATGATAATAGGGTCTAGCTCGGTGAAAAGAGTCTTGATATGAAGACTTAAGATGTTATGTTCCAACCTCATAACATCTTAAACTATCACTTATACTAAAAATAATAATAATAACTAAAAATTCATACAATATAAAACAATGTTAAATAAATTTCATACGTCATTTGCATACCGACTCCAAATACACATACATTGAGAAGTGGACTTTTTTTTGTTTTAAATACGGCAATTTTATTGGGAAAAAAAAAACTTAAGCAATATATTCTAATTAAAAATCAAATAGTTCTTCAAACCAAGCACATTAAAATTACTGACAATGCATAATGATCAACATCATTAGCCTCACAACAAATATAACAAATTTATAAACGAAACGAAAATCTTTTGTGCATCACAATCCGCCCCCAACCAATACAAATCAAAGATATGGACTAACTAGCATTCACAATTTTGAGATGTGGTTAATTTTGTATACATTGACTTTGTTCTTTAAATTTACTAATAATAAAAATAAAATAAAAAGGATTTGGATTTGTGACTTATTTTTAAAGTAGAAGAAAAAAAAGTACAAATAAACTTGTTAGTACTTTATTTAAATATGTTAAAGAAATTATGAGAAGAGAATCACCTTCTCATATATATCACAAAATTACTTTTAAATCATTGTAATTTTTTTATAAAAAAAATCAAAAAATCATTGTATTGATTTGTGCTGATTACTACTATAAATTAGTGCTGGGCCCCACCTTGTATAAGGTATGTTTGGTATAGTAGTAGATGTGAAGGGTGTAATTGTCATTTTAAGTTGATGATGGGGTCCTTGTGATGATAGAAATTATAGAAAATAAGGGAGGGTTATTTTGGTAAACATGGTTTTGGCGCTCAACTCAACTTGAGCGAAATAATTTAGGAGGGGAGGGAGAAGGGTTTGCTTTGCAGATGCAAAATATGCAGGCGGAGAGAGTCCCAAAGTCATCGTGGTTTTGAGGCTTTGAGATACTCAAATCAAATCCACCTACGACTTTATATTAAAATGGTCGTGTGTCCAAAATTCCTGGAATTGGTCAAAGTGTTCAAGTTTGGATTTGGACTCAATTGAAGCCCAACAAATTTAACTAGGCTCTCTGACTACAAATAGTTCCACAAAATTTTATTTTTAGTTTTTAATTGGGGTCAACTAGCGTGGGCTTTGGAGATTGAGATGTTGAGGATTTCAATCTGGGCGTTTGAAGGATTAAAAAAAAAGCAAGATGCACTGTTTTTACAGTTACAAAGGCTTTGGTGAAGGATACAGATAAATCATTATAGCTCTAGAAAAAAGAGAAGAGAAGAGAATGATCTCATACTCACAATTTTTCACTTCTGCAATGATTATGTACTACACGTGGAGGAGATTTCTCTCTCTCTCTCTCTCTCTCTCTCTCTCTCTCTCAATGATTTCTAGCTATATAGTACACTTGGAGATCATTTATTTGAGCAAATCAACAGCCGTAATTGAGAAGATTTCAAATTGTTATTTTAATTGAATGGTTGAGATTAAATTTATATTTTCCACATCAAAAACCAAATGTATTGGACAAATTCCCGTTTCAAGTTTGACTTGTCCCTGACCACAAAATGTTTATAATTGATTTCGAATCACTGCCAGTTAGGTACTAGACAGTCTGCTAACTGGAAGTAGCAATTTGCCAACTGCACCACACCTTGTGGTTAAATGTACATCTTTTAATTGCCCTAAAAATGTGTTTATATTCATTGTAAATGGCTCACATGGGCTATCCAAGTCGAATCTCTACTTTATACCCAAGTTCGAATCCTCTTTTTTCGTAATTTATATTAGATTAATATTGAATATAGTTTGTATAAACATAATATATATATATCCATTGAAAATGCAATTGAGGATGTGAAAGTGACTTTACATTCCGTACTTTACACCTAAACATTGAAGATGCTCTAAATTCGATATTGTCTAAATTATATCCAAGAATATTCTGTATAAAAAATGAAGTTTGAATTCTTGGCCAAGCCCAAAGTCTCTCCAACAATCTAGTTAAGTCCAGAAGGAAAACACAGACAAAAAGCTTATATTACCACACCACATCAAATCAAGCTGATTGAAAGCCTTTTAGTTTGGTTGTATGCTGACAATGGACACTAGTGGAGACCATGGTCTTCAATTTCATAATTAGGGAACTTTCAAGTTGTAGCCTTTTAAATCAAATGACTGGCAATTTCCTTTGACAAAAACGCAGGGATTGCCCAGACCCAAAAAGAAGAGGCGAACCTGTCAGACAACCGATACAACCACCCCAGCCAGTCACCCAGCTGAGAACGATCCTCTACGGCTAACTTGGTTCCAAGGAACCAGAAGCTGTTAATCACGCTCTGATCGTACGGTCTTGATTCATCAACCAAGTTGGGATTCCTGTCTCCTTAGAAATCAAGGATACAGAGGTACGATCCTATAGAACAGATCCTGTCCAAGTAAGGTCGTGCCCTCTCTTCACATGCTGAGCTATATAAACTCGTACAGTTGTCTCTATATTCTCGATGTGGGACTCTCGAGACTGAGCCTTTGTCTTATTTTTGTGTTGATTTCCGTGGCATTCAAATGCCTGCCGTTGATTTCGTAGTATCAGTACGTTTCGTTTTCATTGCCTTCACAAATCTTTGTAGTTAACCCTCACATCAAAGGCATTACACACAGTTTTATCAACAAGTCCTCATTGTGTTTATAGATTCAAGATTTTATCCCAACTCCAGTGTTTTTCAACGTTTCCACTTCTTCTATCTCCCCTCTAGACTTCCTCTTCTACTTCACACTCATCACCCGAAACCCCACTATCACGACATGTCTCCCTTCTTACATTTTCTTCTTATTCAAGTTTGGTGCTGCATTCATGCCGCCACGACCTTCAGACTCCCAAACAAGTCCATGCTCGTTCGTTCCTGGGTTCAAAGCTGTTTCTGTTTTTTCAAAGTTAACTACTTTCTATGGCTAATGGTTATGGTAAAATTTGTACCCAAGCAAGAACTAATGCACCATACAATTCGGATCGATCCATTTGCTGAACATAGTAAAAAAACTGAGCATGATTTTGCCGGAAGGATTAGGAGTAGATCTCAGAGGAAAGAAAAGACACCAAGGCACCAACCATTTTCAAAGACACATTTGATCAATACTTGGTTAAAGAGGCCAGTACAAATTGAGTGCTTCACTTTCCAATATATTGCTATTTAGCTCTCTAACTTAAACCAAAAAGCAAAGACTGGAAACAAGTCCTACTGGAAAACAAAAAGCAATTCCAAAATAACACAAAGAAACAAACAGGGCCCAAACCACAAATGCACAGCAACTTAGAAAAACTGCATTCCAGTAATTGCTTGATATATGTATCAAGGTTTATTTTATATCTTGGAACTGATATGCAGCTTCGGCATAAGCATAACCCAGATCTGGATCCCGAGTACGTTTCAGTCTAATACAATTATAATGACGGGGAGTTATCAAAACCCATTAGATTAATCCGATCTCCAATGGTTTTTTTTCTTTAATAAAACGTGTAAATGCGTTGATGTTAAATGCAGAGAGACTTCTTAATAACTCAATTAAGAAAATACAGTTTCCCAACACCATAAGAAACAAGAGAAAAAGAGAAAAATAAAAAGGGAGAGGAGTTAATCTCAGTCTGTACGTATAAGCTAGTTCTCAAATTCTGCACAATACATGAAAATTCCAAACTGTTCTAAACCAAATAAAAAACCATCCTCTAACTTCCATAATAATTACAACAAAAGAAAACATTAAAAAAAACAGTAAAAGTAAAACTGATCCAGACTCTGTATATGTTCATGAAGGGGGTTGCCGCAAACTCATCAGAACATGAAGGAGGTTGCTGCAAACGCTGCAGGTACGAACACAGGCACATTGTTTCCCCTGAAATTACACAAAATTTCCACACACAAAAATATTATAAATAAAAAAACCAACCAGAAATTAAACTGAAAACCAATTAATTACAATAAATAAATTATAATAATTACCCGGAGAACTCGTCGTGACTAGTGCAACTGAGGCTTCGAGCCTTGGCCTTACGTCCTTTCTTGGACGATATCTTCTCAGACTGAGCCTTACCCTCGTGACCAGAAGCAACCCCATCCTCTGAGATTGCAACAAGAGCTGGCCTCCATTGTTGAGCAGACTCTGCAGACTTCGATCTTCTCACACGGCTTCTCATCATCTCATGATCTTGAGTTTGCTTCGACGACGACGACGAACGGTAACACGACCCCAACTCCAACAGGAACTTCATGGTTGATCTGCTGCTTTGGTTTGATCTGGTATGTATATCTTCTCAACAAAAAAAACCTATATGCTAGCTATAGCTTATGGTTTGGTTTGGTGTAAGTAGAATTAACGTGAGAACGAAGGTTTGTTGCTTTTGGTAGGTTTTAACTTTCAGTTTAGGCATCTATTTATAGGGATAAGTTAGGATTTATGACGCTGACGTGGAGTGTCTTCTTTTCTTTAATGTTAATCTGTAATCTAATTAATCCTAATCAACGTTTTGTAATTAAAATGGTAGTTTTGTTTTGCCCTGTTTAGTTTCCTATGGATCCATAATTTTGCAGGTTAAGAGTTTCTCGTTAATTATCGTTAACCTAATCCATTATCCAAATATTATCGGATCTTAGCCAAATAATATCCCACAAAGTAAAGTTAGATATTATATTCACAATAATTATTGTTTTATTTGTTCATTCTCTTTTTATACAAGCGATATGAGGGACCTGAAATGCAAATAGTTACAAACCCCTTGCAATTTAATACACCTTCATGAATCTCCAGTCTCACCTTTATTTTTTGGGAGATTCACTATTATACCCAATATGGGGGCCCAAATTATAAAAATACCCTATATAAAATGGACTTTAGAAACACACCCAAAGCCCATTTACAACATAACAAAAAAGCTTTTAACTTCTTATAAATTACAAAACTGCCATCAATTTCTTAAAACAAGCCCAACCCCAAAATCTCATAAAAATACCCAAAGCACTCAATAGGGCATCAAAGTAATTTAATAATCAATATTAAATTCAATAAGGCTAGCTATCATTTTTTGGGTTTTTTTTGGGTTTGTTTATAGGAATTCAATTGTGTAGGGTTTATTTATAATATTAGTGCTAGAAATGGGTATATCACTGAATATCTCTTATTTTTTCCCATGCCTACATGACATGAATGGTCCTTTTTTATTTTTCCCTAGATTCTTCCTCATCTTTGAGATTTGAACTACTTACAATATTATTAGAATAAAGTGACTCAAACACCACTAATCTGAGAACCAAAATACTTTATTTTATAATGATATTTTCCTAATCCAGGGAACTCCACAAGAATCAAAATTCTTGCGACCACCTAACTCAAATCACAAAATATTAAATTGTTGTTAGGCCCCATTATGCACATTGAATTCTTGTTGGTCCACTGAGTAGCTGGCCTGGGTCTTCATATGTACTGTCACAATTTAAGGCCGAACATAGAGGTGGAAGAAGAAGAATCTAGATTATAAATCCCACCATAAAAAGAAAATAAAACAATTTAAAAGAGGCCGCACCCGCACTAGTAGGGAAATACCGACACTTCTCCACCACAAAATGTTACACTTATAGGGAAGGTTTATCGTTTTTACTAATCATCACATCAATCAAAGATCTTCTTCCAAACCACAATCAAAGCCCCGGTGAAAATGAAAACGAAAGTAATCCTATCTTATCTTAGGGAAAAAAAGATAAAAGAACTTGGGCTTTTCTCTTTTTCTCCAATAGAAACTTTGAGCCTGAGTTTTGGCCATGGGCTGTTTTATGTTTTGAGTTGGGGCAAAACAAAAACAAACACAACCCAGAAATAGGGTTTGTCCCAATGGGCTCATCCTACAATTGTGCTGGCTGCACGGGCTGGAGCTTCAATAGGAGATGGATCGTTTAGCGCTAAAAGGCATGCTTGTGTTCGGTGTGACCGTTAAGCCGTCATATAATGTTATTAACGAGTTCATAGTTTAATGGTAAGAACATTTACTCGCAGATCAATAGTATAAGGTTCAATCCTCAATAACAACTCTCCTTCCAAACTTTGATCCCAAAAAAAAAAAAAACACACATATATTTACTTATTTATTAATACTATATTAGGTAGTGATATTTCTCAAGCCTTAGTCACCTCACTTGGATTAACCAATAAACTAAGTCCATAACATATCAAATCATAACTCTGTGGCTTTTGAAGTTTGTTGGTATCAGACAAACATTTAAAAAAATTGATTGATTGATGTCAGGACTAAAGTTTGGGTGAAATCTACAATGCTTATAGATAATTTTATATTTCAAATCAAGCGAGCAAATTTTCCTGGTTGTTGTTTTGACGTGGCAAAAAATGCTGTCTTACCCTACTGAATTGTCTTTCAGGGCACACATACATTTCCACCACCTTCAATTGCTCCACTATAAACAAAATAGAGTTCGAGAGTTCTCGGTCTTGTTTTTCTTCATGGCTCTCTTATGTTTGGATGGGATTGGGGAAGAAATATAATTAACCTACATAAGATCAAGATTATATAATGAAGCTCCCCCAGCTAGAGATTATCCACAAATTCAGCTAACTCCCACTTAGTTTAAACTAAAAAGCTTAATTATCTTTTACTTAAGCAATATTAAAGAAGGGGAGATTCAAAGACAGGATCTTGATTGCATAAGTAACTTTACAGTAGCTAGATTGTACAAAAAAAGTATTCATGGAGACGACAAGGCTTGAGCAACCGTACATTACACAGAAGACAATTTCCTTTTCTCTTGTGAAGGAATGCAAAATCTAAATCACTAGATATTTTTTCGGATTGTCTAAGTAAAGTGAGAGTGACATGTCTCTCATGTGCAGCAGGCTAGGCAAACAAAGCAAAAGCTACAACTTTTCAGTAACAAATTATTCCGGAGAAAAATATGTATATGTCATGACATTCATGAATCATATATATATATGATGCTTCAAATCAGAATTGAAATAACTACTTTTTCTCTTTTTTGTACTTTTCTTACAGCCTTTTGATTTTCTTCGAGTAAATCTTATATTATTGAGGTCAGAGCCAATAATACATACTCTATATATATACTTTGGCTGTTTCCAGTCTTTGAGATGTTGATATCAAATAAACGTGCAAATTATGCCAATCTTTTTACGGAATTGAACTTTTTAATTTGGAAATTAACACTTCATATATATTCACGGAAGAATTTTTACCTAAGTTTTAGTCTTAATTTATAGTCTGATAACATAAGAAGCCGGGAACTATATCTCTACTAAGATAAATGAAATTACTCTTTACTTCAACACAACACTTAGTTAACTGAAGTCTCATCTCATGTATTGACTTTATACAACCGCATGAAAAACGACCCGAGTGGAGATGGGTAGTTTATCCATTTTTTTTAGTATTTTCTAGGATTTCCGTCTCCATGCAAACACTGCAAAAGACAAATTAACCTATTTCATTCTATATATATATATATATAAAGCCTGTTTAAATTGTTGCACCTTCCCCTGGTGCAGCTTCGTTTACTCAAAACAATGATTGAGTAAGAAATTTTTTTTTTTTTTTTTTTCTCTTCCCTTTTAAAATAATCAAACAAACAATCCACAAAGGTTTTTATGTGCCAATATTCCATGGTCCTTAACCCCATAGGGAACTGACATGTTTGTGAGATGACCACATTTGTCCTCGTGGGAAGAGGTCTAATTTGTCTTTTCCTGTGGCTTCACGTGGCACAAGAAACCAAGTGCAAAGGATAGGTAACCATCACAAAACTCAAGGGCAAATCCATGCTGATTAAATTAGTGTTGTGGTTTTGTCTTAAATCATACTGCATGAGTGCAAATTCGACAAAACACTGGCCGGCGAAGACAGCTTCTTTAACCTACCCATTACTCTCTTCAACACCTCCCACAATTGCTAGTCTCTTAGATAATGAGAGGTGCTATGTAATTAGCAATATACCAAATTTGCTTGGAGCTAGCCTTAGCTGAGCTCCTTCTATGAGAATTGAAGTGCTAGATTCTTGTAGTTTGAGTACTGGTAATTGAGTAAAAAAAAAAAAGAAGGAAAGAACATCGCAATTTGGAATATTCAAATAGGTTGACTTGGTTTTTTAACGGTGTTAATTAACGATATCAATGATTTACGATGTGTATCGCTTTACCTCATCTTATATGTTCTGATATGATCAATTTTCATTAACTAACTCACACAGACATTTAAAATTTTTAATTTGAATCTAGACATAGCACATTCGAATTTTATACATCTTCCAAGAAGTGTAGAAAAATATCACTAGACAAAAAATAGTTAATATGACAACATATATTATGTTGACCTCCCCATCACTCTATATTAGTTCATATACATTTAATTTAATTAGTAATTGATTGGTCCGGATATTTCAAGAGAAATGTAGAAGTATACAATATTCATCGTACGTGCAACTAATTATCAATGCATTCTGTCATTTTATTATCAATTTGAAAGTTCCTATTGTGTATATATACCATACTTATGTATGGATAATTAGGGATATATAGTCTCTCTCTAGTATATATATGGTTCAAGTAGCAGATAAGCTATAAGCTCTCAACTCCGTGCATGTTTCGTAGACAGAAACACATCTCACACACAAAAGCCATAGACAGATTTCCATTAACCCAAGGCCTCATATATCTCTTGAACCTAGAAACTCACATACCAACAGATAAAACCCTAGCTCTTCAATCCCATCCACCAATCTTCACAGGACGCGTGTCCAGCACCCAACTGTCCCTTTCCTCTCCCTCCTCCTTCTCCCTGAAGCTCCTTCTTTTTCCCCACATATTTCCAATATTCACAGCCATGAAAACTGAAGTTAGAGGAAGCACCACCTCCATTTCTCTACAAAATCCTACTACTATCTTCAACACCTCTCAGGGCGCTTCGTTAACCGGCGCGCTTAAAGGGTGTCTTGGAAGCCTTGACGGGGCATGTATAGAGAAGCTCTTACTTCACTGTGCAAGTGCCCTAGAGAGCAACGATGTAACCTTGGCCCAACAAGTGATGTGGGTGCTCAATAATGTTGCTTCTTCTGTTGGTGACCCTAACCAAAGGTTGACCTCATGGATCTTGAGGGCACTGATTTCAAGAGCCTCCAAGGTTTGCCCTACACCTATGAATTTCAATGGAAGCACTAGTAGTAGTACAATCCCCACTAGGTTGATGTCGGTGACCGAGCTAGCCGGGTATGTTGATCTAATCCCATGGCATCGTTTTGGATATTGTGCATCAAATAGTGCAATTTTTAAGGCAATTCAAGGGTGCCCAAAAGTCCATATCTTAGATTTTAGCATCACTCATTGTATGCAATGGCCTACTTTAATAGATGCATTGGCCAAAAGGCCTGAGGGGCCTCCTTTGCTTAGAGTCACTGTTCCCAATTGGAGGCCACAAGTTCCTCCTTTGCTCAATGTGTCAAGCGAAGAAGTTGGTCTTCGTTTGGGGAATTTCTCTAGGTTTAGGGATGTCCCTTTTGAATTCAACGTGATTGAAAACTCATCTTCTTTGGAATTGCTATTCAGTACTCAATTAAACCCTTCTTCCCTAGACCTCCAGGATGATGAGGTTTTGGTTGTAAATTGTCAAAATTGGTTGCGCTATCTCTCCGATGAGCCACTTGGCGGTAGCCCGGGCCATCAAGATGGCTCTATGCGCAACACTTTCCTTAACATGATTAGATCCCTTAACCCTAGGATCATAGTTGTGGTGGATGAAGATTCTGATCTTAGTGCACCAAGTCTTAGCTCAAGAATAACCACTTGCTTTAATTACATGTGGATACCCTTTGACTCTTTGGAGACTTTCTTGCCCAAAGACAGCACCCAAAGGATGGATTATGAATCTGATGTCGGTCACAAAATTGAAAACATTATTGGGTTTGAAGGGCACCAAAGAATAGAGAGGTTAGAGACAGGCGTTGCAATGTCACAAAGAATAAGGAACGTTGGTTTCTTAAGCGCCCCGTTTTGTGAAGAGACTGTTAAGGAAGTGAAGGGCTTGCTGGATGAACATGCTAGTGGTTGGGGTATGAAGCGTGAAGAAGATATGTTGGTGCTCACATGGAAAGGGCACAACTCAGTTTTTGCCACAGCTTGGGTTGCAAATGGGCCAAATCCAAATGGGTTGTTAATGGAGGATTAATTGGCTTCCAAAAAAAAAAAAAAAAAAAAAAAAAGTTCATGCAAAGTGAAGTGATGAATTTGGACCTACCATATTGGGATAGGGGGGAGTGGTCCAGGTGATCGAGAGGCAATGACAAAAGCTTATATGGTTGCTTTTTTCTCTTCGTCAAAAAGCTGCAAATGAGCACAAGACAAAAAGGAAAACGGCAGGCATTTTGTGGAAAAATGATTTTTTCACGAGCACTTTGTATTGAAGCTTTAGCTGCTGTGATCCATCACATGAAAGGCAAGAAAGAGGAGAGAGAGTGAGAATGGACATATTGTTGTCTGCTGTTTAGTATGGGACAAAGTCTAGTACTTTAATGTTTTTCCCATCTGTACGTACGTGCAGGCTTTTGTTCCATGATCAGTGCTGTGAAATTTAACTTTTGTTTAGTCCCTTTCTTTAATCATAGGAGTAACTATTTCCTCAATAATTTCTTGTTTTGGTTACAGTTTAAGTGACAATATGTACGAGTGGAAGCTTGAAAGCTACTTCTTTTTCTTATTCAAATTAGTAACTAGGCTTTTGTTCCATAAGATCAACTTATCTGTTCAAGGCATCTTTAAAGACATGGATATATACATATATTCTATGTTTCGGATTGTGTTTTATTCTTGCCCAACCTTTAGAGCTTGAATTTTAGGGTAAATCTAGGAACAGAAACATGCATGCACACATACCAACGAAAGAGTGTATCAAAGTCGAAGCATGAAAAGAGAAACATACAACAAGGCCCACATTGCCTTTAATTTCATGAGTTGTCATTTTTTTCTTTTGTTCTTTTGTGAATTCTCGTTATTGGAATGTTAAGACTTGAACTTAAAAATTTTTTTAGGAGAGCACAATTACTCCGAATCACTACACTAATTATAATCTTTTTTTTATCTTGGTAATTATTGTTTTGTCTCAATTAAATCCTTTAATTTGTAATTAGTTTCTCAGTTAATTGCAGCAACTTCAATGAAGTTTCTAGTATGAACAAACTAAGTTTGGCCATTGGAAAAGAAGAAAATAAAAAATAATCGATTAATTGGTCACGTTTGAATCACTGGGGTCTTTAGCACAATTTTAGACTCATTGATTCTCATTTCATGGTAGATGAGTAAACTTTGAATACGAAATAAAAACTCTCATAATAAGCACGTTCACCTCTTTTTTCATAATTTATATTTAAAAATTTTTCTTTTACAACATCAAGACACTTCTTACAACTATTGATAGCAAAATCTCCAATGCATTGAACTTCACGGTATATTACATCTCCGTTTGGTAAACCAACTTATAACTCTCCAGAGAAACATACGAACGTCGATTTGTAGGTGCCATTTTACATAAGTTGGTCAACAATTCATTATTTCTTGCATGGTTAAAAAATGAGAAGAATTAATGAATTTGGAGAACTCCAACATTGGGCTAGGCACCAGATATGGTACTTCATGTGTCATTTTGATATCCCGAATTTGAAATACCGGAAGTTAATATCTTACTCAGAAAACTTATCCAAGTTTATATTATATGTCCCATCGACTGGAAAGGTTTGTTTGTTAAAACACTTATGCCCCCACATAAGGAGATCCAAAGGTAGTGTAGAGAAAAAGAAAGAAAAATAAAAATAAAAACTCAAAAAGATTAACAGTTTTAAACTAAACATGTTCAATAGAATTAAACTTCCATTCAATTTAAACAAACACACACATGTACAGGGACATACCCACCATTTTAAAATGGGATGAGCTAGATTTACCTTATTGGACTGTTAGATTTTAGGCTTGATTAAACTCTTAAGGGAGGCTTATGGAATTAATCATAAATACATATAAATTTAATTTGAGAACATATCAATTTTATTTTATTTGTTTAAAAGGCCTATTTTACACTAACAATGCCAGCAACTTTTCATCATATATGCTTAAACATTAACACTAACTTTAAGAAAAGAAAAAACCTAACCTGGGATATAGCCCAGGTTGTACATAGCATAGGTCCGTCCCTGCACATGTATATTTGACAATCAATACTATCTTAATTCTAAGGTTTACCCATAAAATTCAATTATGGAAACATTTCAATCTCTAAGGTTTACCCATATTTCAAAAATTATGGAAACACATCATAAAGTCCAGGGATTTTCATAAATAGATCCATTCTAACATGATATTTTATACAAAACTCCTTAGAAAACATATTTGGAGAAAAAAGCCCTTAATTAGTCACTTGTCATGTTCTAATTGGTTATTAGGGTGTAAAAAAAATTTCACTTGAAATTAACATGTAGTTACCAATGAGATGTTAGTTAGATTGACCCAGGTTTTTGGTGTGCTCCCAAGTGATCGTGAGTTTAAATTCTCATTATACTCTTTTACCACTCGTGATTTCAAGTAACACGATGTAGAAGTGAAAGCTTGAAAGCAATAACTCGATCAATAGCTAGTTCTTTTTCTTACTCAAATTATTAATTAGGCTTTTGTTCCACAAGATCAACTTACATGTTAAAGGCGACCAGAGGTGTATAAAATATATATTGCGGTGTTTTATTCTTGGTCCACCAAACCTTATGGGTAAATCTAGCAACAGAAACATGCCTGCACTGTGCATATACCAAGGAAATAGTGTATCAAAGTTGAAGTATGAAAAAGTTAAATATATAACAAGGACCACATTGACTTTAATTTCATGAGTTGTCATCTTTTTCTTGATGGTGGTAATTATTGTTCTGTCTCAAATTAAGCCTTTAATTTCTCAGTTAATTGCAGGACTTCAATGAAGTTTCTAGTATGAACAAAAAAAAGTTTGGCCATTGAAAAAGAAATCCGACCTGCCGGATTCGAACCAGCGACCTAAGGATGGCTGAGAGCACATAACCCACTACAGTCCTCCGCTCTACCAACTGAGCTAAGGTCGGATTGTTGGAAATGACCTTGTCAGATATCTATATGAAACGTAATATTTAATTTCCAAACTTTGGACTGGTGGTTACTTTAAGAAAAGGCCCAAGATCGAGTAGTATGCAATGTGAATAGTTTGGGCTCAATTGAAACCTAAAATTAGTCTGGTCTTAAGCTAATAAGCTTGGGCTCCATTGATCCTACAACGCGAGTGTAAATATTTCTTTTTGGGGTCAGCTACAGCATGAGTTTAATTAAGTTGAAACTTGTGATGTGGTGGAAAGAGTATAACACACACACACAACGAAGTTGTAATGTTGAAAGACGCAATTTTATGAGATGAACAATGCCCAATCATCTCTCTTAATCTTTTTTTTTTTTAAAAAAAAATTATTAAGAACAAGCATAATTTCAATAATAAAAGGGTAAATACAAGGAATGTACAAGAAGAACACACTCTAAATGGTAGTTCTTGCATACAATAAATCAGGAACATTAAATCCAGCAAGATAGTGAGTAATAAATATTACAAAATCAAGCTCAGCTTACTTAGAGTTAACATATAGGGGATCAAGAAGACTCTGTATAGCACCAGTGCGACATAGAGACCATGAGAATGATTGATTTTGCATGAACAAGGAACCAGAAACACCAAAAGTGAAAGGCCTTACAGCTCAACATCCATTTGGCCAAAGAAGACCACAACACCTCCAGCATCCCCCATGATCTCACAACACCACGTATGAAAGATCCATCAAAATCTAACAACTCTACCTCCTCAAGATAAAGAATCTTTAAAATCTAGTCCAAAAGGACTGGAGAGAAACAAAACCCAACACAAAATTGGGAAGAAGCAAAACTTAACATAAAACTGGGGAGGAAAATCTCTCTACAACATGAAAGGGGAGAGAGTTGCTCGATTTATTAGTCGAAGGGTCCCTAAAACCAAAATGGATTGTAGAGAAGAGAGACCAAGAAGAAAGGAAAAGAAGAGAAAAGAAGGGTCGAGAGAAAAGGAGAGAGTATTATCTCTCTTAACTTTTTACTCTCAACTTATAAAGCATCTTTATATATAAAAAATACGAGAAACACTTAGAGTCATCTCAACTCTTACGAAACATAAGTACTTAAATCTAAATAAAACCAAAGTAAAACTCATTCTATATGAAATAGGTAATGTGTCACATCAACTGTGTGTACCATATTGTTGTGTTTTTAAATAATGTGTCACATAAATTAGGTAAAAAAGTAATGGAGATAAAAGTTGTGATGTACTTGTGTTGCATTTTCCCTGTAACATTGTAGAAGGAAATCACAAATGGGTCGTGAGAAGAAATGAGGGAACCATTTGTCTGGCAAAGAGGCGGATCTTTTGGTGGGACCCACGTAACAGAAGTGGGGTCCTCCAAAGCCACATCCTAATAGCAAACGTCCAAATAGTACTCAACCAAAGAAACAAAATAAATAATTGAAAAGAAAATGTGAGATCGTCTAGATGGGCATTTCGGTCAATGTAAACAATCCTTGCCAGAGAGGGAAGAAATAAATAAAGTAGTGGATAGGGGAGGGGAAGGCAATGGGTGCACTGCAGACATACAGAGACTTGCAGCGATGAACGTGGAACAACCAACCAAAGGCAGGGAAAGCCAGCAACAAAGCTTCACTTCCAAGCTTTAAAATGGTCTCCCTCCCAAGAATATCACACATTAATATTATTATTATTCACTAATATACTTTTGGGGTTTTCATAATTAATTTTCTAAGCTTAGATGTATTTTCTCTGGGAATGTCAGAATGTGGCCAGTGGCCTAAATATGTAGTATTAGTAACACACACTTCAACTGCTCCCTCTCTCTCTCTCTCTCTCTGGGGTTCATAGTCAAATATTATATATCATACTTTTCTGTCTTTGCACTCTTTGTTTATTCCCAGTTCTCACTCTTTAGAGGCTTGTCCTCTATATCTCAGTTGAAAACTACATTGCTTCTGCTTGAACCAATAGTGTCAATTTGCATTAACCAAAGTTCCTAACCTCTTTCCCTTTGTCTTCTTTCCCATTTCAGAATATGGATTTGTGTCCTCTACTTCCTCCTCTCTACTCCCCATTTGGCCTCCGCACCTCTCTGTCTTCGTTGCACCGTTAAAAATTACTTATTTTGCTTTTCTGATTGCAGTTCCCAAAAAAAGACTCTTGATTTGAAGTGGGTTTTTGTTTATTTTAGGTTTTTTTTAATCATTTGAGTAATGGAGGTTCATTGTGATCTTGAAGTTGATGTCAATGGGGAAGAGTCTTTCATGGTGGACAAGGTAATTCTGTACTTGCAAGTAGTAGCAACCTCATTTCTTTTTCTTCTGTCCAAATGGTGATCTTATCCCACTATTTATTTCTGTTTAATTTTGTTTACTCTTCTTGTACTGGAAGTGGATCCTCCTCTCTGTTTTGCCAGTTCATTAAATCATGACAGGTCTGAGAGACTGAGATCCTTTATTGCTTGCCAATAATTGGTTGTCTCTCTCTCTCTCTCTCTCTCTCTGTCTTATTGTAATAGAGCCTTGTGCTTGAATTGTGAGGTTTTACTGATTATCTTTCTACATTTCGTGCATGCTCTGGTAATTTTTCTTTGGTTGCTTTCCATGTCCATCATGAATGATGAATTAGAAAGAAATTCCCTTTTCCGTCCACCAATTTAATTCACACCTAATTTGCATTGATGTGGGTCCTGGACTCATGGCTACCTTAGCTTTTGTTCTTCTGTTCGGTCTATTTAATTCACAAATTGCACATTGATTTGGCAGGCCTTTTTCTTTTGCTTCATTCTCTCATTTATTGCTGGTGTTTATGGGGCTCTCCCATTAATACTGCCCATGAAAGTAACCCTTTTGAGATGGACGAAGGGTTACTTTCATAGGTACTAATTACAATTTTCTGCCCTTCTTTGCTGGGTTGATCAGCGTACATCTTTTTGGAATTGCCCTTACCACAATTTATTGCCTATAACGACCTCTCTTCATTCTTTGGCAGGTTCTGGTGTAGATTCCCACTTTTTATTTATCTATTTTTTTTCCCAATTCAATGAGGTCATTCTTTTTTTGGGTTCCTCCTCTCCATTCTGGAATTTGTTGGGGGGTGGGTTCTGTCTTTACAAAATTTCTTCAGTACCTGCAAGTTAGAAGCCTAAATCTTGCATAACATTGTTTTCATTATTTTAGTAGCTCACTAAGTGACAATGATTGTCTCTTTTGAGCGAAGGAGTATTAATTTTTTAAAAGATGAATGTCCCTTCCTCCTTTAACTCTGTGTTTTCATGATCATTTCTGCAGAAAATTATTGCTTCCTACTCTGGCAAATTGAGAAAATTACTTGGCAAATCAAAATCTACCTCAAGAAATCTTAAAGTGGTATTGCATGACTTTCCGGGAGGAGCAGAGAGTTTTGAGCTCATTTCAAGGTTCTGCTACAACCATGGCAGCACCGACATAACTCCTTCCAATATTTCCCTCCTATATTGTGCTGCACAGTTCATGGAAATGAACAATTCTGTCATTGGAACACATAATTTATTGGAAAAAGCAGAGAAGTCATTTGAAGAGATCAGATATTGGACATGGTCTGAGCTTTTAATGGCTTTGAAGCATTGCCAAGATTTACTTCCAGCCGCTAATTCTCTGAGCCTACTCGAGAAATGCATGGATACCCTTGTAGCAAGATTGCCTTCGACAAGCGAAGCGAGTCCTTGTCCTTCCACTTCATCCCCAGATAGCTCTGGTATTCGGTTTTCATGCGACACTCGAAGCTCTGAGAGTTTGAAAACCAGCTCATCTCGGGCAACCTGGTGGTTTGATGATCTTCTAGCTTTAGGTCCAAATTTGGTTGAAATGCTGGTCAAGTCCATGATTTCTCGAAAACTTGATCATGTTATCATTAGTAGGTTCCTCTTTTATTACCAGAAATCGAAGTTTTACACTGTCAAATCTGATGCCAAGCGCACCTTTGTGGAAACAGTCATTGATATGCTATATATTCTTGATCAGAGCTGTGTTTCTTGCAAGAGTTTATTTGGGATTCTTCGAGTTGCTCTGAATTTGAATATAAGCAAAAGTAGCAGGAATAAGTTGGAGAGCATGATTGGTTCACAGCTTGATCAAGCAATATTAGACAATTTGCTTGTTCCATCCCCACGCGGGATCAATTACTTGTATGATGTAAATCTTGTTCTAAGGTTATTGAAATCATTTCTGAGTGGAGGAATCTGTCAAGCATTGCCCATGCGATTGAGGAGAGTTGCTGCCTTGGTGGATTTGTATATGGCAGAAGTAGCCCCAGATCCTTGTTTGAAGCCTTCGAAGTTTGTGGCTTTAGCCATGATCATGCCGGATTCTGCCAGAGACTCCTATGATGAACTTTACCATGCCATGGACATGTATATAGAGGTATCACATTTATGTCAAAGAATTTTTTTAAGCTATCTATTGCATGTATTTTTGCCATGTACATGAGAGAGCATATTGTGGATTTGATCTGCACTCTACTCTGTTTCATAACCTTTATTCTTGTTAAGTTTTGATCTAGTAGCTTATGGTCCGTGCATTCAAATAGGACATTATTAAAAGATCTTAAAACATTGAGTCGCTTTTGATTTTGAAGATTATTTGTATGAGGTTGTTTATGCATTGAATTTGCTTGGTCATAGGTGCATACAGGATTGTCAGAAGAGGAAAAGATGGAAATTTGTTGTGTGTTGAACTATGAGAAGCTCTCATCAGAGACTTGCATACACCTTTCTCAGAATAAAAAGTTTCCATCAAAAGCAGCAGTCCAAGCTCTCGTCTCTCAGCAATTGAAGCTTAAAAGCTTACTCCATGCAACCAACAATTCTAAGTCCTACGCTGACTCCCCTTGTAGTGCCGGCGAGGTTGGAAATTGGGGAAGGAAATTCGACGCCAATGAACAACTTGTGCTTTATGCCGGGAAACTCAATCTCGCAGCTGACAATGAGAAACTTAGAGCACATTTGCAAGGCATGCAGTGCAGGGTAATGGAATTGGAGAAACTGTGCAAGAAAATGCAAACTCAAATGGCAAAGTTTACAAAATCAAGAGCATCAAGCCACGGTCATACAAGATCTGTGCCCAAACTCTGTTCATGATAGTAGTCGAGCATTTTATTCCATTAGTTTTTAAGTATTATCTCATCTCTGTATAGCGCAAGGAAAGGGGTTTTTGTGTTTGCAACAGATTTTTCTTTCTTTGCTGGATAACTAAAGGTGAAAAGCAAGTTGTTTCACTTGCAAAGATTGAGGAAATCTTTGGTTGTACAGTTACAGAAAGAGAATTTCTGTTGAGTAACTTTTTCTTTTAATGAAATGTCCCTGTTCATTTCATGTAGTGCTCTTTGTACAAGATAGGATTTCAAGGTTAAGTCATTTTCCCCAGTCACTCTCACATTTGGGGCCATTCTGGAATGCAAGCTGGCAAGCATATTTTCTGCATGAATAGGGAAATATGAGGGTGAATGAAAGCTGAACATATTTGCTTTTCTGTTTCTTCAATCATCCATCATCATCACCATGGTAATTTATCTACAAATAGATTCTAGAAGATTAAAATACTACTGTCATATATCAATGGTTTCTATTACCAGTCAACTAATGAAACAAAGAACAATAGTTGCTGTTAAGATATAAAAAGTCAAGTGTAGTTGTTGTTGACTTGCCACAAAAAAAAAAACAGTAAAAGTATAGAATTGAATAAAATGGTCCACTTATTGACATGAACAACACCCTGTTCTCCTTAGATTCCTGAACAGTCTTGGCTGTATAAAATAGTTTTCTTTTTAGGTAGTGGATTGTGTTCACCTAACTTATTGCGAAGTTGCCAACATTTCATGGGATTACAAGTTTAAAAACACTGAAAGTAAAACAATAATGTGAATGAGTGGGAAAACTGATGCCTAGGTAACAAAATGAACCCTAACAGTCAGCAATGTGATTCAAAACCAGGCATTCTCTGCAATTGTGAACTAATTAAGAGGCACAAATTCCCAATTATAATTTGTTCGAGGACAGAATTTTGGTATTTTCTGGATCACTATTAATATTGCAGAGACTTCTAGTGAATTGGTCTTTGAAGAATTACTTTATCGTGTTTGGTAAAATCAATCGCCTACTCGCCTGTGAGTACTCTTTAAGTTTAATTTAAAAATCGTGTAGTCCAAAGATTAAAATCTAACTACTCCACCAATATGACAGAGTTTGTCTTCGGATTTGAGTTAACTTAGACTAAGTCCTCCTCCATTTACATAACGTAATTTGAAGGATCACTATTTACATGGACCAGAATTGTGTGTGGATGACTCAAATGCTATAGGTTGGTTTTCCGGGTCAAACCTAAATCTTGGTGAAACCAAGATGATATCATATGAATGAAGAGACAGAATCCCACGAAAGCCTTTTCCTTAGACGCCACTTTTCTTGTACTAATTCCTAGGTCTTACTTTATTCTTAATTATGAACAACCACAGATTATAATATAACCTAAGCAAACAGAACATACCACATTCATCAAGTATGAGCATTTCGATGAGGAAATGACTTGTTAATCTGTTACTGGTATTTATAGTTTCCTAGTTTGAATATTTGAATGGCAAATGGCATTGTCACGTACATAGAGTCTAGAGAGAGACCTTTCTTTCATGGAAGCAACATGTTTCTTGGCTTTGCCTTGTCCCTCTTCATTCCCTCTTTCTTTAATATAATAGACCCTAAACCAATTCAAACGAATCTCTCAAGAAAATAAGAAACCAAAGGAATCCTAAACAAAACTCCTCTTTTTTCTTTTTGCTTCCTTGAACGAGAAGTGGCACGAACTTCGTAAGACATCACCAATTGAATAGAAATTAGCCTCACAAGTTAAAAATGAGAAGAGACAAAGATGGAGAGTAGTTGTTATTTAACAAAGTAAAAAAATGAAAAGATTGAATACTTGGGTTGGGTTATACCATCCAAGTGATAAAGTACATAGTGGAAAAATGAGCTATAATTGTGATCCATGTTACACGAACATTTCAATTTGCTGGAGTGTCACCTCGAATACGCGTGGGATACAGTCAACAGACTTGAGACACTGTTGTCGTATGAATTTCACTTTAAAAAAAAAAAAACAAAAATTTCTTATCAAATATGGGCCAAATGCCCAAAAATAAGGACATACCAATCGGGCCTTACAACTGCTAGGACTTTTTGTAAAGTTGGTGGATCATCGAAACGCCATAAGCCCCAATCAAGATGCAAGTTGGTCAGCCATCATATATTCATATACAAATACAACCCAATTATTATTGAGATATTTAATCATATATCTATTTTTAACACTAATAATATATATAAATTCTATACCATTTAATTTCTATAAACAAACTTGAAAAAAAAATTAAAAAATGACAGCTGACTCTACTGAATTTAATTATTAAATTACTTTGATACCCTATTGAGTGTTTTGGATTTTTTTTTAATGAGGTTTTAGAGTTGGGTTTTCTTTTAATAAAGAAACTGATGACAATTTTGTAATTTATAAGAAGTTAAAAGCCTTTGTTATACTGTAAATGAGCTTTGAGTTTGTTTTTAAAGTCCATTTCATAATAAAGAGGCTTTTAACTTTTTAGTGAAATTTTTGAGCCCCTTTGCAGGTTTTCTCTAGAAAATTTGTTACCTTCTCTTTCACCTAATGTTATTTGTATTTTTTATTTATAATCTTAGCTTTCTTTCTTTTTTCAGTTTGATTTATTTACAGGGATGATGGAGGAGATTTAAATTGTGCATTATTAGGTATTGATCTCAAATAATCTAAAAGCAGCCACAACCAATCCATCCAATCCATCCTAGTGAGACTTAGAATAAAAAAACCTACAATCTCTCAGAAGTAGAAGCAGAAGCAGAATGCCAATTTACAAGTAATAGAGAGATTCCTGGCTAATCTCTTAGCCTGTTGCTGACCTAAGAGTAGTAATACAACTATGAAATGTATATGATATCTAATCTCCCAATCGACACAGTCTTTTCGTAAAACCTGAATAAAGTAGTAAACCTCTTCCTGTTTTAATTTGATATGAAAAAGAAAACTACCTATATATAAACCTGAATCAAGTAGGAAACCTCCTCCTTTTTAATTTGATGATATGAAAAAGAAAACTTTACCACTACTTACCAGGCTGTCTTAGCTGGAGACGAAAGACCTCTTAATCCAGTAGCAAAAACAAAAAAACCAAAAACAAAAAACGTACATAATCCAATATTTCAAACGGAACGTTATTGGAAATAAACAATCACGCAGAAACAATTATTTGAGTACTTTTTAAAAAAAGGTTTTTTTTTTTTTTAAATATCTGGTATTTGAAAAAAAAAAAAAAAAGTGATCTCTGGGTCTTGGAAAGTTCCAGCTAGAAAAATACCCTCAAGAAACTTCTAGCAAAAAAACCCTCAAGAAGAACCAAATAAAAACTATACTTGGAAGTAGAAGAAATAAAAATATCTTAGATGTTGTTAAATACCCTATCTTTTGGTATCCGGCTTAAAAAAAAGTTACATTTTTGTTTTTCTATTAGATTTAGAATAATGAAAACAAGGTTAGCCAATATCAGGCGGTCTTCAGATTTTGAGGGCCCTGTGCGAAACTTAAACGGGGACCTCTAATATGAAAAGAATATATTATATATATATTTCCATGACTAAATACCTTTTAATTTTTTAATTTTTTTTTACAATAAGCGATTGGCATTAATAGGAAAAACCATAACTACAAATTGTCCTCAGTCAGAGCATCATAGAGAATAGCAAGATGATCCTGAAACCATGATGATGACTCTGATAAGGTAATAGAAAAGAGCATCCACAATCATGCTCTCTATTTTTAAGTTAAATTTTAGCTACAAACATATAAAAGTTATTTTAGGAGCTCTTTATAAAATTTAAACTCCAATCATGCTCTCTAGTTTAGGGAGTTATAAATGTTTTAACTTTTTTTTTAATTGGTCAATCTCTATTAAAAAATAATATAAAATATAGTTAGTATTAATGAAAGATTTGAAATACTCATTAAATAAAGCAGCATTAAATTATAGGGAGCCACTAGGTATTCTTTCTCTCTCCTCAGATTTAGGAGTTTCTAGAGGTCTCCATATTTTAGGAGGTAGATAGGAAGCATAGTTGAAGTTGTATTTTTCAAATTCCTCCCTAAAATTTCTTTAAGGAGGTATTTTAGGGAGCCCATTGTGGACACTCTAAACGAGCTAAATGATGAGCCGCCCTATTAGCGTCACAAAACAAACTGAATGAAAGCATTGTTCAATTGAGAAAGCAAAGTTCGACAGTCTGCAAATAAAAAACTAAAATGCGATCTATCTTCATGCACATGTTGAATTGCCTGGATCACACCTTTCACGTCGCCCTCAATTATCTTTGGTTCACTGCCCATTTCATGGGGGAAACAAAAAGTCTCTCTCAATACTAGCACTTTAGCATGCTCCAGGGAGAACACAAAAGTAAATTTGCATGCTTTGGCCACCACGAACTGCCCTTTTGAGCTGTGAACCACAACTCCACCACCGCCAATGCCATTGGGTAAGTTAAAACCTTCATCCACATTGAGCTTAATAATGCCAATGGGAGGTTGTTACCACTTCGCTTGAGCCCTAGAAAGCAAAGGCCTGGGAACAACCTGTTGCTCTTTAAAATCATTGAGAAGACCTCATAGCTCCATTGATCACTTCACTAGGGCTCCGTCGCTTACCCGTCCACACAATCATATTTCTTTCGTTCCAAAGACTCCAAAGTAGCATAAATAAGAGTTCAACGCTAGTCATGTTCCCTTCAAGCAATATTTTCTCAAGCCAACTATTGAGGTCCCATGTGTCATGGTCCTACCAGTTCATACACAAAAGGCTATTAAGCCAAATTAGTGAGGTACTTCTAGCCCAAACCCAGGCGCTCGAGTACCTACTCGAGCGGCAGAACTCAGAGATGTTGAATGTGATCGATGCATTGATGAATAAACTTTTAAGACTTCAATTCTTTTTGCATTTATGCATGCACCCCAATCTTCCAATGTATTGGTTGATCTCTAGATTTACGATAAGTAGCTCTTTTAGTTATATCAATGCTAACTATCCAAGAAATTAATTAAAGATATTGGTATGTGCATTAAAGGGCGGATTTATGCCTAGGTTGGGGTGGGCTCCAGCCTAGGGGAAGATTTTTAATATTAAATATGGTTTAAATTTTATAAGTTTATTCCTACTCTAATAAATATTAGCCTATTACACCAAATAAATATAATAAACTAATAATAGCCCAATTTAAGTAAAGTAAATAATAGCTTAGTCCTCTATTTAAAATAAGCCAATTCCTAAAGCATATAGGAAATAATAAACATCAATCCAAACCTATATAAATTTGATCAGAAGCAGAACTCATGTTAAGGCTCTACCAACTTGAGCTATTCTAATCGTACTGATATTGAGCTACAGCACAGAGAGCAAACATCAAAAGATTTCTTCTAACCACCCAAAACGCCATATTTGAACCTTGAGAGCCTAGATGAAATAGCTCTCCTCCTCTAAAAAATTGTACCAACCTATCTTTAGTGGGTTATTTAATGTTGGTAAGTTTTTCTCTCTTTTTATATATTCAATTTCCAATTTTAATTGTTGTTGTTAAGTTTTTATGATTTAGGGTTTGGGTGAATTTTTTTGGAGATTGTTGATATATGTTTTATTTTAACAACTTGAGTTATTAATTAGCATATATGATTTTTGGTGTCTAATATTTCTTGTTATGATATCATGTCACATGATGATAATAGACTGGCAAAGAGAGGAAAAATTATTTATTCATTCTTCAAAAAAAGTGGTAACGATAACAATGATAAACCTTATGCATCTAATGTTGATACTTCAATTCCTAAGAAACTTTATGAACTCGGATCTCAAGTAGTTGAATCTAAAGAGTTTGATATTGCTTCTTTAGAACGGGATCCTAGGAAATGCATTCCAATTTATGAAGACCCAATCAATCAACGTGATGAGATTCGAAAGGCAAGCTCTTTAAATTTTTTTTGCATTCGAACATGTATTTTTGAAGTTGGACAAGTGTTTGATTTGATATTTATTTATATTTTGTACTTCTTTGTGTTATATTTGCTTGTAATGTGACTTTGTTTGATTTATAAAATTTTATTTACATTTTTGTTTCAAGAGAAAAAAAAGCTTATAATATATCTCCTTTATATAAAATAAAAAAATTATTTAGCTTACTCTTATAAAAATTCATGAATCCGCCATTGTGTGCATTGGGCAATCCAAGCAAGGGTTGCTGCTGCTTTTACAAATTGCTATGTAAATGGAGAAGATTACTTGTATATATATATATATATATATATATATATTCAGCTATTATCAATCAAATTACTGATATATATTTGCAAGCAGATTCCTCAGAAATATTATGAGTGCTACCACACATCATGCATGAGACTGAGTTAGATTAAAATACGTACTGCCCAAAGTACCCAAATCGTTGCACAGTCGAAAACTAGAGATTGTGCTGGTTCTCTAAGCATTCAAGTGTCGGACTTGTAATCTTTGGATTCAGTAGAAAATAGGTGTGAACTAAGAAGACTACCCGAGACTCATTGATATCCATGCATTATCAATATATGTGTTCTTCAAATGTGTGTGCCTACTTTGTCGTTGCACCACTTTACACAAATCAGCCCACTGAGTAGATATATGCAACTCAAAATTGCCAATAAGTTGCAATTGATTCTCGCTAAATTATTGGAAACTCGTAAGGAGGTTGTCGATGAAATAGTTAAGAGCATTTACTCGTTCACGTTCTAAGTTTGATTCTTCTTTCCTCCAATATTCCTTGTAGTCTTGTACTCGAAGTTCAATTCCCCTATTTTTAAATATCGCTTGTATAAAATAATAATAATAATAATAACAATAAAACTAATTGAATGCATATAATACTTGTGTGTTGTGTATGTGGGTTTGTGTGATTTGCGGGGTATATAAACATAACAATGATTTTCTAACCTTTCAACCAACAGATGTAAAAAGCTCAAGTGATTTTCTGACCTTTCAACAAACAGATGTAAAAAGCTCAAGTTGATCCAAAGTACCATAAACATTACAGACATCACTGGGTTTTGTCAACCCTTTCCTGAGATCACTGACTGTCTTGAGGTTCAAAGACCATTCCGGCAGACCAAAAAAAGCACTCCATCAGTCTATGTGTCTCTAGTGAAGCTCAACTTTTTTGTTAAGCCCATATGCACCCACCACCGCCTAAATAGCATCACTATTAATGAAGCAAATTAAGTATACACACACGTAAATTTCATCGATGCAGAGAATATAATTTGGTACGGAATGAGAACCAGCTATATAACTTATAAGTAGTGGGTATAGATAAAAATACATGCCACTTTAAAATTCTTGGAAAAGAGGCCATCTTATTTCTGGGTTGTAAATTAATTGTCAAAATCATTCATTTTTTGCTTATTTTTCAAGGAATATGCAAAAAATAAATAAAAATATTTTGACACCAAAAAAAAACCTAAATTTGAGAACATCAAAGCAATCATATTTTATTTTATTTGTTTGGTTGAGGTATTTGTCTTCCTTTCTTTTTATTCTTTCATTTTTTGGCCCCTAATTTTTTTATTATTAAATAAATTGAGGATACAAACTTTTTTTAAAGCTAACGTCCTCCTACTGTCAAAATCCTCCACATTGCACTTTTTAACAGGAAACTGGATGAAATGATATTGACGATGGGGCCATTAACTGAAAAAATGTTTGCATTCTTAACTTTTTATAAAAATACGGTGTAAATTGAAAATACCGGACAAATTTAGAGGTCAAATTACCAGTGTAGCATAAAAAAGTTTATATCCATAATTTCTAATTTTCTTTTTACCAAACATATTACGTTGTTGCACTGAAACTACCGAAAAGCTGGAAAAAATATGAAGACTGGAGAAAGCCCATTAGCCCACCCCAAAAGCCCACCTCCGCTAGACTTAGCACGAGAGAAAACAGCACAGCTCCTGTCGTCCCTCCCTAATTTTCTCCCTTCTTCTTCTTCAGTCGAGTGGAGGGAGCGTCGTCACTGAGTCAGTCAATATCGCCGTCGGTAAGTCATCTTTCTTTTCCCTCGAATTTTCAGTCGATTTGTTTGTTTTCTATTATTACTGAGTCTTCTTTTCTATAATTAAAATGATTGGGTTGTGATCGATATGAATTGTAGTTTCTCTTATCTTAATGGAATGATTTTTGTCTCGGATTGTGAACCAGCAAAAGAAAATCTTGAGAACCCAGTAAAGTGCGGTAATTTTCCTTGTGCTATGCTCACACTTCACATTGTATATAAAACTTGTCATAACTATAATAGCAGATGCTGATACATAGTTCCAGATTAATGATTTCATTTAATATATTTGTCATCTGTGCTTGAGATAGTTTTGAATTTATTGGTTAGTCTTCTTTTTGAGAGCCACAAACACCTATCTTGCACACATTACAATAGCTATGCCTAATTTTGGAAATTTTCACAGATGGGGGAGCTGGCAAGTCAGAAACATGTTCAGTTCATTGTATCAGTCGAAAAGGTCTGACTTTAATTCGAATCCATTTGTTATGCTTTTGTTTTATACCTTATTGTAATAAGATGGTGATATTGTGCTCAGAAGAAGGATTCTTTTGAGTCCGTGGTGATGGAGCATATAAGAATGAATGGGGCATACTGGGGTTTGACTGCTCTTGATCTTCTTGGGAAGCTGCACGTCGTGGATGTCGAGGAGGTTGTTTCCTGGGTTCTCCAGTGCCAAGATGACTCAGGTTTGTACTTTGCGTGCCAGCCCAACAACTGTTATTTTGATCTTCATTGTTTGTATGGTGACTTTGAGTTGTAGAGAGAATGATGATACAGCTTTGTTTATGCAGGTGGGTTTGGTGGTAACATTGGGCATGACCCACATCTACTATATACCTTAAGTGCTGTGCAGGTTTTGGCCTTGTTCGACAAGCTTGATGTTCTGGATATTGAAAAGGTTGCAAGTTGTATCCTTTAGCATATCTTTTTGTAAATTGAAATAAATCTTTACCACTTACATATATATATATTTTCCATTGGTTAATCACAAAATAATTGTTACGCCTTGTGTTGAGAGGCTGCTTATAGCTTCCTAAAAGTAGATGTAAACAGAGACAGCCATCTACAAAATTAGACAACTAAATATGTAAAGAAGATTGAATTTAAGCAAATTTGTGCAACTTAATATAAAACTCAGATGTGGCTGGGCTGCAGAATGAAGATGGATCATTTTCAGGGGACATGTGGGGTGAAATTGATACACGGTAATCTTTTTTAATTTCCTCTACTTTGGGAATTTTATGATTTGTTGAAGTTTCCATCTCTTTATGTAGAACATGACCAAGTAACAAATTCTTTGCTGTTTCTTATAAAAGAAATTAACAAAAACTTTCTTTTGATTTTAGGTTTTCTTATATTGCTATCTCTTGTCTCTCATTACTACATCGTTTGGATAAAATCAATGTGGAGAAGGCCGTGAACTACATTTTAAGTTGTAAGAATCATGATGGTGGATTTGGATGCACACCTGGTGCAGAGTCTCATGCAGGTCAAAGTAAGTTATTTACCCTATAGTGTCTCTAGCATGTTTACTTTCTGATTAGTGCTTAATAAATCAGTTTTGTTATACGTCCATTTTTAGGCTTTTCCCCCCTGTATTTTGCTTGTTAAACGAACTATGTATAGGCTTTGTTCAGAGAATTTTTTGACTTCAGATTCAGTTGTATTTTGATGGAAACTCAATAGATCATCGAAGCTGTTTCCTTTTTGTCCATTCAACGGATGTTAGCAGTTACTCTTGCATTTTACATCACCTAGTTAAGTTTTAAGCTAAAGCTGTCATCATTTTTTTCTTTTTCACTTAAGTTTTTAGCTAAGATCATGTGACACATCTCTTTTTACATCATTCCAACTGCCAAATCTAGTGAAGTATCCGTAATCTTGCTTAATCCACCACATGCCTGATCCAGAAATGGCATAATTCAGTTGTATTATCTGTATGTAAAAATTAGACTAAAAACTACAGCTTTGCTCTGCACATTGTGACTGCAGTTTTCTGTTGTGTGGGTGCTCTTGCCATCACGGGGTCACTACATCATATTGACAAGGACCTTCTTGGATGGTGGCTATGTGAGCGGCAAGATAACAAAACTGGAGGTCTTAATGGTCGACCAGAGAAACTTCCTGATGTGGGGTGTTTTTTCTTTGAAATTGAAACTGAATTTGTTTCTGTTAACATTCTTGGACTCTACCTTATGGAATTATTTATTCATTTCAGGTCTGCTACTCATGGTGGGCTCTTTCTAGTTTGATCATGATTGACAGAGTTCATTGGATCAATAAAGACAAGCTTATCAAGTTCATTTTAGACTGCCAGGTTACATTTACCTAACGAGCTATTTGTACATTTGGATTATCCTTTAGGAGTGGACATTCTCCCTGTTTTCGTATTTCCTGAGTGAAATTCCAATCATGTAACTATGGATTTATCTGAGATGCTTTGGCTAATTATTGAAAATTGCAGGACATTGAAAAGGGAGGAATTTCTGACAGACCAGATGATGCTGTTGATGTTTACCACACTTACTTTGGTGTAGCTGGTATAATTGCTTTGCCTCTGCTTTGTTTGTTTTCCAAACTTCTTCACATAATAATTTGGCATGTTGAAATCTTTCTGGTTAGAGCTTCTTAGTTTCCATCTTGGTTCACAAGGGTAGCTAGTACCTGCTTATGAACCGCATATAGTGCGAAAATGTTTATATAAGATGATTTGTGTTCTTCGTGTAATTTTCTCTCTACAGTACTCATCACAGTACATTTAAAGTTGATGTTTATTGATGCAGGACTCTCCCTTCTCGAATATCCAGGGTTGAAAGCCATAGATCCGGCGTACGCTTTGCCGGTTGATGTTGTAGATAGGATTATTTTAGACAGATAAAGGCTGTGTTTGCAACACTCTGATTTGCTTGAGCTTGCTGCAGTTTGACACTTTTGTAGTTCTCTAATAGGTCGCAACTCTCAACACCTTACTGATATGTAGAATATACGTTTTTCACTTTGGATGATCCATAGACATTCCAGTGGTAGTTGGATGAAATGAGTAATTAAGTTCACAGCTGTAGCCTGTAGCAGCCACCATCCCACTCCATGATGAATCTCATTGATGAAGTATGGGGATTGAACTCTGTCTCGACGTAGAAAATTGTGGTCCCTGTTCTTCAGCATTCGATGTCATCCAATTCCAAGTTATCATCTCATTCCCTTTTCTATTTGGTTTCTTTGTAGAAAATAGGTAGATTTGATGACTGAACTTTGATACGTATCATGATACATTTTCGTCTAATCCAATTGAAACTTGGTAACATTGGCATACTTACAAATATGCCATCAAATCAATCAAGGGAAGAAGCCCTACTACCTTTATTAGCATGTCAGATTGTTCGTCAATATTCGGATATTTGATTTTGAACGGCTAATGAAATTCACATTTAATTAATGATTGGAAATCATCTACGCACATTTGATCTATGATCATACATTATCTAGTCATCGAGAAATTCACAACAAAATGACCCGAATCACATAAAACAAGTATCACATGGCATCTCAGTCACAAAATGGTAAGTAACAAGAGCCAAAATGTCTTTAATTGCATCAAGGTTGTGTTGCCACTTGCAATTTGCAAACAATATGAGAGAGAGAGAGAGAGAGAGAGAGAGAGCGCTAATGTTTGTTTGTATGTGACCTTGTGTGACAAGATTCAAGATTTGAGCATCAAATTCTTCGACGTGCATTATACATGTTACATATATATATATATATATATATATATATATATTATAAAGTATTACTATCAAGTGTGAGTTTGGGGGATCGATTTGGCTCTCTTCATTTCATTGGAGATTTCCAATGAAAACAGCCGTCACCTCCACCCAATCCAATCCCCTCCACATCCCATCCCAGCCGACCTCAGTATTTCAAACACAATTCACGTGCCAACTTTGCCTCTTCCCTCATTCCTGTGGAAGCTAGACTAAGGGAAGCCTCAGATTCTAAATCAATCAACGAGACACACGTCAGCATTCCTCAAACATTAGCCTTACGTGTACGCATGTGATTCCCAGAACTTTAGGCGAAGTTGGGGTTGGATTGGGATTGAATACAATAAAATAGGGTATTTGTTGGAAAAAGAAAAAAAAAAAGAGCGAGAGTTTTGAGAATGTGTGTGGGATTAAAAGGCGTAAAGATCGAAAAGACATGTTCATGCCAACATGCGTGCACTCTACCTCCCTCCGTCCTTGTTTAATCTGACACGTGATTTTAAATATTTCACTGTTTCATTTTATTTTATTTATTCATTTTCTATGTTAAGAAATTTGAATTCCCATTTAAATTGAGTGCAACCCAAATTAGAGTTTGATGTGAATCAATGCAGGCATAAATAAATTGGTAGCTTTGGTGAGGTTGAAAGTGAAATTGTACACGTAAAACTGTTTTCCCAATAATGGTCATGTTGCCTCATAAGCCTATAGATATGATGGATCATATAGGCCTGGAAGCTCTTTTTTTGCAAGAAACCATAAATGCAATTACACTTGCTCACTTACTATATTTTTGCATAATTCATTTACTAAAAAATAAAGAAGAACACGTTGTCATCATCACTCGTTATCGAATTTATAAGTAATTTATAGAATAAATCGAAAATTCGATTGGTTAGAGCTGAAGTAGCTACTTTCGAAGTAACAAAAAGAAAAAGAGAATTCCGCACTTCCTTCTCTCCTTCAAAACTGTGCATAAGCTTTTATCTTGCACGAATCCTAAGTGATGAAAAAAAAAAAAAGAACTAATTTTTTTCTTTTTTTATAATTACTTTCCTCGTGTATGTATAAGACTGAATCAATTCAATTACTAATCGTTAACTTTTCGAAGAATCCATAATTAATTCTTATCACAAATATATAACATCTTCATCACTCATGTAAATGGACCCTAACACCTTCTGTAACCAAGTCAAGACAAATCTCGCTCCACCAAATGCAATAATTTCTTAAAGAAATCCTGATTTTTTTCAACTCGTTATTATTGCCAAAAAAGTACAAAATTCTTTACCATTTTCTTTTATTTTTTGGTTGGTGAATTCTTTGGTCCCAGTCGCCAGTCCCATCCAATTGAACGCTGCGGGCCAGCGGCCCTGCCAAGTAATTCAACGGCTGTTTACTACATTGTCTACAAAATATCTCTTGCCATGTGGATCTATGCCATTGGATGATCATAAGCTTTTTCTTTTTTATATTATCAGAAACTTTTCCTAAGGCTGTAGACCAATATCCTAAAGCACAATTGCAATAATTTGTTTTTATATAATATACTAGCCCCTTCCGCAAGCTCTTTGGCTTCTGCGATACGCTTTTTAAAATTTTATATATATATTTATTTTAGAATTAAAAAAAATAATGGATAGTTATGTTCTATAAAAATAAAATTTATTATTTAATTTTTTTTTAAATTTTAATTTTTTAAATGTAAAAAAATATAATTTTAGTATATTATCCTATGATATTTTGAATATTTTATGCTTTTGCTGTATACATATAGATTATACGATGAACAAATACACTGTTACATTGTAAAAGGTTGATTTTATTTTGTATACCAGATACAGTAATAAATAAACTGAACAAAAAATAAAATACTATATTCAATTTAATAAATATACATCAATGGTGGACAGCTTCTCTTGCCTCAACCAATCCATAACAGGGATTTATAAAAAAACAAAATTATATTCCACATCAATGTATTTAAATGAGTCAACTACTAGTCATTTAATTCAAATGCTGCCAATGTTTCAAGGTAGGGATGCAAAGGCAGCCCATATTTAAGGACAATCCAATTGCATTTTGGTTTACAAATACTATAATTAACCATTTATATTGGTTTACAAATACTACAATCCAATTGTAGTCATTTTCATACTATATTACCTCCTGTCTAATGTGATTCTTATCTTTATAACAAATTAAGGCTTATTCACAAACCCAAATCATTTCTTTTAAATCCCTCCACTAAACCAGGCTTGACTTTATGTTGAATTCGAATCATGACATATCTTGCATCAAATTATCAACCATGATTTCATTTTTAATATCCGTACACAATAATGTTCTTACTAAAAATAAAAATTAAAAAATCTCCAAAATATGGCCCCGATCCAAAGAACCCAGAAAACAAAGGTTTTATTGCCATTATAGCATTGCATGGTGCGATTGTACTGAGCTGGCACTGTCATTACTCAAAGCAAAACAAAAAACAAAGATAAAGTGAAGAGAAAAAGAAAAAAAAAAACAGCTCCATTCCCCAGCTTTTCCTCCAATACCACCAACAGATGCTTCATTGACAGCTGGCCTCGTCAGTGAACCAGCTGGACTTTCCCACGTGTCGTGGCCTCATTGGCAGTAGATCTGTACCCCGCTTTAGGGCATGGACATGTCGTACCGAAGGGCGGTAGTGCCCCTCCACAGCCTCACAGCTTTGGCCAGCTAATCAGCGGGAGGGCCTCACAGAGAACAGAGCAACGGCTACATTTTTAATCTCTTGGGGTGTATTTATCGAAATTTGAAATCATACGTGGCTGGTGATGTGGTGAGTGGAATTCAGTGACGTGGACAGTGAATTGGTGAAGGGGCTTGTGAGAGAAGCCAATTCAAACGGGCTATAAAAGGCAGTGTTTTTCGTGTTGCTCTCCAGACTCGGGACTGAGAGCATTTCAGAGTTGAAAAAGAAGAAAGATTCATTCTCTCTCTCTCTCTCTCTCTCTCTCTCTCTCTAATATCTTCTTCTTCCATGGCAATTCCAGCGTTTAAAATTATGTCTCTGTTTCTGAGTGTGTTTGTGGGTTTTGCATTGGTGGGTCTGGTTAGCTCAGCTAAGTTTGATGAGCTTTTCCAGCCAACCTGGGCTTTCGATCATTTCACCCATGAAGGAGAGCTCCTTCACATGAAACTTGACAACTTCTCTGGTATATACCATTTTTTTTAGAAAATAAATTGCTACCTCTAATGGTTTCTTTAGAGTTTTTGAAGCAGAGCATCAAGCTCTGTTTTTTACCCAAAAAAAGCTCTGTTATTTTCGTTCATTATGCAAAACAAAAATGGTTGTTCTCTTGAATAATGCTTGCTCTGCCTGTTGCTTGGACTAATATGACGGTGGGTTTGAAATTTCAGGAGCTGGGTTTCAATCCAAGAACAAGTATTTGTTTGGCAAAGTGAGCCTTCAGATTAAGCTTGTAGAGGGTGACTCTGCTGGAACAGTTACTGCGTTCTATGTGAGTAAACACTACTACCAGTGTGTTTTTCAGAACAAAAAGCAAATCTTTTTTGCTTTATTTCATTATTTTCTGATATTCTGCTTTAAACATATTAATTTTTGGAAGTTGAAAACAGCTCAGCTTGTTGTGGTGCCAATTGGGTCCCCTGTTTGATCGATTTGACATACTATTTATTTAGACTTGGCTTTATTTGACCCATCATTGTGCTACTGATACTACCAGTAGCTCTTACCCACTCTGTTTACTCTCGTGAAGTTTTTATTTTTGCTAATTCTGATTTGATTATTAATTTGTTCTAATCTTATTACTAATTGTTTTCTCATTGCTTAATCCATTTGAAAATCAAATCCATATATAGAAAATCTTGTGACTTTGAATTGGCTTTTATGGAACCAATTAACATGTATCAGACTCTGACACTGAAATTCAATTCCCCTTTACTCATTCATATGCACTGACTGATATTAATATCATATCTTATGGGTGATGTGATTTCTATCTAATTCTTCAATCTGTTTTCCCATTTTTGATTTGTTTGTGTAGATGTCATCGGACGGCCCATCTCACAATGAGTTTGACTTTGAGTTCCTGGGCAACACCACAGGCGAACCCTACTCAGTGCAGACCAACATTTATGTGAATGGTGTCGGCAACAGGGAGCAAAGATTGAACCTTTGGTTCGACCCCACCACGGAGTTTCACTCCTACTCGATCTTCTGGAACCAGCGCCAAGTAGTGTAAGCACTTAGCCTTCTCTCGTCACATTTTCTGTGTACATATGCATACATGGTGACTGTGAGCTCGTCTCGTTGCACTCAACTTCGACTCTCCCCTTCCATATATTAGATAGATTAATTAGACAAGTTTAAAATATCACGTGTATAATAAATAAAGATTTATGTGTACATGTGTGATAAGTGGTCATTAGTAATTACGTTTTCAATGGAGCAGAGGCATCCTGCAGTTCATATTCCAAAAGCCAGCTGCCAGTGTCATAAAGGCAGCGTGTGGAGCTTGCCTGCCCCCACTCTCTGTCTAAATATAAAGTTGAGAAAGAAAAACAAAAAAACCCCATGGAAAAGGGAACGAATCTTACATGATGTCTGTACTCTGTAGGGTCGTTTTATGTGTAAAATTTACAGAAACACTGGGGGGGCGCCCGTTTGCTCTGTTTTGGCCCACTGGGCAAGCAATGGCTTTGGCATTTTGCTATATGCCGTACTGCATCATGTCTCATGTGTGAGGTAGTATTGTAAGAGTTTGACAGAGACCCCATTGGGTAAAATAAAAATAAAAATATGATATTCTTCTCAAAGTTCTCATCTTGATGTCGGTAAAAGTGACAAATTATATCTTAATAAAAATGGGCCTATAATTCTTTTTTCTGGTGGGTTCCTTATGTTAAATATAAGTTTTTACGTAAGTGACTCGTAGGTTTAGAATATTTATTCCTACACTCGGAGTTCTATGTTGAATTTCCCCTTCACTTACATATTCTTCTTCAATTATTGGTTTTGTTCAGGTTTCTAGTGGATGAGACACCAATTAGAGTCCACACCAACATGGAAAACAAAGGGGTGCCCTTCCCCAAGGACCAAGCTATGGGGGTTTACAGTTCAATATGGAATGCAGATGACTGGGCCACACAAGGTGGTAGGGTCAAGACAGATTGGTCCCATGCACCCTTCATTGCAAGCTACAAGGGCTTTGAAATCAATGCCTGTGAGTGCCCAGTTTCTCTTGCAGCAGCAGATAACGCAAAGAAGTGCAGCAGCAGTGGAGATCAGAAGTATTGGTGGGATGAGCCTACATTGTCAGCCCTCAATCTCCACCAGAACCACCAGCTCGTGTGGGTCAAGGCTCACCATATGTTCTATGACTACTGCACTGATTCTGCTAGGTTTCCAGTGACACCTCTTGAGTGTGTTCATCACCGCCACTAGGGTTCATGGTCTTGGGAAGATTGAAGGAGAAAAAGAAAAACTTTGTATAAAAGAAAGGGCGAAAAAAGGAGGGGGGTTAAAAAGCTACAAACATGTGCTCCATGTTTTTTTTTTTCTTTTGTTCGTTTCTTTGGTTCTCATTGGGTCTCAGGTTGTATGATAGGCGTGGTAATTTCAATGTGAAATATGAATTTCCTTTTTTCCTTAAATTTTTACTCGTGTGATACTGAGACTTACTGCTCACTACCAAACATCGTGCAAAATTGCTTGCTTGCATGCGTTCACAGTTGCCTGGTATAATTTGTAGGTCACGGGGAGAACAATCATGGTTGATAGTAGTCGGTAGGGAATGGGAAAAAGTTATGCGACAGGGAAGGAAAATGCATGAAAGAAACAAATAGTGGACCCCAAATTTGGGATGTCATTTTGTCATAGTGGGCCAGCTTCTTCAGTCCTCGAGGCAAGTGGTGAAAGGCAATGAAAGTGAAACAATGGTAAGGTTTGGCTTTTAACAAGCCGAGTGGTTAAGTGTTTCATATCAATGAATAAGTTGATATTTGGGAAATGGAAATCCAACTTAGAATCTCTGATATATGAATCTTTAAAGCTATAAATTTATTTTGCATGAAATCACACTTATTATTATGGGCCAAAACATTTGGAGGTCATGATTAAAGAGAAGTTAATAAAGAACCGAAAGTCATTGGCCATGTGAATATGTGATGGCATTATTTGGTTTGGTTTCATCTCCCTTTTGAAAGGGGAATGTGGGAACAATGTCGTTTGTGCCTTTGTTTTTTTCAAAGTGATATGACAACGCTTGACATGCATTTTAGACAATTTGTGCGGGGAAGAAATCAAATTAAGCAGGGAAGGTCACAAGAATACAGTTTGAAAGCTTCTCTTTAACTTTTCTCGTGAATTCAAGCTTTCTTCTTTCAAGGGTTGAAAGACTGTTGTTTCCTAATCTCTTCCTATACTGCTGGGCCAGAGCTTTCTTAATATTACCTCTGCCACAAACACGTGAAACTTGTGTAGAAATTAAAACCTAGCATTATGGACTAGCTTACATGATTGAGTTAAGTAGCACCTTGTTTAGATGGGGGACCAATAATTTATATTTGAGGATCATAGAGGTTCCTTTCTCTACAGGCCAACCTAGCTACTGTAACTTGGGATAACTTTGCTGGTTTTTGGTGGATTCATGACATAATCCAAAGCTCCTAGGTCCCATACAAAAGATAGGACATGAAAGGGCGTTGAAAGAAGGTGATGGTTTTCCACTCAGATGAATTAATCTGGTCCAGAGTAAATAATGGAAAAAATACAAAAGCTGAAAGGAGCCATTTCACAAGAATCAAATCAAATGACTTACTTGCCGAGGAGAAAAACTTGTGTGGAATGGAGATAGAACTATTTTGTTATCTTCAATCAATCATAACTTTTCCACTTAATCGGAGATAGCAAAATAATACTATGTCGCGTTGCACATAAATTTTTCTTTTTGAGGAGCGTCTCTGCTGTAGACGGGTTAAATATAAAATTAACTCTGCTTTCTGTTGTGTTTTCTTTTTGGTTAAACACAAAACTTGACTGATTTAACATGTATTCTTTTTCTATTCTTTTGCTATGATGAGATGGAGCTACCACTCATTTAAGAGATACAAGATGAGGTGGTAGATCAGGAAATAATAAAGGCAATAATTAATTCTCAGAGTAAAACACATCAGGCCCCATTAACACCCACCAATCTTTTTTATGGGTGGAAAAGCTTTGAATTTGATCATTGAGGACAAAAAACAAGTGAAGCATCAAGACCTAGGGAAGACAATGATGGTGGTTGATAGGCATCAAATTTGAGTTCATCATGAACTGAAAGGGCTCAAGGCACTGATGAAAGTGGGAGACAGAGCTAAATGTAAAATAAGCTTAGAGTGGTTTTGTCAACTTGTTGAACAGAAAATGAACATTATATATATATATATATAGCAGCATACATTATAAGATGCTTTAAGAGAATATTATATGTAATTAGAGGCTAACAAGAACAGACAAAGGGGCTCATATTAATCCCAACAAATAGAAATCAACCATGTTTAGCTTTGGCATGGAAGAGCTGCTATTGATCATTAATGGAACCACAAAAAAATGTTGATCACATGTCATGGCAGAGAATCCATAGGAACAAGAAACCAAGATTCTAGCAATGATATTAGAGAAACACTTTCATTATCAATAATAGCAATGAATTTTGAGACACTGAATTATACTTTATTAAAGTTATATCAAATTTGGAATAATTCAAGTTGACTAGAGCTAATGTGCTCCTCATTCTGTACCTAAGATCGAATCCCCCTCCCCGTAATTTAGATTAAATTAAAGTAGATCATTGTTTGTATTAAAAAAAAAAAAAGATATAAATAAGTTACAAAATAAGTACGTATATAGAGCTAAAACCCTAGTCAATAAAAATAGAAAACCAATATAATTGATCCAACATCAAAGACAAACCAGATGATGTGACATTCAAAATTAACATACAAAATAAATAAAACAAAACTTTCCTGAAACATTTGGGTTTTTCAGCCCAAGGATTATTGGGCTTATGGGTTCTCTTTCATCCTGTAGCTTACAACTTGGGCTGGGACTTGGGTTCAAAATTCAAATTTTAAATTATGAAAAAGCTGAAGATAAAGAGCGAGCTAAAGATTACAATTCATTTTGGGGCAAATTGGGGCGGTTAGGGCTTTTTCTTTTTTCTTCACATTTACTGCTTGGTCAGTTGTCACTGTCGACGCCTAGCCCTCTCTTCAGCTCCAAATTCTCTTTCTATGAAGCTTTGACCATTTTTCTCTTCTGAGCTCAGACCCCTTGAGACACGAGGGTAGGGGGTCCCGGAGCAAAAGAAGGTAACTTTTCGCTTCTCCAATTCTTGCTTGTTACTTTTGTTGTCAAATTTGATGAGATCTATGCTTGGTTATTTTCACTGAGAACGTAAATCCAGTCCAGTTTCGAATTTATTTAAAAGATTATATTTTTGTTTCATAATTTTGATATTTAATAAATTTATGATTGTGTATAGCGGCAAGCTTGCGGCTCTAGCAAGATTGTCAATTGAGTTAGTTTTTGTTTATTTGTTTGTTGGAAGAGTATTGTCAATAACAAATGGAAATTCTTAGTTGACTGAATGTTTAGTTTAAATGGTTTGTGCGGGAAAATGAAAGAGAAATTAATGTCGGTGTTGGAATTGTTTGCCTGAAAAAGTCAAACTAAGTGATTTTTTTGCATCTTCCTATTTTGTGTTCCATGTATCCAAACGCAATTTGCCACAATCATGTTTTTGAATTTGGAGTAGATGGAGGTCATTTTTCCATTGTTTTGTACAAATGGTATAATTATTGGAAGCTTCGAGAGGCCTAACAGTCTTCCTAGCATTGTAGGATCTCTTCTGAATATAGTTTATGGTTTCTTTCTTTGTGTTTACTCTCGGCTGTTTTAATCCTGGGAAGACTTAGGTTTAGTGTCTGTATACTGAATGAGTAATTGAAGGATATGTGGTTGCATTGTATGTTGGCGGTTTTGCGTGCCCGTATGTTGGTTTGATTATGGACATTGCGCTAGGTGGTGTTTCAAGGTGTTGCTTTTTCTTTAGTTTTGTCTAAGGTTTGCGTAGCTGAAGCAAATTTGGCCGGTAATTAAGTGTCGCTTTTGAAATAAAGATTATCTCTAAAGACAAAGCCTTCTTTCTAATATTGGCAGGTGACTCATTGTACTTCCTGTTCAGTACAAAAGTTAACTGCATGACCAAGTTGGTCAAAACAGATCCAAGACAGGATGGATCTAATCCTGTGGCTGAGACTCTTGCGAAGTGGAAAGCATATAACGACCATCTTGATTCGTGCAACGATGAAAGTAAACCAATTCGTAGAGTACCAGCCAAGGGATCAAAGAAGGGATGCATGAAGGGTAAAGGCGGGCCTGAGAACTCTCGTTGTAACTACAGAGGTGTTAGGCAGAGGACATGGGGCAAGTGGGTTGCAGAAATTCGGACACCAAACAGGGGAAGTAGGCTCTGGCTGGGTACTTTCCCAACTGCAATTGAAGCTGCACTTGCTTATGATGAAGCTGCAAGGGCCATGTATGGTTCTGCTGCGCGCCTTAACTTTCCTAATATATCAATTTCCAGTTTGTCAAAGGATCCTTCTTCTAGGGCAACTCTTTCAGCTGTTTCCTCGTTAGCAACCTCTGCAGGTTCAGAATCCTCAGGAAGATCAGACCACTCGGAGGATTGTGCTGCTCAGGGTAAGGTGAATTATCTTTCCCCTAATGTAGAGAAAGAGGATACGACGACGAATCGAGATCAAACAAATGAGGATGGAGAAGATGAATGAAGAGTCAGTCTCTGACCTTCTCGGGCATTATGATGTACATTTTTAGTATACATACTCGGGTGATGGTGGAGGGTGGATTTTCATATTGTACGTGGGAGATGACAGGAATTTTGATAACTGTAATTGGGAGACAAGCAATTTTTAAATTTTTTGTTTCAATTCTCATTTGGAGTATAGAGCTTCTTACCTTTCCCATGGGCGGTTTCTGACCGTTGATGAGATGCAAGTTTCACATACATTGAAGATTATCACTAATGTAAGTTCCAGTAATTGGCTGAAGGTCGACCGAAAAAGGAAAAAAAAGAAAAGTAATTGGCTAATGCTTTCCCAACCAGAAGAGGAAACTTTTTAGAAATTAAATAAAAGCCAAGGCTAATGCTTTCCCAACAAGAAAAGGGAAAAAAATAAAAAAATAAAGGCTAATAATGGTTTTAAATGTAATTTTGTTAGTGGGTCGTCCGGAAGCGCATAGGAATCCTACTATCAAAAGCAAAAGGCGGTAAATCTCTGAAGCGAAATCTATATAAACCGCCAACCAAACCCAACTTCAAGAGCGAAACCAAAACCCCCCACAAAACCCTGGAAATCCCAAACCGCCATTAAAGCTCCAGAAAACTTCTTCACGCAGAAACACAGTGCTCGTGAAGATTTTCCCACACCGTAATATTTGGTTCACAATTCGATTTGGTTTCTTCCTCTGTTTCGCAGTAGTATGCAGAGCAACGGCGAAATTGCGCCACCTGCACCGTCGCATCGTCGGTTCTTCCACCGCCGATGGCGGAGCCCGCCCTCTTCGAGAGGGCTCGGACATGGCAGAAGCTCGAATCGAAGCGGTACGGCACTAAGTGAAAGTTCGGCTTTGTCGAGGCGGAGAAGGAGGACATGCCTGCGGAACACGCGAGGAAGGTGCTTAGAGATCACGGGGACATGTCGTCGAAGAGATTTAAACATGATAAGCGAGTGTACTTGGGAGCGCTTAAGTTTGTTCCTCATGCTGTCTACAAGCTGCTCGAGAATATGCCAATGTCATGGGAGCAGACCCGTGAAGTTAAGGTTTTGTACCATGTAAGTGGAGCAATAACTTTCGTGAACGAAGTGCCGTTGGTTGTCGAGCCGATATATTTGGCTCAGTGGGGGACAATGTGGGTTATGATGAGGAGGGAGAAGAGGGATCGTCGGCAGTTCAAGAGAATGCGGTTTCCACCATTCGATAACGAGGAGCCTCCGTTAGACTATGCTGATAATCTGTTGGATATTGTTGATCTGCCGGAGCCAATTCAACTGGAGGTGGATGAAGAAGAAGACTCTGCTGTGTGTTCTTGGTTTTATGACCATAAGCCTCTGGTGAAGACAAAGCTCATCAACGGTCCAAGTTATCGCAGGTGGCATCTGTCGCTTCCGATTATGGAAACGCTTCACCGGTTTGCAGGGCAGGTACTTTCCGATTTGGTTGACCGCAATTATTTTTACTTGTTTGATAGGGAGTCTTTTTTAACTGCCAAAGCTCTTAATATGTGTATACCAGGTGGACCCAAGTTTGAACCTTTGTATAGGGGCATGGAGAAAGGGGATGAGGACTGGAATGAGTTTAATGACATAAACAAACTCATTATCCGGTCGCCTCTCCGAACTGAGTACAGAGTCGCATTCCCTCATCTCTACAACAATAGACCCAGGAAGGTAAAGCTTTCTGTTTATCGTACTGCCATGGTTATGTACATAAAAACTGAGGATCCTGATATACCTGCGTTTTGTTATGATCCACTGATACACCCAATACTGAGCACTAACACAAAGAAAACTTATGATGATGATGAGGAGGAGGAAGATGATGGTTTTGTTTTGCCGAAAGGGTTGGAGCCGTTTTTGAATGATACTCAACTTTATACTGACACCACAGCTGCAGGAATTTCCTTGTTGTTTGCCTCACGCCCTTTTAACATGAGATCTGGTCGGACGAGACGGGCAGAAGACACACCTCTTGTGTCTGAATGGTATAAAGAGCATTGTCCTCCCTCGCATACAGTTAAAGTTCGGGTCAGCTATCAGAAATTGTTGAAAAGTTTTGTGTTGAATGAGCTGCATCATAGACCACCCAAGGCTCATGAGAAGACGCAGCTGTTTGGATCTCTTAAAGCTACCAAATTTTTCCAAACTACAGAACTTGATTGGGTTGAAGCGGGTCTTCAAGTCTGTAAGCAGGGATATAACATGCTAAATCTATTGATCCATAGGAAGAATTTGAATTACCTTCACCTTGATTATAATTTTAATCTGAAGCCTGTGAAAACCTTGACAACAAAAGAGCGTAAGAAATCTCGGTTTGGTAATGCTTTTCATCTCTGTCGTGAAATCTTGCGGTTGACAAAGCTTGTAGTTGATGCCCATGTCCAGTTCCGTTTGGGTAATGTTGATGCCTTCCAATTGGCTGACGGCCTGCATTACATATTTTCCCATGTTGGTCAGTTGACTGGCATGTACCGTTACAAGTACAGGTTGATGCGGCAGATTAGAATGTCCAAAGATTTGAAGCACTTGATTTACTACCGGTTCAATACTGGGCCAGTAGGGAGAGGACCCGGATGTGGCTTCTGGGCACCAATGTGGAGGGTGTGGTTGTTCTTCCTTCGTGGCATAGTACCTCTTCTGGAAAGGTGGTTGGGAAATTTACTTGCCCGACAATTTGAAGGGCGCCATTCAAAAGGAGTGGCAAAGACTGTAACTAAGCAGCGTGTCGAAAGCCATTTTGACTTGGAGCTTCGAGCTGCTGTCATGCATGATGTTCTTGATGCCATGCCAGAGGGCATCAAGCAAAATAAGGCCAAGGCTATATTGCAGCATCTCAGTGAGGCATGGCGTTGTTGGAAGGCAAATATTCCTTGGAAGGTTCCTGGTTTGCCAGTTCTCATAGAGAATACGATTCTTCGTTATGTCAAGTCAAAGGCCGATTGGTGGACAAATGTTGCTCATTATAATCGTGAACGTATAAGAAGAGGCGCTACAGTGGATAAGACAGTTTGAAAATCTTGGGAGATTGACTCGCCTTTGGCTAAAGGCAGAGCAGGAACGATAACACAATTATCTGAAAGATGGTCCATATATTACACCAGAAGAAGGAGTTGCAATGTACACGACAACTGCGCATTGGTTGGAGTCAAGAAAGTTCATCCACATTAAGTTCCTACAAGCATGATACAAAGCTACTTATCCTTGCTCTCGACAGGTTGAAGGAATCTTACGCTGTGGCTGTAAGATTGAACCAGCATCAAAGAGAGGAATTGGGTCTCATTGAACAAGCCTATGATAACCCACATGAAGCGTTGTCACTTGTCACGAATAAAGCGCCACTTGCTCAGTCAGCGTTCCTTCAAAGAAGTTGGCATACAGTTCATGGATTTGTACAGCTTTCTCATTCCAGTTTATGAGATTGATCCTCTTGAGAAGATTACAGATGCATATCTTGATCAATATTTATGGTATGGGGCTGACAAAAGGCATCTCTTCCCAAACTGGATCAAGCCTGCAGATTCAGAGCCACCCCCACTCTTGGTTTATAAATGGTGTCAGGGAATAAACAATTTACAGAGTATATGGGACACAAGTGAGGGGCAGTGTGTGGTGATGCTTCAGACTAAGTTTGAGAAGTTCTTGAAAAGATTGACTTGACAATGCTAAATCGGCTTCTAGGTCTGATTCTTGACAGGTATCTTGCTGATTATATCACTGCGAAAAACAATGTGTTATTGTGTTACAAAGATATGAATCATACAAATTCTTATGGTCTTATACGTGGTCTTCAGTTTGCATCATTTGTGGTGCAATATTATGGGCTTGTTGTGGATCTGTTACTTCTTGGATTGACTCATGCCAGTGAGATTGCGGGTCCACAGCAGATGCCAAATGAGTTCACTACTTATCAGAACACAAAGGTTGAGACTCGGCATCCTATCAGGCTGTACTCTCGATATATAGACAGGGTGCATATGCTGTTCTGCTTCACTCACGAGGAGGCTAGAGACCTTATCCAGAGATATCTGAGTGAGCATCCAGATCCCAATAATGAATATGGTTGGATATAATAATAAGAAGTGCTGGCCAAGAGATGCCAGAATGAGGCTCATGAAACATGATGTAAATCTTGGGAGGAGCGTTTTCTGGGATATGAAGAACCGTCTTCCTCGAAGCGTCACAACTTTGGAGTGGGAAAACAGCTTTGTTTCTGTTTACAGCAAGGATAATCCAAATTTGCTCTTCAGCTTGTGCGGGTTTGAAATTAGGATACTTCCCAAGATAAGAATGAGTCAGGAAGCATTTAGCAGCACGAGAGATGGAGTTTGGAATTTGCAGAACGAGCAGACAAAGGGGAGGACTGCAGTTGCTTTCTTACGAGTTGATGATGAACAGATGAAGGTGTTTGAGAATCGTGTGAGGCAGATCCTTATTTCCTCAGGGTCCACAACATTCACAAAAGTAGTCAACAAATGGAATACAGACCTTATTGGTCTTATGACTTACTTCCGTGAAGCAACTGTGCATACACAAGAGGTGTTGGATTTGCTGGTGAAATGTGAAAATAAAATTCAGACTCGTATTAAGATTGGATTGAATTCGAAGATGCCGAGCAGGTTTCCACCTGTCATCTTTTACACGCCAAAAGAAATTGGAGGTCTTGGCATGTTATCTATGGGTCACATACTGATTCCACAAAGTGACCTCAGATACAGTCAGCAGACAGACTTTGGTGTGACGCACTTTAGGAGTGGAATGAATCATGAAGAGGACCAGCTGCTTCCAAATCTTTACCGTTACATACAGCCATGGGAGAGTGAATTTATAGATTCACAGCGTGTTTGGGCAGAATATGCAATGAAAAGGCAGGAAGCTCAGGCACAAAATCGGCGTCTAACCCTTGAAGATTTGGAAGATTCATGGAATAGGGGAGTACCTCGCATAAATACTTTGTTCCAGAAGGACCGTCACACTTTAGCTTACGACAAAGGGTGGAGAGTTCGCACAGAGTTTAAGCAGTACCAGGTCTTGAAGCAGAATCCTTTCTGGTGGACACACCAGAGGCATGATGGAAAATTGTGGAACTTGAACAACTATAGAACCGATGTTATCCAAGCTCTTGGAGGTGTTGAGGGAATAGTTGAGCACACCTTATTCAAAGGAACATACTTCCCTACTTGGGAGGGTCTTTTTTGGGAGAAGGCGTCTGGCTTTGAGGAATCTATGAAGTTTAAGAAGTTAACCAATGCACAAAGATCTGGGCTCAACCAAATCCCCAATCGTAGGTTTACCCTTTGGTGGTCGCCAACCATAAATCGGGCCAATGTATATGTGGGTTTCCAAGTGCAGCTAGATCTGACAGGAATTTTTATGCATGGTAAGATCCCAACCTTGAAGATATCATTGATTCAGATATTTCGAGCCCACTTGTGGCAGAAGATTCATGAAAGTGTTGTCATGGATCTCTGTCAGGTTTTGGATCAGGAGCTGGATGCTTTGGAAATTGAAACTGTGCAGAAGGAAACTATACATCCGAGGAAGAGTTACAAAATGAACAGCTCCTGTGCTGACATTCTTCTCTTTGCTGCCCATAGATGGTGTCAAGGAAATGGGGTGCCTAACTTAGGCATGCTTTGGTCAAAAATAAGGGGTGCCTAACTTAGGCATTCTTTGGTCAAAAATAAGGGGTACCTAACTTAGGCAATCTTTGGTCAAAATAAGGGGGGCCTAACTTAGGCAACCTATGTTCTTTTGAAGCCTATATAAATCCCCACAACTCTCATTTGTAATGCATCCCAAAAAGAATTAGAGAGAGTTTGAGAGAAAAGCTTAAAAGCAAAGCTTGTGAAAGAATTTTGTGAGAAAAATTCTTAGTATAATTTGGGGTGGGTTGTGAGTTGTGAGTGTTGTAAACACTTTGTATATTTTCTCCCTTTAGTAAAATGATCTGCAGCAGGTCCGGAGAAGTAGGCACAATTGGCTGAACTCCGTTATCAAATTTATGTGTCTTATTTCTTCTGTTATTTCGCATTCTCACTAATCTGGTTTATAGGGAAATCTGCGTTATTTCCTAACAACTGGTATCAGAGCATTTGGTGGTGAATTCTGTCAGTTTTTCTGCGAGGAATTATCAGAACCGATCCATAGGAAGTCAGATTCGAGTGGGAGCGATGGCTGCAGACGAAGGGAAGGTGAAAATTGAAAAGTTCGATGGTGCGGACTTCGGCTTTTGGAAGATGCAGATCTAAGATTATCTGTATCAGAAAAAGCTTTATCAACCTCTTTCAGAAAATAAGCCAGAGGGTATGAATGATGAAGACTGGACTCTTCTTGACAGACAAGCCCTCGAAGTTATCTGATTGACGCTATCCCACAATGTTGCTTTCAACATAGCAAAAGAAAAGACCACGGCAGGTCTCATGGCGGCTCTTTCCAGTATGTATGAGAAACCATCAGCCTCTAACAAAGTTCACTTGATGAGGCGGTTATTCAACTTGCGGATGACGGAAGGCGCATCGGGAGCTCAACATCTCAATGAACTCAATACAGTCACAACCCAGTTGAGTTCAGTTGGAATTGAATTTGATAAAGAAGTACGAGCATTGATACTTTTGTCTTCTCTACCAGAAAGTTGGAATGCTACTGTCACGGCAGTGAGTAGCTCGTCGGGAAGCAATAAGTTGACATTTGATGATGTTCGTGATCTGGTTCTCAGTGAAGAGATCCGACGGAGAGAGTCGGGTGAATCGTCAACCTCTTCTGTTTTACATACAGAGTCAAGAGGAAGAAATTCAACCAGAGGGAATGGACGTGGCAGATCGAACTACCGAGGTAGATCAAAGGACAGGAGGTCCAAATCCAGGAATCCTAATAATTCCCATAGCTCGAAGACCGTCGATTGTTGGAACTGCGGAAGATCGGGCATTATAAAAATCAGTGCAAGAGTGCACCGAAGGACCATGAGGCGAAGGCAGAGGCAAATATTACTTCCACCTCAGAAGGAGATGATGCGTTGATATGCTCTTTGGAGAGCAATGAAGAGTCTTGGGTGTTAGACTCTGGAGCATCATTCCATGCTACTTCGCAGAAACAATTCTTCGAGAGGTATGTCCCCGGAAACCGTGGAAAGGTATACCTTGGTGATGATCAACCTTGTGCTATTATTGGTAAAGGTGTAGTGAAGATTAAGTTTAACGGGTCTATTTGGGAGCTGAAGGATGTCAGGCATATTCCCGACCTGAGAAAGAACTTAATCTCAGTAGGGCAGTTGGCTAGTGAAGGCTACACTACGATCTTTCATGGTGATGATTGGAAGATTTCAAAGGGCGCAATGATGGTTGCTCGAGGAAAAAAGAATGGTACTCTTTTCATGACAGCAGGGGGGCGCTGTTCAATTGCAATTGCAGCAAGAAATGAAAATCCCAATATGTGGCACCAGAGACTTGGCCACATGAGTGAGAAGGGGATGAAAATTATGCACTTGAAGGGGAAACTTCCAGGTCTAGAGTCGGTTGGGATAGAC
>NC_047652.1:19628873-19648667 GCF_902201215.1 Prunus dulcis
AACTCATTATGAGAAGGTTCAGATGCTTCTCAGCGACAGATTTCTTGGTTTCTTTATGATACCAGATATTGGTTCATGGAACTACAATTTCATGGGGACGAAGCTTACGTCTGGTATGAAGTATGACATCAAGCTTTGGATACCCAAGGAGTATTATGACCAGGACCACCGGCCCACCCATTTCCTGCAGTTCAGCAACTTGGAGGAGGGTGACAGAGAAGTTGTTCGGGATGATAACTTCGCATAAATATTTTTTTTTCTGGAATGCAAGGCCAAAGGTGTACAAGGTTATGTTTTTCCAATCTCCATACTCATCATTCTTGTCATAATCACAGTCTGTAGAATAGAAAGTTTAGTATTTTACTGGATATCGTAAGTAGCCCATTTGAATATATTTGTTTTGTTCATATGTTTGTTGTCTTCCTTACGAGTTTATGTTTTCTAAACTTGTTTACATATGCTTCATCATTAGTTGCTATCGTGCATATATTTAAAGCATAAATAGCTGAATAATCAAACTGCCAATTGCTAACCTTTTGAGAATATCTTAATCCCCCAGAATTTGGATAAGATAGTATGCCATTTAGCCAGGACAAAGGTATCTTAGATATTTAGGACACAAATTTGCCGACAAATTTGTTGCATCCATGATGCCAGGAGGCAAATATGGGATTCGAATTTAAGGACATGAGAAGCATAGCTCAACTGAAAAACAGAGGCCACACAGGTCATGGGCACAACCTAAGCTCTGTCTTGACCTTAGGAAACTTAAAAGAGTTTTACAAGTCACATATATATATTATAAAGACATGAGTGATCCTAGGCCATCAATAAGGAACAGGATTATAGGCCACACAAACTCGCATTCAATTCCAATAAAACATTCATAATATATACCCTACAATTATATCATTCTTATCCTTGCGTAGTTTGCAGTTCAAGATATTACAAATTCACATGAAAAAGAATCCTCCTCATCAACTATGTGTTTGAGAGAGAGAGAGAGAGAGAGAGAACTACTGTAGCAGACACACGTGTCATTGGCCTTTCATGGGATATTTGAAGTGCAAAAGTCTGTGAGGCATCTCTTTAGGTTTTTGAGCTCTTTGGACTTTGGCCAGTTTGGTGGAGACAGTTCACGCCTCACACAGTTTGCTTTTACCCCCCCACGACGATGGTTCGTTTTGGTAAATCTAAAACTAGCCAGCAGCTCATTAGCTAAAAGCCACCTAAAACAACCGGCCATTGCTCAATAAAGTAAAAAGGGTCCTTGGATTAGTAAAGTCTTAATTATCACTTATCTGAGCATCTACAACCGTCCATAATGTATATTATTGTTCCTTAATTACAATGAGAGAGTTAATTGGGTTTGATTTGAACACCATGTAATGTCATTAATGGTTCCAATTTGAAACCATCTCACTCAATCCGCCTCGGGACTTTTTAATGTAACTTTTTTTAAAATATTTTATTCCTTTTCTTTGGGATGACATAATGCAATGCCATCCTTTTTAATTTGTCATCTTGCTCTTTAATTATAGGGGTTGACCGTTGACTAAAGTTCACCTAACCAAGTCACATGAGAGTTAGGTTAGGGTAAAGGAGGCATGAAAAAAAAGGCAGGCAAAAAGAAAAAAAACAAAACAAAAGATGGTTGTTGGTTCATAAGATCATGAGTTCATATCATGAAGTGTCAAGACTGAAGAGCCCAACTGGAAATGTTTTATATATATATATATATATATATATATATGGAAGAACTTGCAACCTGCTATTTTCCAGCTGTAACACCAGCTGTGCCCTGTTGATCCCAAACTAAAAGGGGGAATAAGGAAAAAAAAAGAAAAAAAAGAAAAAAAAACCCTCTAACCACTCTTAAATCACTTGCAAATTGTGAGCCCTCCATGGAGTTGGCCAGCAAGCAATGAAATCGAAATCAATAAAAACCGGAGAAAGCGACACCGTTTCATGACTGCAACCACTCTCTTCCCTGGCTTTATGAAACCGCCAATATGGACTAAAACGAAGAATCACTCGTGTTTACCATGCATAAGCAGTGAAAATGCACAATAGTATACGTAGAGCGCGTGATTAAAAACAAATGTCCAATACATGTGAAGAGCTAGTATATTTTAAATACGAACGATATCATAAGAATGTAAAATTGAACATAAAATCTTGGAAAATATGATTTTCGAGAAAAGCTGAAAAATTATAAATTCCTCCAAATTAATTTTGTAACACTCCTTCCTTCCGCATGACATATGATATGGTGGTATATCAGATGCTTAAGGCCCGTCTGGTAATATTTTTAGAGAATGTTTTAATAGAATGAAAACAAGAAAATGAAAACGCATTGAAAATGCATCTGGTAGATTAATTAGAAAACATCTTCAGAAAATAAAAACAATGAAAACTTGTCTGATAGTATAATGTGAAATAATAATATGTGAGTTATTTTTATAAAAACATTTTCCATGAGAATGAAAATAACTTTTTTTTTATGTTTTCTACAAGTATCCATGAACTTGTTTTCATTTTATGAAAATATTCTCAGTATTTTCTATTTTTAGGCCACAAAACCTTTATTTTTATTATCTAAAAATGAAAACAATCCCTTAAAACGTTATCAAACATGTCCTTAATAGTTTTGACAGAAAACCCTCCTTCCACATTGTTTTGGGAAGTTTCTTCCCAAAGCGAAAAGTCCTCCCCATGCCCATTTCTTTCCTTTTCCTTTATTTGTTTCCAGCCTTTTGTCCTCCAAAACAATCACTACACATCTCGAGCCCTGAAGTGCGCTGCACAGTGTATCCAGTTGTAGTTGCATGTCGTTTTGTACTTCCACAGATGTCTCTTTCTAACGCTTTAACCTGCCTGCCTGCCGCCTAGATTCTCTTCCGCGTATCAAAACTTTCCCGGATCCCAACTCCCTCTCTACTCCACCACACCACAATAAAAATTTTAACACACATGGGGTCCACTACCCACAACAACCTCCTCCCCTGATCAACTGAGCTTCAAACCACACGTCCATCCTTCCGCATCCATCTAAGCCATGCGTTCCTCTCTATATAAACCCCCCCAAACCCAACCTCACTCCAATCTCAATCTCCCCAAAACCCAACCAAAGAAAGAAACAATCTTTTAGCGATAGCCTCATATTCTAAACCCAATGGCTAGACTTGGTCTGATTTGCTTAGTTCTAGCTGGGTTCATGGTGCTTCAAGCCACCATGGCTGATAAATCCCGGGATTTGGAGCTGAATCCATTTGAGGAAGTGAAGTTCCAAGATGGAGTTTTTGTCAGAGAAGCAGAACACTCTGTTTCTGTTGCTGCAGAGCCATCATCTGAGAGTATGCAGGAAGCCCAAGGGGCTGAAGCTCCAACTAGCAGGCGTTTGGGACCAGGAAAGCATCACTCCTCTGATAAGTCTGTGGCTGGAGGAGGTGTCATTATTGGTGGCCTCGTCACTACCATTTTTGCAGCTGTTTTCTGCTACATCAGGGTTACTAGAAGAAGGGGTGGTGTTCATTAAGCTCCTTGCTGCGTTTACATATATATATGAGGATAAATGAGTGTAAAGGAGTGATTTTGATCAACACAGATACAAAATGATATCAGAATTAGATGATTTAGTGTAGTCAGAGATTTATCTTATTATTTTTTTGAATATTAGTGAGTGTGAATATTAGATTGAGATTGAGATTGAGATTTCTTTGAAGAATATGCTTTATTTATGTGCATTTCAGTGCTCTGGCTAATCGCTTTCGTCTTCCTTTATCTTTTTCTAATTTCTCAAGTCTAAGCTGAGATATGGCCTGGTTTATGATCTGCAACAACATGCCTTATTTTCTTTCCCGGGAAGCAGCAGAAAGTGGAGGCTTCTATTTACCTAGTAAGGGGAGAAGTATTTTCTATTTTAAATCATTTGGTTTGGTCTGCCAAAAAAATCTAAAGCTGATTATGTCAAGGGTTCCAAAAGAGAGATCAAAATTATAGTGTTTGCATCATGGACATACAAAATTTGAGCGCTCCAAGAAAGTAGGATTTGCCAAGCACATGATTTTTCATATAAAAATAAGAGGCAGGTCGGTGCCTCTGTCATGCTGCAACCACCCTGCAATATTGATTGTTATGTGCATGAAGTTTTCCACCTTGTGGAGGTTTTATCATAAATGAACGCGGAATCAGGTATATATATATATATATATATATATATATATATGAAGATTCACCTGATTTGTTTGGAAAAAGTTAAGAGTCAACTGGAAGAAGACAAATCTTCCAGGCTTTCACATGCGAAGCAACCACTAGACCAAAATCTTTCTTTTGGAACTACATTCCCCTGCGTTTTCATTTCAGTCACTCAACTCTGTTGTTTTTCTGTTTATAGTATTAAATTAAAATACAATTAAACAAAGAAGTTCAATTCAACGTCCACCAACCCAGCATTTGTAATTGGCTCCTCCAGGCATTCATGTCTCTGCCGGTGGATGCGACTCCTTTTCCTAAATGGGGCTTTTTAATTTATAAATACGACTTCTTCCCTCCTTCTTATGTTATTGTTATGTTATTATGTTATGTAAATAGAAGTTCTTATATTCTTGTCAATAATATTGCATGTGTGTAGAAGTTTTGTTGTTGTTGTGTTTTTTTATGAATTATTTTTGCATTTGTTTATCTGTGATTCGCCAGAAGAATAAGTATCTCCTACGAGAAAGAAGACAGAAGAAGTACATTTGGACGGTAAATTGGATACGGAAGTTGAACGTTCAGCAAAAGATTGAACAGGGAAAGGTTGGCCGTTTGGCATGGAACTATGACTATAGAGCCTCACAAGTCTCTTGGGGTTGACCAACTTTATCAAAATAACTCAGACATGCTCTCATCTGATTGGACTGCTAGCAAACAGATCAAGGTCTTCTACTCAAGTTGCAATTTGGTGAAGAAAAGGGGACACAATCTTTGATCGATGCAAATTTTTCTTATAAAGAAAAAATATCCCTATTTATTGTGGTTGTAGAGGGAGAGGCATCATGTGTCTTCAAAATGCTTGGAGGGTCGGTCGTTGTCACTACTTTGTTGACATCTACAGTTTAGCTTCTTCAATGAACCAAAAGTTACATGATTAAAAAAGAAAAAGAAAAAAAGAACCAACATTTGAATGCAGTGGCAGCTATGCAGAACACCAAATTGAAGTTTAGGTGAGAGAAAGCACAATGTCCATGTGTTAGGTTAGAGAAATTGTTATTAATGTCTTAAAATAGTGGGCTTTATCACTTGTTAACAATGAGGATGTTAGGAAACTCATTCTTGCCATTGAGGAGCCAAACATTGTTTAAAAGTGAATACATAGTTAACAAATCTTTCTATAAATTGTCATGAGAAAGAGCTAATCAATTAAGGATACAACAAATTATGGGTTACTATATATAGACTTCCCCAGCAATGTAGGTCAGTTGGCAAGGCACTGTGCCGGTCTCCTTGCACCCGAGTTTAAACCCCCTACCCGTACATTAGAATAATCCCAATCCCCACCCATCCCAAATAAGATGGGGAAGAAAAGAAAAGAAAACACTTGGGCTTTATCTAAGCCTTGATTGAGGACTTGAATTAAGCCCATCTGAAATTCTTATGCGTTGGGCCAAGCCTCTAGCCCTTGTACGAAAATAGACCCATTAGCTTTTTGGGGTGTCTTTGCCATCGACACTTGGTCAGTTACATTCAACTATAACTGCCCTCTGTTTTTCCCTCCAGATTAACAAACTCAACTCACAAATCACAAAGAATACCACTCTCTCTCTCTCTCTCTCTCTCTCTCTCTCTCTCTCTCTCTCTCTCTCTCTCTCTTTCTCTCTCTGTGTGAAGAAAGAAAGAAGCAGACTTGAATCCAACACACCAATGGCTTGTTGCACTCGTTGGCATGCAGCAGTCTACTTCACCATGGCTGTAATCTTGGCCTTCATAGCAATCTCCATGACACTGCGTTCAGAAGCCAACGATGAAACTTCACAAACCAAACCCATCAGCCATATCGTCTCACTCAACGCCTCAAGAACTCTGAGAAGAGCCGGCTTCAACATCATGGCCACTCTCCTCCAAGTCTCACCAGAACTCTTCTTTTCCTCTGCAAACGCAACCCTCTTTGCTGTCAAAGACTCTGCCATCTCCAACGCCACTCTCCCTCCCCGCCTCTTGAAAAACCTCCTCCAATACCACACCTCCCCTCTCCAGCTTTCAATGGAAGACCTTCTGAGCAAGCCTCAAGGTGCTTGCTTGCCTACCCGTTATCAGCAAAAGAGCATTGCAATCACCAAAGTTGATGAGAAAGAAAGATCGGTTGAGATCAATAATGTGTTGGTTTCACACCCAAATCTGTTTCTTGAAGGACCCATTTCAATTCATGGTGTTCTTGGCCCATTCTCTGCTTTGGATCCTCGAGATGTTTATCAGGGTTGGGATATTATTCAGTCACCTGCCTGTGACTCCAATTCAAATATGATTTCTGATGTTCCTCCTGATTTGAAGAACATGGTTGAATGGTCCCGGATCATCCGATTGCTGAACTCAAATGGGTTCGTTTCGTTTGCCATTGGGCTGCACTCTGTTCTTGATGGGATTCTTGGAGATCATAAGGGTTTGAAGTCTCTGACAATTTTTGTTCCACCAAGCTTGGAGCTTGAAGCATATCCTACTCCTTTGCTTGAGAAAATTGTGAGGTTTCATGTTCTGCCTCAGAAGTTTACAAACAGAGAGCTCGAATCATTGGCTCCGAGAACATTGCTCAGGACCCTGCTTCATGGTCAGCCTCTTGAAGTCACTGGGGCTGTGGATTTCATGAAAGGATTGGTCATTAGTGGAGTGAACATTGTGGCCCCTGATATGTTTTCTTCCAGCAAGTTCATTGTCCATGGGATTTCCCGAGCTTTGGAACTGGACGATCTGCCTAATACAGCAAGATAAGGTGGTTTCATTTCAACTGGTGCTGGGTAACAATCTCAATGCCTCTTCTCCCTCAGCCAATGGATATTGAAGTCATGCAAAATCGAAAGGCAAAGGCACATCACCTTGCAAATACTTTTAGTTCCTTCTGTTTTTGTTTTGGATACATTGGTGTACGTGGTTTTTGCAACACAAGATGATTTTTGTTTAGGATAGAAGGGCAAGTTTTTTTTGCTGCATCTGAACAAGGCATTGTCAAGCAACATCTGACAAGAAATGTACACTCTCAAATGATTCAATTTGTAGTTGAATGAATAAGTGACTGAATAAGAAGTTTAAGACTGTAAGTTGCAATGACATAAGACCCATATATAGTTTTCAGCTTATGTGTTAGATGAATGCTACTAGTAATTCATGAATGACAGGCACAGAACACAATCTGAAACCTGCTAAAAGTATGAGTTCTGCACATCATTCGGTCAAATTAACAAAAGCCAGAATTAAGGCTTTGGGCAAGTAGAGGTTGGAAGGGGAAAGAACTATTTATGTCAATCAATCAGTTGGCTACTACACAATCTCAGTATTCCACTATGCCTGAATTCTTTTCTCCTCAACAAGGTAATAAAAACCTCTAAACTAGAAAATGCCACACCTTGGACACAATCATTCGTCCTCTAAATTCCTTACTGATCATTCAAAACTTGATTTGAAAATCATCAGGCCATTACAGAACAGCAGGAGAAGATCCAGGGATTAGAGGGTGAAACAACAGGGAAGGAAACCAATTCAATAAGCATTTTATGAATCATCAACTTCAGACGTAACAAATTGCGAAACTCAGTCCAGGGCCAACTTCACAAATCCAATGCTCCAAGACTGATAACTTAAGAGCCTCTAACTAAGTCGACCAAAGAAAACCAGATATTGATATGAATGATACGCAGCCATTGGCATTGATCATTATCAAGCCACCAAACAAGATGTTATCATCAATGTTCTTCGGGCCAATTCACATTCAGCAACGCATGTCTGTTTTGAAAAGTCATTAACAGATTCAGTTCAGATAAGAAGAAAGCTTGGAGTTTGTGATTTCAATTCAACTAGACAAAGAAATTACTGGATAACTAATTGTGTTCAGTCAAAACAGAGATTTGAATCCTACATTTTGCATTAGAGTAACAAAAGATTAAATGAGTAAAAACAAGACACCTGCTTAGGTGCATGAATCAACTAAACAATACATTGCAAGAATGAGAGGAAAACAAAACATACCAGGAAACTTGAGAGTGAAACCATTCACTCAATCCCATACTCTTTACAACACTTCTAAAGTTAATCCAGTTCCATTCAAGTTCTTACCCATTCAAGTTAATTCAGATATACCAAACTGTGAAACTCTGTCCAGGTCCGAATTCTCAAATTCAACGCTTCAAGACTGATTACTTGAGCCTATAACTAAGTTGACAAAAGAAAACCGTGTGTTGATATGGACGATATGCAGCCTTCAGCATGGATCATTATCATCCCACCAAAGAAGATGTTATTATCAATGTTCTTGGGCCAATCCACATTCAGCTACACATGTCTGTTTTGAAATGTCCAAGCTAGTTGCAAGTAGGATATCCTAAACTTATATAATTCATTAACACATTCAGCTAAGAAGAAAGCTTGCGTTTATGATTTCAACTTGACAAAGATTGTGTTCAGTCTAAACAGAGGTTCGAACTTCGAATCCAAAATTTTCCATTGGACAACAACAAAAGATTAAATGTGTAAAATTAAGACAGACAGACCTGGCTCTTTTGTGCATGAATCAACTGTGAAATACAGTTCAAGGATGGGAGAAAAACAAAAAATACCATGACACTAGAGAGTGAAACCATTCACTAGATTCCATACTTAATCCAGATCCGTTCAAGTTCTTACCCATTTGCTTAATTCATTTTCATAAGTCTTTTAAATCCCAAATTCAGATTATAAGTAACACACTATCCAATCTATAAACCATCACCATAATCACACACAAACAATTTGGAACAAAAAAAGAGAAGAATTACCAAAAATCAAGGTAAATGCTGAACTTTCATAATAATCCTTGTCATTCTCAATCCAGTCAAAGTAACATTAAGCGCACCAAGAAAGCTTGAATTCGCAAACAAATCTACAATCTCCCTAACCTCCTCATCCCCACATTCGTCAACAACCACCACACAAACCCCACCAGCCCTCACAGTCCTCTCCATCTCCGACACAAACCGGTTCGGAAACATAGCCTTTGCGAAATGAGCACTAAAACCCAAATCAAACACATCGTCAAAGAAGGGCAAGTTGTGGGGATCGGCCCGGCTCACCAGAGGAGGCGAATCGAGGAGCTCAATTCCGGTGACGTCGGCGACGCCCAACTGGTTCAGGGCCATGACCTCGTGGCCGGCACCCGCGGAGACGCAGAGGACCTTGGAGTCGTTGTGCAGGAGACCCATTTGATAACATGCGCGAAAGAAGTTGGAGAAGGACTGGACTTTGTTCTGCCAGGTCTTGGTGGACCAGAGCCGCTTGTTCTTCTTGTGCAGAGGGAGGAGCTCGCGAGGCGAGGAGTCGCAGGAGGATTTGGGGAAGCGGAGATGGGGCTTTGGGGGCGAATCTGGTGCGACGCAGGTGTCTGGAGTTTTGAGCAGGAGGAGGATGAAGGTGATTGTGCCTATGGTTATGGAGACGTACGAGAGCCTCTTCAAAAACATCTGTATGTGCCTCTCCATAACAGAGACCAGAAAAAGCTTTGTATCAATGGAGTTGTCCACTAGAAAAAACTTGGGTGGTCTTCATTCTTGGACCTCGCTACACATGTCGAATTTTCAGCCGCTTGAATTTTCTCAAAAGCCCTCGACTTTTAATCTAATTACACAAATCTCTCCGCCATTAAATTAAAAACGCGGTTTTCTCCCCAGCGCCTTTGAGCTTTCAACAACTGCGTCCCTTCCACTGTGATGGCTGTGACTCTCGTTAGGAGAGCCTTTCTGCTTCCCCTTCCCGCCAAATTCCGAACGCCGGCTCCGAAAACGGCAACGTTTTCCGAATTTGAAATTCCGGTGTCTTTTTCATTCACTTTCCTCAGTCCCTATTGTTCGTCTGCTCTCCGTTTAGACCCATGCTACTATGGCGACCAACAACTCCACTACAGCTACGATTCTGACTCCTTCTTCGCGTCTCTGATTGATGGTTCGACCCAAAAGAGCCACTTGGGTCAAATCCACGCGCAGTTACTTGTATTGGGGCTGCAAGACAGTGGCTTTCTAATCACCAAATTGGTGAATGCAAGCTCGAATCTTGGGTATGTAACGTATGCCCGTCGAATGTTTGATGAATTTACTGACCCGGATGTGTTTTTGTGGAACGCAATCATTAGGTGTTATTCTAGGCACATTGTGTTTGCTGATGCTTTAGAAATGTATGCTAGGATGCAAGCAATGGGTGTCAGTCCAGATGGTTTTACTTTTCCTCTTGTGCTTAAAGCTTGCAGTGGCTCGCCGGACCTTGAAATGGGTCGCCGGGTTCATGGACAGGTACTCAGGCATGGGTTTGAATCAGACGCGTTTGTGCAGAATGGTCTTGTGGTACTGTATGCCAAATGTGGTCGAATAGAGCGTGCTAGGGCTGTGTTTGATTGTTTAAGCGAGAGGACGATTGTTTCGTGGACTTCGATCATTTCGGGGTATGCCCAGAATGGCCAGCCTTTAGAAGCTTTGAGGATCTTTGGCCTTATGAGAAAATTGAATGTGAAACTAGATTGGATCGTTCTAGTCAGTGTTCTCAAAGCTTATACTGATGTAGAGGACTTGGGACAGGGGACATCAGTTCATGGTTGCTTAATTAAGATGGGTCTTGAATTTGAACCGGACTTGCTCATTGCACTCACAGCCATGTATGCAAAAAGTGGACAGGTGATGGCTGCCAGATCATTTTTTTATCAGATGAAAACACCAAATTTAATATTGTGGAATGCTATGATTTCTGGGTATGCAAAGAATGGTTATGCTGAGGAAGCTGTAGAGCTATTCCGTGAGATGATCAGTAAAAGTATGAGGCCAGATTCAATCACCATGAGGTCTGCTATCTTAGCATGCGCCCAGGTGGGTTCTGTTGGCTTAGCAAGATGGATGGATGATTATATCAGTAAAACTGAGTACATAAATCATGTTTTTGTTAACACAGCCCTGATTGATATGTATGCAAAATGTGGAAGTGTAGATTATGCTCGGATGGTTTTTGATAGAACACCTAATAAAGATGTTGTTGTCTGGAGTGCGATGATTGTAGGCTATGGATTACATGGCCGAGGACGAGAAGCCATTGATCTTTACCATTCTATGCAGCAGGCTGGGGTGCGGCCAAATGATGTGACCTTCCTAGGGCTCCTCACTGCATGCAACCACTCAGGCCTTGTGGAAGAGGGATGGGACCTTTTCCACAGCATGAAACACTACGGGATTAAGCCTGGCAACCAACATTATTCCTGTGTGGTTGATCTTCTTGGACGTGCAGGCCACTTGGATCAAGCTTACGATTTTATCATGAAAATGCCAATTGAACCTGGCATAAGTGTATGGGGAGCACTTCTAAGTTCATGCAAGATTTATCGTCGTGTGACTTTAGGAGAATATGCTGCAGAACAGCTTTTCTCATTGGATCCATATAATACAGGACATTATGTTCAACTCTCAAATCTCTATGCTTCAGCCCGTTTATGGGACCGTGTCGCAAAGGTACGAGTACTGATGAGGGAGAAAGGACTGACTAAGGACCTTGGACATAGCTTGATTGAGATCAATGGGAAGCTTCAGGCATTCCATGTGGGAGACAAGTCTCATCCAAGATCTAAGGAAATCTATGAAGAGCTTGAGAGTCTGGAGAGGAGGTTGAAGGAGGCTGGATTTATCCCACATACAGAATCTGTTCTGCATGACTTGAACCAGGAAGAGACAGAGGAGACACTTTGTAATCACAGTGAGAGGCTGGCAATTGCTTATGGCCTCATTAGCTCTGCTCCTAGGACTACACTTCGGATAACCAAAAATCTTCGAGCATGTGTAAATTGTCATTCAGCAACCAAGCTAATATCTAAGCTTGTCAACAGGGAGATAGTTGTTAGGGATGCAAAGCGTTTCCATCATTTCAAGGATGGGCGTTGTTCCTGTGGAGATTATTGGTGAAAGAAAGGGAAGGCAAGCAGTAAATTTCTTTTTGTGTTCTGTTTCAGCTTCCCACAAGAACACAAGTTAGTTCTCAATCCATGTAAACCAGAATTCGATTCTTCGAAATTGGATGTCTGCCGCGGAATCATTTGGCCTTGTAGAACTAACACGAATGATCGCGTGAAGCAATTTGCATGGAAGCAATGCAAACTAGTGGGCACATGAGGCAATGCTCGAAATCTTGAGCTGCAAAGAAAATGTTAAAGGTTTTGAAGCAGAATCATATCGACCCAAACAGAAGCTGACTTTGGCCCACACTGGGGTAATGGTAAAATCGAAAGGAAGCATATTAAGCAGGACGGTTGTAGGGGTTGCTTAGCTGGGTGATGCTGTAAATTATCACTTCACTCGTGAGTTATTCATCCTTAAACCAGTTTGGAATAATTGGAAACAGAATGCACATATGTTTTCATCAGCTTGCTTGTTTTTTCACATGGCAAAAAATATTTAGTCTAAGCAATAATAAAAAATGTTGCTTCCATGTTCCATCTTTCATCTTTTGATCCCACTAGAATAGCTCTCCAAGTTTAAAGAGCTTTAAGTAGCCCTTAACTAACGATGATAATATCCACTGTCAACTTATTGATCTTTTGAAATTAAAGAAAAACCATCCGAAACCCAAATGTGAGAGGTGTGAACAATAGCTTAAGAAAAAAAAAGAGGAATCTTGAACACCTTTTCAATCAACGCACCAAAACAACATTGCCATCGACTGCCGACAAGGAATATCAACAATCACCCTACACAAAAGAAAAGTAAAGCTTTTCATTTAATCTCGGAGTCGAACGATGGAAGGGGCAATCAGTTGTTGAGGTCTGCTCAAGCACTTCCAGCCCCATAGGCAAGGGCAAGGCAAGGGCTGTCACCATTCATGTGAATAGTGGTAGCCTTTGCAATTTTGTTTTCACCCCTATGGTCAAGAGAGGGGCAATTACTATTCCCATAAGATATGAGGAGATGAATTTGTATAGAATTTTGGTGCGGGATATAAAGAATATGACTAGGTATTTATAATATAAAAAATTCTGAATTTTTTAGTTTTTAGTTTTTTTCAAATTTTTTGTTATTTAAATTGATTGCTGACGTCAACATTGCGCCACTTACCCAGACAGTAGTACGGGCTGAACTTGCCTGGGTTAGTGGGTCTCACGCCTTGCCCACTGGAGCCGTTCGTGGGCCAAGGCCCTGTCCTGCAGGGCAAAAGGCCTTGCGGTGGACTTGCTCTTGCAGGGTTTAGTCTAGACAGATGGAAGGGGTTGGAAGCCGGACTAATTGATTATTAACCTTGAAAAGAGTTAATTGTCTCCCCTCGATGTTGTGGCTTCAATAGTATCCCTGGGAACTCTTATCATAAAACCGTCTCATTCGAAATGAAATCTGGTAGCATGTTTCACTGATCGGTCTTGTTATTCTGTTCCAGACATGGTTTATTCATTTTCTAACTCTGTCCACCTCATTGATGCGCAACATTTAATTCACAGATGGGCAGCGTCTTTCGCTTAACCTCTGTGAATTCGGTGATTTTTCAAATTTCATTTTTTACTGCTTAATCTCTTTCTCTTTGGCATGACCACTGCTTTCTAAGAGGCATTATGTTATTGAACCTCTTCTATATTCTTTGCATATGCCCTCAGTTTCTGACATCAAAGGAGGGTTCTTTCCCCGAAAGTTTTATGCTCCACAATATCAACCTTCTAGAGCTACGAACAGGGTTTACCCAATATGATCTGGTTGGCATGGCTGCACTGCTTAAAATTTGTCCCAATCTCGAGATAATGAATCTTGAATAACTTTTCAAGGTTAAGGAAATGTGAGTACTTTTACACACAATTACAGCAATTCTAGATGTTTGTTTACCAATGTTTATCTTCTTTTCTGTGACCTGCTGCATTCTAAACTTTTGTCTTATAATCTCTAGGAGACTTTGTCAGAAGAGTTCTTAAATCAATCAGTCAGACTTCAGCATGCCAAGTCTTAAGCAAGTGACGATGACATTGTATACAGGAACAGAAGATGAAATTAGTTTTCTGAAAATCTTGATTAAGCAAGGATTTTCCCTAAGGAAAGTTGAATCTGTTCCTTTCCAAGTTGGTGAGAATTCACGTCCTCAAATGGTTCTATATAGAGAGGGGCTGCACAAAGTTGGAAGTGCTAGTCACCAAATCTTTCCTTCACAACACCAAATAGTATCGACTCTGAGCTTCAATTAGGGAATCAATTGGATTATTCAAAGGTTTCTTGTTTTTGGAAGGTGGAAGTCTGCCTGGAATCATTTGGCCATGTAGAATCTACATGGAAATTGATCGCATGAAGCAATTTACATGGAATCATTTGGTCAGGTGGTAAACTTCCAAATGTAAAAATGACAGGTTACTTGGCATCTGTAGATTCTGCAGGCTACCAACTTTTTTTGATTGAGAGTTTCTCTTTTCCTATTTTTGATTGTGGTTATTTGACCTCTGTTCAAGTCAGCATATTTGAATTTTTAAAAGCAAATCTTCTTTTTTCTTTCTTTATTGGCTTAATTACATCAATAAAGAATGTGGAAATTATGCCAAAAAGTTTGAGGAATATGTAGCAATGTGGTTGGGATTCTGCTTATGTGGATGGCTTCTCAAAGATAGGCACAATTTGGGTACGTACTAGATGGTTATCGTAAAAGTTTTATCGCCAGTATTTTTCTAGATGTTCATTGCAATATGTGTGATAATAAAAACTTTTAAGATGCCATCTAGAAAATATACAATTATAAAAGAATAGAAATTTAAGTTGATTGAAAAGAGCCACCTTACACGCGCAGAAGAGATAAATACGGAAAGGAAAAAAAATTTATGGTTAAATTTTAGATTATCATCGTTTAAGAAAAATATCAAAACACAAAATCATTTTGCTTAAAGAGATAAATTCGTAAAATAATAAGTTATTTAAATAAACAAAATTAAAAAATAAAACGAAAATAAGAGTTTAATGTGCCATAAAATTCTTTTAAAAAAAAAAAAAAAAAAACCTATTGTGTTGTAACTTGTAATGAATCAGAAATCAGTCCAAGAAAAAAACAGAAAAAAGAAGCAAGACATCTCTAGAATCGAAGAACATGGAAGAAGCAAGCAATCAAAACATAAATGATCTCCCAGAGGAGCTCCTCCTCCGCATCCTCACCTTCCTTCCCACATTAGATTCCATTCAAACCTCTCTCATATCCCAGAAATGGCGACCACTCTGGTCTCGTGTTCCCTCCTTAAACTTACCTTTCGAGCTCTTCCCTTCATACGAGCCACCCTTGGACACCCGCCAATTCTTCGCCGAATTCATCGATCGCGTTCTCATTCTTCGCTCCAATTCTCCCATCCACACTTTCCGCCTCTCCTTCATCTACCATGATCACTACGGCTCCCATGTCGATTCCTGGGTTCGCTCCGCCATAACCCACCTCCACGCCCGTGAGCTCCATCTCGACTTCTTCATCCACAAAGATTTTCATGACGAGGAAACCCTAAATCACAAATATGATTTCCCTTTCTCTGTTCTGAGAAATGGGTATGTTGAAAACTTATGCGTTACGCGATGTGATCTTACATTGCCGACCAAAATGTCCACTATGCGTTTTTGCTCGATTGGGTCCATGTATCTCGATCAGGTTTATTTGACGGACCAGATAATGAGTGATTTGATTTTGGGTTGCCCCAATTTGGAGGCTTTGGAGCTTCAAAACTGTTGGGGGCATCATCATTTGAAGATATGTAGCACAAGGCTTCAGAAGCTAGTACTTGGGTATTTTTATGATTCTGAACTCCAAGAGACGCTTGTGATTGATTGCCCAAACCTTTTTTCGATCAGTTTTGATTGCTGTGCCTTTGACAAGTTTGTACTTAAGAACGCGTTGTCCCTGGTTGAGTTTCATGTTGATATTGTGCACCTAATCGATGGGTCCTATTGTTATTGGAGCAAGGTTGTGAGGCTACTAGGACAAGCACCTAATGTTAAGCATCTTAATGTGCAAAATTGGTGGTTTAAGGTAATTTTCTTGACCTGTGTTCTGATCAATCATTGTTTACTGTATGATGATTTTGTTTAACTTTAAGTTTTTTCATTCTTTTTTGTATGTGGGAATTATGCCAGAAGTTTGAGGAATATGCAACAATGTGATTAGTGTTCTGATTATGTGATTTAGGATATGCAGAAGTCTGGTCCTTTATCAATCTTGTAGATATAGCTGTGTGTATTTTTGAATGATGCTGTAATTTGTAGTAGTTGAAATAGCTAACAATATGAGAGAATGTAGGCTTTTCAGCTTTTCATTGAAGTTGAAAGCTTTTCATTGAGTCTTGTAGTCGAAAGAAAGATGGGAAAAGGATAATTAGCTGTTGAGGTATGCTCATTTTGCTTAGACAGAGGAAATGATCAGTGCCTAGTTTATACAAATTGGTCATGGATTGGTCTCCCAAGAAAGAAGTGGTTGAGGGATTGAATAGTACAGAAAAATAGCATAGTTGCTTGTGGACTGTAATATGTTCGATCACTAACCATGGGGACAATTTAGTGCAAAAATGCATTTCCTGTGCCAATATTGTTTTTTGTTTTGTGTTTTTTTTATAGAGTAAGGCTAGTATTCAGTAAGGATTAAAACTGGATATTCTGCATTTTACGTTTCTGCAGCTTGCTTGTATTGCAATAAGTTGCTAAACTTTCATAATCGGTAGATTTCTCATTCAGACAGGTATAAATGCGATCTTGTAACTTAATGACATTTATAAAATTGTTTTGACAAAATCAGCTACCAAGAAAAGGTCATGTCTGTTTTTTCTTATCTGAAAAGACAAAAACAGGTTCTTCCTTGATGATCGCTCGTTCTAAGAAGCAGGATTAGTTGATGATTAACCATGTCATTGTGCTGACCTGTCTCGCCTTGATGTTGTGGCTTCAAGGGTATCCCTGGGAACTCTTATCATAGAAGAGTCTCACTGGAAATGAAATCTGGTAATATGTCTCAGTGACGAGCCATGTGTCTGTGCTAGACATGATTTCACTTCCTAACTCTGTCAAACTCAGTGATGTGCAACATTTTGTTCATAGATGGCCAATCTCTTTGGCTTAACCTATGTGAACTCGGAGATTTTCAAATTTGACTTTTTACTAGTCAACCTTATTTTTCTTTTTTCACTATGTATGAGAACTGGTTTCTAGAGGTATTATGTAATTGAACATCTTCTAATATTGATAGTTGTTTTCTGTGCATGTGCCCTCAGTTTCTGACCTCAAAGGATCCTTTCCCCAGAAGTTTTATGCTCCACAATCTCAACCTCCTAGAGTTGAGAACGGGATTTACGCAATATGATCTGGTTGGCATGGCTGCATTGCTTAAACTTTGTCCCAATCTCGAGACAATGATTCTACAATACCTTTTCAAGATAGGGGAAGATGTGAGTACTACATACATTCTCTTATGCTTCCGTATTACCTTATATTTATCATTCTCTTTCATATTCCATGCTGCATATTTAAAATTTGATATTCTAATTTCCAGGATAGGTTATCAGAAGAGTTACTAAATAAACCAGTTGACTTGAGCATGTCAAGTCTCAAGCAAGTTACAATGAAAGCATATACTGCAACAGAAGATGAACTTAATTTTTTGAAAATCTTGATTGGGCAAGGAGTTACCCTACAAAAGATTGTGCTTGCTCGCACCCAAGTTGGCGAGGAGGGACAAATTGGTGAGAGGTCGCTTCCTCTAGTGGTTCTATATAGAGAGGGTTCACAAGGTTGGAAGTGCTCATGGACCCTGTACCCCGCAACACCGCATAGTATAGACTCTGAGCTTTAGATGGGGAATCCATTGGCTCATTCCGAGGTTTCTTGTTTTTTGTTTTTCTGAAAATGGGTTTAAAATTAGATGATTGTTGCAGATATGTTTGGATTTGTTTTACGGATTATCTTCCGTCCTATTTCTTCATTAAAAACACTGCATGTTTGGTGGAGTAGAATGTTTCTTCTTGTGTTACAAAGGGGCGGAAAGGCCCAAAACTTCCATCCTTGTCTTGTTAGGAAATTAACTCCTAATACTTCTATTCATATAAAACAAAACAAAATTCAATGATCGATACTCATATTTTTTTCATTTTAAACGTAAGTGTTATTGTATAAGTAAATTTAGGTTTTGTCCATAAAAAAACTTACACTTTTGGAAAAAGCCAAATTTTTTTCAAAAAAGACAGAAAAACCTCTCAACTTTCAAATTAAAGACATGCAAATGTAAATGATTTTTTTGGAAATCAAAAAATAAATAAGGGCAATTTTGTCCATTTTGGCTTCTTTTAAAAATTTTCTCTCTTCTTTGGTTTTTTCCAAAGTCTCCCGTTTGTATATGGGCTTACGGACTGGGTTTTTATAGGTGGGCGGGCTAGGCTTTAGAGACCTTAGCCCAAACTTAGAACACCAAAAATGGGCCAGGCCGACCTAGCGGCTTGTGAACCGTTGGGCCCAATATTTTTGAGCAAGCCCAATAATTGGGACTACAAAAAGAGTGGATAGAGCTCCATTTAGAACACAGGTGAGATTCAAAATTTTATCCCCAATGGTTGGGCTCTAAACCAAGGAGCAACAACAACTTTTTAATACTTAATGGTATTAAAAGAATAAAGGAGAGAGAAAAAGGATTTTGTGGCTGCATGTGATTCGCTGATTTTTAGCGTTGGACCCACTTGGGCTTCATGAGCTTCAACCGGCACATTTTGTGGACTTGGTTTTAACCTCAGGTGAGCTGAAGCATTTAGGCCTCGTTTGTTTATAGGAAAAGAGACTTAGGAATGAAAAATCAATTATTTTTTTATATTTGGTAAGTCCAAGCATTGGAAATTATTGCTTAGTCCATAGAAAAGTAGGGGAGAAAGTGAAACCATCTTCTCCACTTAGGTTTTGTTTTCCCTCCCAATGAGAAAGTTTGGGAAAATAAGTCAATATTAAATAAACATTTTTCATGATTATTTTGTCCTCATTAACAATTTAGAATTATAATATATCATTAAATACATTCTTATTTTAATTTCATTTAATATGAGTATAATTGAAAATTTATAAATTTTTTATTTTTCATTCATACTCAAAACAAATATGGGAAAAGAAATAAAGTGATATCTCTCGGTTACTTTCCCAGTATTACCAAACATGGGAAATGAATCTTCAAATTCATTTTATGAACCAAACGGGCCTTTAGAGATCCATTTTTGCTCCATTGGAAATGGGTTTTTGGCATGAGTTGCTATACCTTGCAGCTCCATTCAAAGCCCTCACTGGGCTTGTCCTTATAAGATATGTTTTTGGGTGCTTATTTTTTCATTTCTTTTTTGTCCACTTACACTTCATTTTATTTTATAATACTTTTTATATGACATTTTCTATTAGGAGGGGCGATAATATACTAAATTTACATATATTGCACGGATACTAGGATTCGAAAGAATCATAATGACTTCCTATAATTTATGCTGCTTTGTTTTATGCATATTTTAAACTTTTAATTAATGCTAATTATTTTTTAATAGTATTTTTTATTATAAAAATGAACCAATTATGTTGAATTACAAAATAATTATAGTATTTA
>NC_047652.1:19648767-19661422 GCF_902201215.1 Prunus dulcis
ACTTTGCGCGACCAATATATATTTTTCGTCGTGCAAAAATTTGGGTGGGTACCAAAAATGGGACGCGGGAATTTTTTTATATAATTGTTTTAGACTTTGCGCGACCAATATGTATTTTTCGTCACACAAAAATTTAAAAATTTTGGCGGGTGCCAAAAATGGGATGCGAGATTTGTTTTTTCAAAAATTAATTTTTTTTAGACTTTGCGCGACCAATATTCCTATATTCGTCACGCAAAACTTTGCGAGAGAAATATTTTTGGTCTTGCAAAACTTTGCGCGACCAATATATATTTTTCGTCGCGCAAAAATTTGGGCGGTTACCAAAAATGGGACGCGGGAATTTTTTTATATGATTGTTTTAGACTTTGCGCGACCAATATGTATTTTTCGTCGCACAAAAATTTAAAAATTTTGGCGGGTACCAAAAATGGGATGCGGGAATTTTTTTTCAAAAAATAATTTTTTTAAGACTTTGCGCGACCAATATTTCTATATTCGTCGCGCAAAACTTTGAGAGACCAATATATTTCGTCGCGCAAAGTGATACGAATTTAAAAACCGAAATAACTCCTCCACCATTTTCTCAATTTCTTTCTCTACTCTTACCTCTCCTCTCTCTTTCCCTCTCCCCAAATCCCACCCTTTCTCTCACACTCCCTCCTCTCACTTAATCTCTCATCTCTCTCTTCACTATCTCTCACTCTCACTCACTCTCTCATCTATCTTTTCACTATCTCTCTCTCTCTCATCTCTCTATCACTATCTTATCTAATTCTCTCACTTCTCCCTCTCATTCTCACTCACTCTCAATCTTGCCAAAAGGTATATTCTCTCCAAATTTTAAATTTTTTTCATTAATATGTTTTTTTGGAGTTAGTTTTGAGTTTGTGTGGGGTTTGGGGTTGAGTAAAGGGGAGAGATTGGAGTTTGGGTTGGATTTGTGGTATAACAATTTTAGGGGAGATTATGCATTCTTTTTTTTTGTTGTTGTTGTTATTTGACCATATTTGTTTTTTTTGTAGGTAATCATCGAGACTTTGATGGCTAAAGTTGAGGATTAGGAAGCTATCAAAACATATTATCCACCACTACCACCACAATATGCTTGTATTAGGATTTTATTATTGTACTTTGTTAATTCATGTGTACATTTTGAATATTATATATATAAATATTTATTGGATAATTTGATCACTATTTTTCATATGTAATTTTATTTTGAATATGTCAATTTAAATTAAAGTAATTAAGAAAAATCTTACAATTAAATTAAATTTAAAAAGTAAAAATTTGAAAAAATTACTATAATTAAATTAATATCAATTTAAATTAAAGTGATTTAAAAAAAATCATACAATTAAATTATATTTAAAAAGTAAAAATTTGAATAAATTAATATTAAAGAAATAATAATAAAAAGTAAAAATTAGTTTATTTTAATTAAAAAAATTTAAAACACAAAAAAATATTTCGTCGCGCAAATATTTGCGCGACGTTAATGTTCGTCGCGCAAAACTCTAAAAATGTGGGCGGGTACCAAAAATGGAACGCGGGAATTTTTTATTTTTTAAATTTTTTTGAGACTTTGCACGACCAATGTTTTTGTCGCGCAAAACTTTGCGAGACGAATATTTTTCGTCGCGCAAACCTTTGCGCGACCAATGTGTTTCGTCGCGCAAAGTTTTGCGGGACCAATATTTTTTCGTCGCGCAAAGTTACTTTGCGCGACCAATATTTTTTCGTCGCGCAAAGTTACTTTGCGCGACCAATATTTTTTCGTCGCGCAAAGTCGCTTTGCGCGACCAATGAAAAACTTGGTCGCGCAAAGTCTTTCTTCACGATCTTTGCGCGACGGATTCTGCGCGACGAAGTTTTTGTCGCGTTAAAATTTGTGCGACTACAATGTATTTTGCGCGACGAAATTCTCTTCGTCGCGCAAAGTGTAAAATGTAGTAGTGATATGATATGGTTTAATGCATTTTCTAATTGCTAGACTTAATTACTCTTATTTAAGGAGTATAGTTGTGAGGCTATATTCTTTATATATATATACGAATTTTGTGGACTTTGTTTTTTATTTTTATACAAAATTAGTTTGTTTAGTTTAATATTTGTAATTAAGTAATATCTTAATTTTATTTAATTATATTAATTATTAATTATATAATGAATAACTAGTATTTAAGTATTTTAATTAATTTCATAAATTACTTAATAAATATTTATAATCCGTAACATAAATCTCCACTAACTTTGTGGCTATTTCTTGTCAAAAAAGAGGAGTACATATCTCCAGCCCAAAAGTTAAATTTTGAATTTCTTGTAAAATTTTCACTTGATTTTGTCTGGAGTTTGTGAATATAATATTGCGAGTACGTAACATAGAAATTATAAAATATTACCATCATAATATTGAAAAGAATGAAAAAGTTATAAAATATTCTTATGTACGTCACATGGAAATTTAACGACACAAATATGAAGATCCTCATCTGTGGCCTAGCACCCTTTCTGATATTCATGTCAATATTACAGAAGGAGTGAGAAAATCAACTCCCTATATAAATTGTGGTTGAAGGCCAAATAAATTGAGACCAATTGATATCTTTCTGGCTCTATTATATATGTATAGGTTTTTTGTGGTCGAACTATTATGTACAGGTTGCATCCATATCCACAATCGATACAAAAAAGTAACGTAAGATATATAACCATTCAAAATGGAATTGAAATAAATAGTCTTGTGTAATTAAATCTTAAAACCCTCCATACATTAATATAATCTGATGGAATGAAGCGAAGCTTTTCCTTTCTACTTTGACATTTTATCTAAACATAGAAAGGGCTAAGCAGAGAGATGAAATCACAATGCAGTACTAATTAACTAGTTAACTCATTAATTATTAGCTTAGCACCTAGAGAATCACACAAGAACTGGGTCCTTCCCTCCAGAGGAGAAGCATAAGAGGTTGTTTCGACTGCCATCCAATTTGAACTCTTCCCACATATCATCCATGCCTAGATTTACCATTTCATGCAGGTAGTTTATCTGTATTAATATGAAACAAAAACACAAGATAAGTCCACTCCACTGGGATAAGAAAATTCAAATAATAATTAATAACAACAAAAATATTTTCCACACTAAATATTATTTACCAAGACTTGACATAAATATATATATATATATATATATATATATATATATATAGGTTTAGGTAGCATAGCAAGCAAAGCAAAGCAAAGGAACTCAGAGCATTACCGGTTCAACTGAGGGGAGCACAACTGAGGGGAGCAGACGCTGCACCAAGACTTGAAATTGAGCTTTGATTGCTTGGAAGATGCGCAAGACTTGGTCATGTGGTTTAATTGTTTTTATAAGGCCGAAACAAAAGTGGGCCAGTTGAACAAAACCAAAACAAATGGATCTACGAAGAAGGTTCTTGGCCGTCGTTTCAAGCTTTTGTATGATGTACTTTTTTGGATACGCATCATGATTCATATATGTCTCAATGCGTGCTATGCCTAGGTGACTCATACAAAAGAACTTCTTCAGACCTTCTCTTACACGGTCAATGCCTCCGTCGAAATCGAGGGGTATGTTGATGTTGTCGTTCATAATAATAAACTTCAAGAAAAGAAAATTCAAATTAATTAGTGTAGTTAACACATTTTAATTTGAGAATTTTCAACCAATTTAACAAAAAAATCAACAAAGAGGAGGGTAACTGAGCAGTATGTATGAAATATTTGATATTTGAACTTACATCTTTTTGCAAAGAAGTGATAGCTTGTAGCAGAGGATCAGCTTCTTGAACAGCTAGCGCAGAGGCCATTTCTTGAACAGCTAGCACACAGAGAGAGAGAGAGAGAGAGAGATGCAGTTGCAACTCAATGAAGATAATGAGGGACAGAGTACTAACACACTAACACGCACGCACTTCCCTCTGGCTGGCTAGGGTTTGAGACTTGAGGGTCTTAAATGAAAGTCGTTTTTTCTTTATTTTGGGATCTTATATGTATATATGAAACCCTATATATATATATATGAGAATAGGCCTAGGGTTTGTCTGCGTGCCACAATCTCCAAAAACAAAAGCAAAAAAGGAATGAATTTGCTAAGCAGATAGTTTGGTACAGTAGAAGATTCAAGGATGAACAAAAAAGAAAGAGGAAAATTAGCTTTCTCCAGACTAACACATGCTCAAATTTAATCCTAAGGTTCCCATTATTTTTAACTTCCTGTTTTATTTTCCTGTTTTATCTTTCTCTTTATACTCTCTGACTTCATATACCTTGGATTGTAATCTGTTTTCAGAAATTTACTAAATCAAGATTTTGAGGGATCCGGGTCTTATGACTTCATATATCCAGGGTTCTTAAAACCTTTCGTAAAGGAAGTGGATTAGATTGGAGAAAATTTAAAAAAAAAAAAAAAGGGCAAAAAGAAGTAACTCTGAGAATATATAACTAACTTAGACAAAAAAGAAGTAACTTGAGAAAAAAAACAAAGGAGGTACTTTTCATGGGCATATGATGTCATGAAACTTTTAATCCACATAAAACCTTGCCCCTTTTTGTTCCTTTTGGAGATCGTGGCACGCAGGCCAGACAAACCCTAGGCTTTATTCTCATATATATATATGACCCCAAAAGAAAGAAAAAAATACTTTCATATACGACCCTCAAAGTCTCAAACCCTATTCTCATTATTCGAAAAACAAAAAACCTCTCTATCTCAATCTCTAGATCATTTTCTATCTCTTCATTGGAATAGTTCTTCAAGCAATGTCTACTCAAGCAATAGGTGATATGCTAAACGCTCTCTCTTCTCTGCGAGAAAAGGTCAGTTCTAATATTAAATATTTCATACATACTAGTTACTTAGTCTCCTCTTTTGTTGTTGTTATTATTATCTTTTTTTTCTTAGATTATGTTTCACCAATTAATTTTTTGTTTTGTTTTTTTTTTTTTTTGGTGTAGAAAATTATAACTAACAACATGAACATACTGCTTCTTGAAAAAAGCTCTGATCATTTAAGAAAAGAGCTACACGAATACTTACGTATGAGTCACCTAGACATAGCGAGGATTGAGGCATATCTGAATCCGAATGAGCAAATCAGAGGAAAGCTTAAAGTCAAGGCCATCCAACTTCGTGACAGCTCTGTATATTATGGTTTTGCTCGACTGGCCATTGCTTGTGATAGATTTCTGAGAGCAAATGAAACCTCTAACGGATTCTTGTCCTTCCTGCCAGTCAAAGAGGAATTTCAAGTCTTGGTGCAACATCTGCTCCCCCGACCCAGTCCGGTAATGTCCTGCTTTCCTTTGCTTGATACCTAAACCCTAAATATAAATATATATTTAAGTCTCGGTGAATAATAATTAGTGCGGAATATATTTTTGTTGTTATTAATTATTATTTGGATTTTCTTATCTCAATGAGTCTGTGTTGTGTCGTTTCATACAATTACTACAGATACAGAAATTGCATAAAATGATAAATCGGGCTGTGGATAAGATTGAGACTTGGGCATATTGCATCCAGCGATAGGTCACTTTGGACGGCAGTCGAATCAACCCGCCCTCTCTCCCTGTTCCTCCTCGTCCTCCAACCTCTTCTGCTTCGCTCTGGAAAAGATTTGTTGTTGTGGGATTCTCTAGGTGCAATAAGCTAATTAGCTAGTTATTTATTACTACTGTATTGTTATAATCATATTTATGTACGGAAATTAAACAATTCTTGGATTGGTTGTGGATGCAAATGGTAGACTGCCTAGCTAGCTACCCTACAATATGAGAGGCGAAGATTTGATACTAGGTGTTAATTTGACCTTCAACCATAATATATTTTCAAGTTATATACTCTGAGGTCTCACATTAGTTTGTAACTATGTGAATGGTAGCTAATTTTCTTGCGTGGTTTAGAGTGACAATAGCTTACAGTGATTTTGTTCTTTCAAGGGATTTGTGAACAGGTGGTGCTTAGTTTTTGGGAATTTTGGGTTCATCTGAACTTTTCTGAGTTTGATTTGATTTTAAACATAAAAAAGAAGTAGATTTTGCTTTGAAAGGATCCGGAATATTCATTAGACTTCAATCCAGTACTTCTACCGTCAATTACAAACACTCGTATTGTTACTGATTTAATTTATTGTCATTATGGAATTAGTGTGTTAATTTTGAGACATCATGTGTGGCACTGGCAATTGATGCTTACTTAGTTCAAAGTTGTTCCTTATCAATTCTTTGTTTTTGTTTTTGTTGTTGTTGTTGTTGTTCTGCTTATTGTATTTTGGTTTTGTTTATTTCTGTGTTTTTCTACACATGATGCCAGTGACCAATTTAACTAAATTTGTCTCCTCAATGGCTAAATTAAACTTTCGTGTAAAACCCAATGACCAAGAAGATATTTAACCCTAAAGAAAATTGTTGGAAGTACATTGTGTATTTGGGTGGGGGTGTAAGAGCATTATCTTCACCGTATTATTGCTCTTAAGTTAGGCTTTATTATTTCATAAGGAGATGTGATGGAATAACTAAAATGAAATTTTGAGATATTCTCTCATAGTTATTCAAGTATTCATATTTGGTTGGTTGACTATATAGGATAGAGTCTATTTGCTGTGACAATCACTAATTTTGGTGACTGTTGTGGGAGTTATTAAAGGCTTTAGCCCAACAAACCCCTTTTGAAAAATTATATGGCAAACCACCTTTCTATACACATATGAGAGTTTTTGGGTGTCTTGCTTTTCCACCAACACCCATCCCACATCCAAACTTGATACTCATGCCAAGAAAAGCATTTTTTTTGGGTACCCTAGTAGGCAAAAAGCTTACAAATTGTATGATCTCACTACCCACAAAATCTTCATCAACAGGGATGTTAATTTTTTTTTTTTAGCATCATTTCCCTTTCCCCACCATCAGCCCAACCACAAAAATCAATCCAATTACTTGTCCAACCCACACCACACATAACAAACCTTGATCCATGCCATCCAACCTTGGGCCTGAATGACTTTCCTCCAACTAATTCATCTTTTTCCCATGAGCCCAATTCCACACTTCCAAGCCAGATGAGATCATCTCTCCAGCCACGTCTAACTCTCCAGCTAACCATTCTTCTTTTTCTCCTATGGACCAACCTATTTCTCCAGCCGATTCTACTACATCATCATATGTTGCACTTACAAACCCAGAACAACCTGCACCTCTTCCACCTTCTACTACCCATCTTTCTACCAATCCACTTGTCAGAGTCTCTCAGCGTCCCAAACAAGCCCTTGTTTGGCAAAAAGATTATGTTCTTAATCACATACTAGTACCCAAACCCACCTTATCGTCTTCCTCACTGCTGATCCCTCACAAAGGTACTCATTATCTTCTCTATAATTTTATTTCATATCATCGTTACTCACCTTCACATGTCTCTTTTATTGCAACTGTCAGTAGTAGTGTGGAACCTTGGTTTACAAAGCTGCTGCAAATCTCAATTGGCAACAAGTTATATGTGCTCTAAACTTGAGGCCTTAACACCCAACAACACATGAACACTCACTACTTTGCTCCCCGGCAAACAACCCATTGGATTAGTATATACAAAATAAACTGTTTGAATTAATAAAATACAATACAGAGTAGGCCTTACAAGGATGTCCCTCAAATAAGTTTATTTGAGTACGATAATTAAAATTAATTAGGATTTGAATCCTGGGAAACATAATCTCTAAAATTGAGGATATAATTATTCAACGTTAAATTTTTAAAAAAAAAATAGCATTATGGATATGCTAGAAATTAGGAACTTTTATTATGAAAAAAAATGTAACATTAGTTCACAAAACATGAATGTGCATGTGGCATAGATTGTATTTTAGTGTGTAATATTAGGACAAATATTATCTTACATGACAACTTATTTTTATTTTAAGTTTCCGTTGGAAGGACATAAATAGTTGAGATAATTTCCCCTATTATTTTCAACCCTCTTTAGCAATTCTCAACTCCAGAGAATATATATATACATAAAAGTGATGCAACTACACAATTTGCACCTTGTTTTTTAGTTAAAACTTTGTAGCCACCAATTACATCTTAAACAAACTTTGACACCAAAAAACGCTGAACAAATGAATAATATCCATTGAATACCAACTTATTCATCATCAAATCTATGAATCTGACTTTAATTCAATCTCCTGTCTTTTGAAAGCAGCTTCTTCTCCTCAGCTGATCTCATACCCTCCATCTTCAACATCTCCAGCAAGAAATCACTCCACGTGTCAATGGGTCCCGGCAGGCACCAATGCACACAGTCATTATACAAAGTCACATTTTCATGTGGCCAGTGCCCAAATCTACTAGGATGACCATCTGGCCTTAACAATGAGGCCTGTGTTGTGTCCAATAACCTATATTTCAAACCCTTTTTTCTCCCTTCTTTTTCAGCGTTCCTAAACTCCTCAATTTGGATCATGTAAAGCTCCAAATTGGCACCCTCCAATTGTGTCTCGTTGCTCCGAAACGGCGTCGTTCTCAAACAGTTACCTCCTTGGTTCCACAACCCGTTTTCAAAATGCGACGGCGCAAAAGTCCTAACATAGATTATGCCCTTATAATTTTGTAAGCTGTTTAAGGCCTTAAAAGCTGACCTAAAAGCCTTTCTATATCCATAGAAAATGCCTACATCAGGCACATTGTCTAGGAGGCAATAGTGGCACCCTGAAATCTTTTGATTTTCATAGTAAACCATCGAACGGAAGAACCAATGGCCTGCAGAAAGTATAATGTAGTCGAATTCCTCTACTTTGGTTGTCCATGCCTCATCAAATTCATCGAGGTAGAGCTCGAAAAGGCCCGTCTTTGTCGGTCCGTTCGTGTAGGTTGCTTCTTTGGATTTGATCAAATGTGGCGTCCAAAATGTTGCCATGGTGAAGTTGTAGGACATGTATTTCCAGCGTATGAATTTCTGAGTCGGATCTGGTGTGATTGAAACATCTATTGGATACTCCACCTGAAATTGAACACCAAAATCAAAATTTATTTAATTTGTACAGATTTGTGATTTGTGATTTAATTAAGTTTGTCTTGATTTCCAGACCAAGAACTTTATTTCTTAGAGAAGTGTAGGGTTAATCATTTTATGCCAGACCCATGTGAAAGATATTATACATGTAATGAACAAAGCACAAGGTTTCAGATAACTAATCTATATAATAATTGTTAGTTAAATAGTTAATAGACAAGAACACATGGAGAAGAAAGGGTTGGAGGGCTTCAGCAATTAGATCTGTTTGGACGACAGTTGTCTCGACAAGGATGTCTGTTATTCGATCGAATATATGTCAAGGGGCCCCCATGGACAAATTAGGTATTGCCCATCTTGGATTCTCTAAAGTCTTTTTGTTTTTTGTTTTTTATTTTTGTTTTCAATCTCGATGTTTTTCAATATAGAAAAGATGAGATTCGAATATGAGATAATGTAAATTTTGGTGTTAGCTTAATTTCTTAGATCCCAATTTCAGTGATTTATTTATATACTAATATAAATAATAGTCTAAATTATAGGGATTAGGGATTTCGCACATATACATACTATCAAGATATCATGAAAATTTAAATTTGAGACCACCAACCTGCAATTGAAAATCTATTTTCACTGAACTAGGATGAAATTTTAATTACATTATAAATAATGTGAAACAATATTGCAAGACATACTCATTGGCACAAAGGGGGGTGGCAAAGATTCCTATCATGCTAGCTAGCTGGCTGGACAAGATATTGTAATTAATAATAAAAAAGGGCGTACTGTTTTTACCTAATCCCCTTTATCCTTCAATTATAAAGGCTTAGGTCAACTAATCTTGTGAAGATCTGAAACTCATGCATATTAGGACAAAATTAGTTTGCTAAACGAGAAAATGACACATGTTTCGAGATCCAATCCACAATTTTAAAATTTTCGCTTTTAGTTTCCAGATTTTCAAGTCAATAATTAATTACCATGCCTGTTCATCGCAGGGGCCACATAAAGCTCTTTTATCACAACAAATACAGATTCTTCTGTGTGAGAAATATATAATTAGGTTTACACATCATTAGATCATACAACAAAATATATTATAAATTTATATTTCTGTAATGATATCGTGTTTGTAATCAAAGCATCCTGGTTATAAGTTAGCATTGTCATAAAAATTTGTTATGTTTCATCAATAATTACTATCGCTTTTTCTTTTTTTTTTTTTTAAAAAAAAAAAAGAAGAACAAAATTATAAGTAGAGGGTCCAATTAAAAACAAGTCATCATAACATGCAAGATTTTTGTTGGTTAATATTATGGTGACATTAAATAATAACTAGGAAAAAAATAGATGGTAGAGGATAATACGTACCCTAGAAAGGAGGCATATCAAGGACTGCATTTGATTTCTGCCCACAGAGTCTCCAACAAAGGCCAAGGACTTGCCTCTAAGCAATTCTAGGAACTGGGCCGGGTTAAAAATAGGAAGCTCACACCCATCTGGCTTCCACCTCCATTTCATGAACTCTGTGTCTGGTCTTCCATACTTCATGCAGTTTTGATGTTCGTGGATTGCCCAACATGTTTTGTTTGTGTAATAGGGAGCCTCTGGATTTGGAACCCATTCTCCAGTAAATATGTCACACTTTAAATTGCTAGTTACGGATGGCAAATCATCCTCCTCATGAACATGATCATTTAAATGATCTTGTGATGATGATGATGAAGAGGGCACAAATGGGTTTGAATTAACAGTTTCCGACACAAATAAGGAGTGGCTTATTGAAGGGTAATAGAGAGGGATGATTGTGAGAAGAAGTAGGGCAAACACTAGAAGCACCACTTTTTTTGGTGCCTTTTGTGGTGCTTGGCATATTTTCCCAAAGGGAAGTTCAATGTCGTGGTGCTTCATTCAGAGAGAGAGAGAGAGAGAGAGAGAGAGAGAGAGAGAGTTTTGATCTCTAAAGGCAATGGGAAATAATTAGAGAGTTAGATAGCTAGCTAGGCTGAAAGACATATGGGTGTGGAAAGTTTCAAAGATCACAAGGAGGGAGGGTGGTTAGTGATTATTATAAATAATTTTATTATATTATATGGTTTTGTGGTTGTGTTGCAATGTGCATGATGCTACCTCTCTAACCGATCTCTTCTATTATCTACTAGCTAGCCCCTATTTCATTTGAAGCATATGACCCTAGAACGTTTCAAGAGAATCATCGATATTTTTTTTTAAATAGAAGATTAAAAAAAAAAATTTTAATAAAAAAAATCTAAGGCTGCACCTTCACATCTTTGAGAATCGAGTGAAGGATTTAGTTGTAATTTAGTGGGATATACAAGCTATTCAACAAGTTAATTATTAGTTTCATGAATAATATATAAATCGGGATTTGACATTTTTAAAATTTTCCTAATTCCCAGTGAGACCAATGAGTGGTTTATTGAAAAGTTTGCTAATTATGCATGGGAAATTACTTCGCATCAACCATTTCATTATGTTATCTTTCTAATATTTTCTTAATTTCATTTTACGATCCCTAAGTTCAGAATTTACGTAAATGATCAACTTTCAATCTTATATATAATTTAAATAATGAACAATTATATGTGTTCATTCATTGAATTCGAGCAAAATAATTGAATTCAAGCAAAATAATTGATTGGTTATATGTTGATTGAGTGCTTACAAAAATACAGGAAAAGACACCTATAATATGTCACAACCTACACATTACATCAGTTGGTATTACATTAACATCATATACTCAATCCGACCTTGCCCTCTATTTATTTTTATAAATGCAGCTATAAATTAATTTATGATATATGTGTGGCATTGGTGTGCTTAAGCTGAAAAATTAGGTTGGCTTCTAATCATAACCACCGTGATATCATTTTCTGCAGACTTCATTGTATGCTGGCTCCACCACTTAAACTCAGATTATTGATCCTTTTTTAATTATATATTTATATAATTTATTAGGTCTTTATTTGTGTTTTCTCATCATCATTCATCATCATAATTCATACAAATGTATCCTTCTTCTAATTTAATATGTTCCCCTTTTTTTCTTAATTTATTTTAAGTGGTTGTTACATATCTGCCATCATGAATGTTGACTGAGTATGATTGGCTAACTATATGATTGTTGTATGTGCTTCAAGACATTGAAACTTATTGGTGTCACATATATTTTCTTCTTGATTTGGCCTAAGTTCAACGGTTATTTAGAAACAAGTTAAGCCCACTAGAACTATTGCGCAGAAACCCAACTAATTAGTTTCAAGAGGCCAAAGATGGATTTCTATATATTGCTTACTAGTTGTAGGCTTGTAGCCACAACAACTTATTGATCAACTATGGCGATGAGACTACAAAAAGGTGGGTAAGTGATTGGTTGAGCTAAAAAGGCTTTTCCCCCCAGAAATTCTTGTTTGTCACGGTCACGGTCATGGTTGTGGGAGCAAATAAATCCGACGTCCAATTAGAAGACGTCATATAAAAAAAAAGCTAATTCTAAAAATATATTATTTAAATCAATAAATCAGGTTTAATAATATATTTAATAGGGAAGCTACCTATTTAAGTTGAGGGAATTCCCTCAATCAAATTATTCCT
>NC_047652.1:19661522-19801527 GCF_902201215.1 Prunus dulcis
TAAATCTGTTTTTGTAATATGTTTAAATCTGTTTATGTAATCTGTATAAATCTGTTTTTGTAATCTGTTTAAATCTGTTTTTGTAATGTGTTTTTGTTTAAATCTGTTTTTGTAATCTGTTTAAATATGTGTTTGTAATCTGTGTTTGTAATCTGTTTTTGTAATCTGTTTTTGTTTAAATCTGTGTTTGTAATCTGTTTTTGTAATCTGTTTTTATAATCTGTTTTTATAATCTGTTTTTGTATAAGACTCTCCATGACAAATTTGAATAAGACTCTCCCTTCTTAGTGTGATTAAGATATGTTGGAAGGTATTTTTATTGCATCTTATTTTAATTATGATTTGTTGATGGTGAAACTTTGTGTTAATCCTTTTAAGTGTTGTGTAGGTTGCTTTGTGAAGGCTTTTGGAAGAATGGATGCAACATATTTTTTGCAAGGATATTATCTCTATGTGTATTTTTGTGATGGGTTGTAATCTTTAATGTCATAAGTTTAATTTGGTTGGTGTATTATTTTTTGTAATGGTTTGTAAGAGATTATATTTCCTTTCCTTGGTTGGTTGGTTGAATGTGTGTGTGAGATTTATTTAGTCTAGAAACTTAGATTGGAATGATGGATTTTTATAGCTTGAATGTCCATAATTTCAGGTTTTGAAAGACAAGTAAAAAGTGTTTTGGGCTTGTTCATAAGAATTTAATAGGTTTTGGCAATTTGACAACAAAAAAAAGGGTTTTGGCTGAAATGAAATCGGATTGGGCTTTGTTTTGCTAAAAAAAATATGATTTGGGCTTTTTTTGGCCCCAAATAAATCAGATTTAGGCTTTTGAAAAATTGTAAAAATGGGCTCAAGCCCAAACCGAGACAAAGCTGACCCGACCCGAGAACCGAGCCCATTTTCGGTTCGGCCCATTTTTTGGATTTCACCCTATACCCGACCCGACCCGAGAACCGAGCTCCACTTCGGTTTGGCTTGCGGGTCGGCCAAAATTTGACCCGACCCGAACCGTGCCCAGGCCTACATGCTCTAGCTGTGTATGGGGTTGGATTGGATCGTTTTGCTGTCTGGAATTCCGATTTTGAAACCTTGGTTCAGTAAGAAAAACCTATAAACTGGGTGGCTTGAATTATTTGCGGCCTTACTAAACTTGGGCCATAAAACTGCAAAAATTACAAACTAGAAAACAGGGAGCTTCTATAATGAGGAGTTATGTTAAGGGGTTCAATCCAACAGTCCGATAATAATTTGACAGCTATTAAGAACCTTCTTATTATAACCTATCATTCTTCTAGCCTTCTTACTAGAAAAAATGTCTTGAAAAGGATATAAAGACTAACTACAGCCTCAAACCATTCTTTCATTATCTACCTTCATCTAGAGTTGTAGTTATTTCAGCAAATGTTTCTGGCTTAGTAGAAGAAGAAGCTGTGCTAGAGTTGCCTCTCCTTGGGAGAAAGGCTGGTTGTTTAGGAGTTGGAGAGATTGCAATTTCACTGTCAAGCATGGTAAGAACATTTGACATGGTGGGACGATCAACAGGGTCTTCTTGTACGCATAAGAGCCCAACATTGACACACTTCATGAATTGACTTTTGTTGCAACTTTCATCCAAAGTCGTGTCCATTAGTTCCGAGGCCTTGTTTTCTGTCCACAGTCTCCATGCCTGGGAAAATGTTTAAATTTCAAATGTTGTAAAGTATAAAATGGGGATGAAGCAAATAAATGGGCATGAAAGATTCATTCAACAGACTTACATAATTTATGAGGCTGAAAGTTTGTTTGGATTGATAAAATCCTGTGTTCTTTTTTCCACTGATTATCTCAAGAAGAACAACACCGAAGCTATACACATCTGATTTCACTGAGAAAATTCCATCTAATGCATACTCTGGAGACATGTAACCACTGCATCACAAATTATAATAACAGTTCGTAAAATATGCAGGCACCAAAGCACTTCCCTCTAAAAGGGTCAACGACTCGAAATTTCAAATTTGTGCTACAATTATGAAATATCCACCCTGAAATTTAAACCGTCCACACGAAACTTACTAAGTTCCAACTACTGTGTTTGTGTTCGACTCAGTTTCTTTGCCTCCAACAATCCTCGCCAAGCCAAAGTCAGATATTTTGGGGTTCATCTCCTCATCTAAGAGAATGTTGCTGGTTTTCAAATCTCTGTGAATGATCCTCAATCTGGAATCTTGATGAAGATAAAGAAGTCCTCGAACGATTCCCAAAATGATGTTAAAGCGCATCTCCCAATTAAGAACCAAGCTTTTTGTATGATCTGGCAAAATTTGCATTTTCCGTTAGAGAAACTTGGGAGATCTGGTGATCAAGAAACCATATATGATGCAGTAAAAAAAACTGAAATGAGGACTAGGAACAAACCAAATATAAAGATGTCTAAGCTTTTGTTAGGCATGTACTCATAGAGTAAAATTTTTTCTTCTCCTTTGATGCAATATCCTTTAAGCCTAACAAGGTTTCGGTGTTGAAGTTTGGCAATCAGCACCACCTCATTCTTAAATTCCTGTAAGCCTTGTCCTGAAGCCCTTGATAACCTCTTTACTGCAATCTCTTGATCTCCAAGAAACTTTCCCTGGACAAAAAAAAATTCCCTCTCACATGAATTTACAACTAACCAGAATACATTAATGATAAAACAATTTTGGAGGGAAAATAACACAACACATAAAATGTTGCTAAGGTGGCTCAATTGCAATGAAATGGAAAACAAGTATTCCTCCATTACCTTATAAACAGGGCCATAGCCCCCTTGTCCAAGCTTGTTTGCATTTGAAAAATTATCTGTAGCGTCTAGTATGCTTTGCAAATCGAAAAAGGGTACATCTATACCTTTCTCATCTTCTTCCTTGAACTCACCTGTGTCTATCAACTCTTGGACTCGCCTTTCACTATCAAGTTGTGCTCGATTTATTTTATCTAAGACATGAAATTGAAGAATATTATTCTCATGCTGTCATTCAATAGGACCAATCCTGCAGATGTTCATGCATAGAGTGCATATAGCAAAGTAGTTACCTTGTCTCTTGGTTATCTTTCTTCTCCATATATAAACACAAACGATGCATGCAAGAAAAATTCCGCTTGTAACAACTGCCACAACTATCAGTATCGGAGACACTGGCACTTTCCTTCTTGGTTGTTCTTCTATTTGCGATTTTGGTGTCTGTTGAAGATTACCTTCTATAAGAAAGCAAGAGGAAATTCTACATGAAGTTGTTATCATGTAATTAGATTACTGAAGTGAACAATCTAAAATGACATGATGCATTTATAATGAGCCAAATAAATGATTGGATTTATCAGTTAAATTCTACTTAGTTTCAGTTATTTCTATGATTTCTACTCAGACGGACAAGCATTGGTCCCAACATAAATTGATTTGCACTAACAGGTTCATGCATCAGCGCAATTTTATGCCTAGCCTAACGCGTTCTCACCTTGAGTACAATTTAAGTTAAAGCCACTCCATTGATAATTGGCATTGCAAAGGCATCTTTTCTTTCCATCGCTTGCTGGACTGCAAGTTGAATGTGGCCAACCCCTGCAGTCTGCAGATATTGTACAGGCTGGTTCCAGCGGCAGCTCCCAACCTATTTCTACTGCATTAGTACCTCCGGATGAAACTTGAGAACTAAAATTTCCCAGGGGAACATAGCACCATCTGGTCACTGTGAATGGAGATAGGTTCAGCTGCTGACTTTGGACTCTGTTCATAGGATCACAATTTTTGGTTTGGATGACGAATCTTTGTGTACTTGGGTTGATACTAATAACTCTAAAGAATGTGCCTGTCAGTCCCACGAAGCTAAGCTGGCCTATGATGGTGCTGCAATTGAAACGGGAATACATGGGGTCACCACAATCCGGTCCAGTGCTCAGGGGATAAGGAATGATGGTTGTGCCACAAGGCTTGCAGTCTCTTACGGTTGATTCTGCACAAGATGTAATTTCTTGATTGTCATAACGAACTAAAAAATTAACATTAACCTCATGCTTCTGCAATCTTACTCACATGTAAAAGCTTAACATAGAATGCTTCTAGTATATAACACGGACTGTTTAGTTGTGTATGTGTGTAGAGTTTGTTACTCCTACGCACGTATGACATCCCTCAACATTATTGATTGTAGTTAATTTCATCCTAACTGAGGTGCTTTAAACTCTCACTCTCTTACATCTTTTTTCAACTGTAAAGTAGTTTGGTGAAACAAACCAACAACTGCATATGTTCCATCGTAATCCAAAATTAAACAGAGAAATGCAATACCTAAACTAGACAAGGCTACTCGAACAGAGAGGTTGTGGCCATTATCATACTCTTCTTCAAGATTATTTAGATCGCTCGACCATGTCCAGCACAAGGAAGTAGCAGTATCCCTGCTAGTGCTGTTTACACCTGCACCATATGAGAAAGCCTGGCACTGGCAGCTATTTAAGCACGCTTTCCTGCATTGTATTTCATCTTCAGAAGTTATTTGTGCGTCTGGATTTCCCACTTTCATCATCTTCAAGCTCAAGAAAGTGTCCCTGCTACATATTGTCGACTCCCTTGCGCATCCATCTGAAAAGTCTCCGACTTCCCATTGCTCTGCAAACTGAGGTTTAAACCCTGGCAAACATTTGCACACCAACGGCCAATTATTAAAGTTACAGCTGCCAAAGTTCCCACAAGCATTAAGCACTCTGCATCGATCTCTTGGCTCCTTCCATAACAAATTCCATTGCTTTGTGTGATTAATCCAGGTCAAAAACTGTACCTCCCCAGTAAAACTCATCAGCATTCTTGTATAATTATAGTCCAATCTTGTCACAGTTGTAAAATTATTATATTTATTTGGTCCTCTAGATCTGGCAGTACTCTTGCTGAAATTTGATAATAGATCTAGTGGAGGAAACATTCCGGCCGAGCTAGAAAATTTACTACCTGACCCTCCACTTCTCCAGTAAGGAGTCGAATTTTTTAAGGTAACAAACTGGTCTCCTTCTTGATCTAGTTTGAACGTGAAGTCGCCGATTCTCGGGTCGTCTTGGTCTCTCCATGAAGTCAATTCTAAGCTTTGATCCATCACCATCCCAGGAATGAATGTATCAGTTGGACTGTCAAAGCTCTGCCACAAAATATTATTCACTGCCAACTGATCGTTACCATCACTTAACACCAGGTTCCCAGAATCCATGAGCTTCACCATCGAGTTGAGAGCAGAAGGGGAGACTGCAAAGTTTGCTGACCAATAAGGATGTCCAGTAGTTGCATCCGACACATGGAGGGTACTTTTGATTTCAATAACTCCAATGGAATTGGCAGGAACTGGCGTATCTCTGTTGGAAACCCATACAACTGTCCTTGGATTCAGTTGATGATACCATATACCAACGTATCTTCCATTGTCAGACGTTCCTGCTTCTGTAGATGAAGGTGTAAAGAATCCCAGTTCAAATCTTCTTCCAGCTGAAACAAGACCTTCTGATCCGTCGTCCCTAATTGGATCGTCGCGTGACGTTAGAGTATCTCTAGCAGTAGCAGAGCAAAACAGGTGGTGAGAAAAGCACAACAAGAGTAACGCATAGGAGGAGAAGATGGAAGATAGCATGCGATTTGCAAACCATGAAAGGTTGGAAATAAACATAATACTGGGAGACAAACACATGTGCTTGGCTCGAGGGAGTCTACTGGTAGTCGTATCAACATTCATTTGTTTCCCTTGTTTAGTATCAGAAAATGTGAGGTTTACGCCAATAGTGCTCTGCAATTTGCACCTAGAACAAACACTTGATATACCAGCCAAAGCAGAAAATGTTATTCCTGTAGCAATCAGTCAATGTTTTCATATGACTTTAGAGGAAGCTGCATGATTGAATAGTAGTAGCTGGCTCAATGTGGAGTCAAGGTCGTCTGAGTTTGGTTTTATTGCATCTTTTCTTTGTGTCCACTGATTCACTTTCATTTATCTCCCTCCCTCTCATTTTGTTATTTGTAAATTTCTCAAGGTCTCGAACTCCTTTGGTCCTACTTCATATATTTCAAAATTTCCCATTATCGCTGACTTTTCTTCCCTCTGAAAATCAAATTTTGCTTTCAATTTTTTAGATTTTGAGAAATTTTTTGGAGGCAACCGCATTTCCGTTGGGCTGGGCTTCGGTCATGCAGCTTCTAACTCATATTTGTAAGCTGTTAAAAAACGTATGGATTGGATTAGCGTTCTCATTTCGTTATTATGGAAAGATTTAAAATGAATACGATAATAATCTGATTCAATGCAAATTTGATGTTTACTAGATATAGATTGAGACGTTGAATTTGACCATATAACTACGATTCGGATATGACAACCGATTAAAAATAGATGCATTTGTAGATTAGGCTCAACCTTACCCGCCATGAAATACAACCTTGTATGACATACATTGTAGATCCAACGGTGATTATCATTTTAAAAAGCTAAAAGGGGAAAAGATGAACGTACTGATCAAAAGAGTTGAAGTTGATGAATGATATACATTGTTGAACTATGAACTTTGCAGCTTATAGCCTTCTTCTTTGGTCTTTATTTGAACTTTACAGATATCCAGGTTGTGATTGCTGTGGATTTTTCAATTTTCTAATGGCAATATGAAATACTAAATTTGGGCCTTAAAACTGAAAAAATTACAAACTAGAAAACAAGGAGCTTTTATAATGAGGAGTTATGTTAAGGGGTTCAATTCAACAATTCGATAATAATTTGACGACTATTAAGAACCTCCTATTATAACCTATCATTCTTCTAGCCTTATTAGGGCCAGTTTGGCATTGTTATGCTGTGAAAATAATCGCTGTCAAATTTACTGTGAGAGAAATCAGCTGTAAGATAAAGTAGTTTGGTGTTTGGTAAAAATTTTGTTAAAAGTATTGTTGGTATTGATTTTACTCATAATCAGAAAATGATTGCAGATTAATCATTAAATCTAGCTCCTCTTCGAAACTGATTCCTGCATAATCAGAAAATGAAAGCACCTCATTAGTTGCTTTCCTTTATAGTTTCTCTCACAATAATTTTTAACACTAAGTGATTTTCTTACAGTTTAGCAAACGGGTTGGGTTTCCCAAAAATTTTTAAAAATCGCTTATCACCTCAAATAAACAATGCCAAATAGGCATTTACTAAAAAACATGTCTTATTAAAACTATTGGGCCTTAGCCCAAAATGAGATATGACCGGCCCAAACACCTAGGCCCAGTTTACAAATTTTGATCAAAGTGGGCCTTATTGTTCGATTTCGATTACAGATTTGGCCTTACGACTGGACCGATTCGGTAGCCGATTTGAATTCAAAACCGAGCCGGCTCGAACCATACCTACCCCTAGTGTACAATTTATATCTATTTCTCAATAAACGACGAGTCGTGTTATTGCAGAATAACCAGCCACTCGTTCATTGTCATTCATTCGAGACCGAGGAGGATTGGCGAATGGCATGTTGAGCGCGTGGACTTCACGAGTCTTATCTTTTACTTTATTTATTTATTTATTCATTCATAAAATATCTTATAAATTTTTTAATCAAAGCGACCGTAAGAATTAGAGGTGGACATCAATCGGAGCCGGGAAATGCAGGGCTGAAAATCGCACGGGTTGGGGCCCAGTGTACACGTAATACATAGAAAATCAGTTGCAGGTGCGAAGACCCACGTGGTTCGATGGCCCAAATGACGACACGTAAGCGAAACGAATCTCCCACATTGATATCTGCCACCTGGACGACATGTCAGCCACGCGAACCAACGATTTAAAAAATATCCTGCAAGGGCTGCACCAACCAAAGGGGCAAAGACCGAAGGGCCCCTCAGGATATATTCAGACCACATAAAGCTTTTGTTCCCTCAGAAGCCGACACCTGGCACCGCGAAGCACCACAGCCTCAGCTTTTGGTCCTCTCTCTCAACCTTTCAACCTTTGGACCATTGCGGTGGTGTTCTCACACACAAACCAAGAGGTTCTGTGGGTCGTTAGCATCCATTTACTATCTTATAATGACTTTTTTACCCTCGTTTACTTGGTATTCAAATCAATTTCTTTTCCTTTCTTCTCTCTCGTTGAAAAGAAATTGGACTTAAATTTTGGTCAATTTTCTGGAATTGGATGACAAGATTTTCCTTTTTTTCACCAATATCACCTTCCATTTCCTCACCAAATAAGTAAATTTCATATCCGTGCAATTACCTGCAAATTATATACATTGCGTAAAATAGATTTTTTATGATTATCGGAGAAAGTTGCTTAAATTCAAGCAACAGCTTCATTATCAAGCTCAAAGCTTAAAAGTAAAATTGAATACGTGCGATCATTCACAAGCGAGGTAAATATTTTTTTGTATTACTTATCTTCCATTTACCATTGGTGTAATGTTTGCAGGTTGAGAAGATGATACGTCAAAAACTTGTGCCTCGAATGGTAAAATCGTTATTAAAGGCAAAAGCAAGGTTGTTGCTATAAAACACTGCAAGTGGTCCTTTCCTTCCTTCTCTCTTCTTTCCCACTCATCCCGTACAAGAGAGAATAAAATTCCGAGAAACACACAGAGAAACTGAGAGAAAAAATCTGAAAACTCAAGACGGACTTTGAGTCCTTTTGCAAGAGAGATGAAGAACTGCGAGCTGTGCCAGCTTCCTGCAAGAACCTATTGCGAATCGGACCAGGCGATTTTATGCTGGGACTGCGACGCCAAGGTTCACGGTGCCAATTTCTTGGTGGCGAGGCACTCTAGGAGCCTCCTCTGCCATTCGTGCCAGTCTCCGACGCCTTGGAAGGCCTCCGGTGAAAAGCTCGGCCATACGTTTTCCGTGTGCGAGAGCTGTGTGGTCAGAGATGAAAGCAGAGACGAAGACGAAGAGAGCCAAGGCGGCAATGATAATGAATTTGACTCCGATAACGATCCAGATGATGATGATGATGATGATTTTGATGAGGACGGAGATAATCAGGTGGTGCCGTGGTCTTCGACGACCCCGCCTCCACCGTCGCCGAGCTCATCGAGCAGCGAAGAGGCTGCGAGTGCGTTAAACAATGGCGATACAGAAGGTCCCAAAACGGCCACCACCGTTTCGTTGAAGCGAATCAGAGAAACGGCTTCGGATCTTCGCTCTCAGGTACGTTTTGCTCTGTTTTCGTTATTTTCTTTCAAAACTGTCTTTGATTCCCGTTTTACAACGGTTAAGATTCGTGCGTGCTTCTATCACAGGACGATCTCGACCGTTCATCTTCTCGACGGAGGTACGGCTCAGCTTCGGCAGCTCAAGCGAGTCGGCCCGAACCCGACGGCGGAGCCACTTCGTTTGACTCCTCGCGACCACGAAAAGACCGGAGAATCGATCTAAACGGGCCGGGTTCGCCGTCCGAACCCGTTATTGAGTCGAAGATGATATATCGCCGGGAAGATAGCCTTCGATCTTGACGCTTCTGAGCGTCCTGGCCGTTGGATATGAGGTAGTTTATGATGATAATTCTTTTACTTACCTAACAACAGTCTCAACTGATCCTGATTTGACCAGTAGTTAAATTTGTATTAGTCAGACAATTTGTTTTAATTTTTTTTCTTATTTTAACCGCGATAGTAATTCTGATTCTTCCTTTTCGTGTCGTGCCATATATTGTAAAGAAACTCTTTTTGGCATATGGAAATGGAATCTTTATGTTTCTTTTTAATTTAATTTCCTTTTTTCTTGCTTGGATTTTTTCTTCCTTTTAATTAGGGTGTCACGCTCTTAACGTGCCATTAATTGGAAAGTAAACAGATCATTAAGGAATTTGTGGATTAAGTGATTAAAAGTAGTTATCTATTTGAGATGTTGTGTTTAAATTTCCATCCTCCAATATCACTTGTATCAAATAAATAGTGAAAACACGGTAGTAAGTACAAATCTACCCACGAATGATTTGTAACAAATTTGATAGTTAAATGAATTTTTTGTTTAAAGCATGTGTTTAAAACTTAAATGATTCTCATCAGAGCACAAGAAACAGTGAAACGGAATATGTTTTTGCCAAAAATACTTTCACGCGTCTTTGGAAATTTTGATTTTTATGTTGGTGTAAGAATGTATGGCTGTGGCAGTAGAATGTGATGGAGGCACATAAATGTGTGGTGTGGAGTAAAAGACCGAGTCTGTCTCTGCACTTTGATGGAGGTGGCGTGATGGCCTTTCCTTTAGGCATGGCAGGTGTCAGAAAATGCCATGGCCAATTCTTTGGCACGCGGATAAACCATGCTCCATAGAAATGGTTGGTTCCTTTAGTCTTAGATTGGGAATTTGGGACCTTTGAATGTGCTTTTAAACGGTTATATTTCAAAAACCAGTGAATGATAATAGTGAGCTGAGAATTGAGATTGATTGGTTGGGTTGGGTACTTGTCTAAATTCCCAAGCTTTGCTCTATATACCACACGTCTTCTTGCACCCTCCCCTGTATAGTAGATAGTAGGGAGGTTGAGTAAGATTGACTGGTTCTAAGTAGTAGTTGTAGATCAAGCTACTTTTTTTTTTTTTTTCCATACAACAATAACTAAATTAAACTAATCTAATCTATTGGGAGAGTTATTTGAATTTTATTTTGTATCGAAAAGAAGTAAATTTCATTAACCAAAAGCATTGTTTCCACTAAAGTTATCAACAATACAATTCGTGAGTCACACATGACCTTCTTCTAACTAATAATAAGCATCTTGTTCGTGTAAAACAAATCGGACAATAACATGAGCCACTTTGTTACACTTCCTAGGTCGAAATTGAACTTCTTTTTAAAGAAAAATGAGTAAACAAATTTCTCACATTATTCAAAATGTTGCCGACATCAATCCAAATAGTCTCCTCTATAAATTGCATTTGCAGCAAATAAAATTCTATGAGAAGAGAGAAAAAACCAGCATCTACAGCAAATAAAAATTCCTTTGCAATCAACAGCTTTGCAGGCTAAAGGCACCCATAAAAACTCAACAATCGTTTCGAATTTGAGTGCAAAGAAAACACACTAACCGAGGTCTGCGTAAATCAAGCTACGTTGATTGGGCATGAATCATGATAGGTTGCAACTAACCACGTACCCAATTAGCCTTTCAGCTTTTACTAGACACACCCATATCATAACTTTGTGAGTTATGAGGTTAGGCCCTAATTGGGTACTTCATAAATATTTTATTTTCGTGGTGGTTCAACTTTACATCTTCTGTCTTTGGGAGTTTTCTTCTTAATCTCAAAGGATAATGGCAGATAGATATTTGCTTGTAGGTTTGTTTATTGTTTTCTCAACAAATATCTGAGCTTAAGACCTTAAACAAAGCTGATTATTATTAGTTAATGGAGAAAATGAGGATTTTTTCTTCTGTATAATATATTATTGCAGGTTTTATTTAAGGCCGGCCTTCACATCAAGTGGGGCAATCGTTTCTTCATTAAACCTCTATTATACATAATCAGAGTGATTAAGCATAAACAAATAAATAATAACAAGAATAAAGCTCCAAGTAAAGAGGTTGTGGTTGAGAGTGGTTCTCGCTTGCTCTTCTCAGCAGAGGCCACATGCTCATCAACCAATCATCTTTAATCTAATCACCTTTTTAACAATAATACTTTTTTAAGGGTTGTTATTAAGGAACCTTGGCAATTGGCATAAAGTAGAAGAGAGCTAGTCGGAAGAAAAGGAAGAGGATTGTTTTCTTGTGGTGGAGGATTGTTTTAGGTGTTTGTTTTCTTTCTTTGGGGAGGGTGTGGGGGGAGGAATTAATGGTTGTGTTGTTTGGTTGTATGGCACTATGTAATGGTACGATTCTGAAATTTCTAAACCAGAAACGTAAAAAGACCTGCTAGCAGGTCTTTTACTCATCTTGGAATTCTACTGACCAGGACTTGATGAAACATGACACCATGATGGTGACAAAAGAAGCTTGTTTTTCCATCCCCATTCTTTGTAAGATGTCATTTAATTCCTGTATGTCAGAGTATAGTAACTAAAGAAAGTCCCCCGTGGAACTAAACTACTAGCGTTTATCGAGTAATAGCTCACGTGCACTTGGACGATTGTGTGTCCTTGATGGATTATGCGACTCACTTTTATCAATGGTTAGTTGACGATTCTTATAAGTCTGAATGTAACCACCTCGCTGTCTTCTGAATTCAATGATTCTTATAAATTTCACGCTCTTTTGTACATTGACGTGGAAAGAACGTAAAAGTTATTTTTTAGATTTGAAGTAATAATTCTCAATCGATGATATCTAAAAGTTTGTTTTTTCAAGGTTTTCGGGGAAATGCTATTTTGTTCCACGTTCAACAATGGAGGTTCATCTAAAATTTTCACTTTCATTTCTAGCCACCCAATTGGTAAAGCTAAGGCATATTTTGAGAGGATAAAAACCAACTACAGAAAAGTAAGCCCTTTGCTATAATAATCTAGTAGGCTAATAATAGCCTACTATTGCATTAAAATACTTAACTTGTTAATTAATGGTGCTAAACCTCCTCTAATTCGTTCAATTATTGATCTCATTTTCACGTTTTATACATTTATAAATGTTAATATCAACAAGAAATAACTGTTGTATTAGATTGAAAGGAATCATCTTATCTCATCTCAATCCTAAACCAACTGGGATTTTTATTCAACCAAATATAATATTATTTTAAAATAGTGCAACCAAATCAAATGTTTATTAGTCTTGAATTGATGTCAACTACGAGGTGCTTCATTTCAAACTACCTTCTCTATAAACAAAAGGGACAACTTACAAAATATCAGTTCTTAATTATATCATCAATCCCTTGCAACTTGGAAATGAAACTTCACATTGCTTATTTTTCATTTGCAAATCCATCATTTATTTTGTTTAATCCCATGGAAATAGGAGATTCTGCATGATGCGGAGAATGCTTGCCTCCTTCCATGAAAGAAGATACCCCTCATTCCTGTAAATCAAAACAATTTGATATATGTGCAAAAATAATTCATAAAAAACACAAACTTTTGCACACATATTATATTGTCATTGACATGAATGTAAGAGTTCCTACTTAAACGGAAGGAGGAAAGTATTTTTCTTTTGATGCTATTAGTTAACTACGCAGAAAAGAACTTATGCTTACAAGTCAATTACAATTTTGTTAATACCATAAACAATATTACAATGTTGTTGCCTCAAAAGAATGACATGAATTTCTTCTGGTGCCTTTCCCTTAACCTTAAGCATGCTTATCTGTGGCTTATTAGAATGCTCGTAATCTTATACCATATTCACAGAATAATTGCCATCACAAAAACAAGATTTTAAAACAAACAAATTTTCTGACAAATTAATTAACTAACTAATCAAGATAGATTACAACTAAACACCACGAACAAAAGCATCCTACTGTGGAGGGCTCCAAAATGTTTTCTGGAAGTAAAACTATCAGCACTGAAATTAATTTCTGTGTGAAACTATATTGGCCACCTTCTGGGGTGGTTTATGAAAGGCTGATTGGTTCGCCACACAGTTCCTCCATCTCGCTTTCTAGAAGTTTCAATAAATGAGCTTTGGTCCTTCTATAAACCCAAGCTTGAGCATTCCGATCCCAGTCAAATCTGAAAGGACCACTGCATGAAGAACATATATATTTTAGCAAAATGAAAGAAAAACTTAGCTAAGCACGGTGCAAAATAGTGAGTATTAAACCCGGCGTGGATTTCTCAACAGCATAAATAAGCTAGATGTGAATAGAGAAAGAGCACAAAAATGCCTATCATGGTTTTACAATATCAGTATAGGTACTTGTCAAGATGGTGACTACACGAGACCTAATTTACATCACATGAGACCTAATTTACATCACATGGCATTTTACGTCAAAGACATGACAGGGATTGTGAAGCATTCCCCTTCAGTAAATACATGGCTCAAAAGGTACAGGCAGTCTAGTTAGCGTAAAAAAGGAATGTCAATACACATCAGATTGCAAACATGTTATACATGAAAGCATCGAAGAAGACTGGGCAGATGCATGATGGTAAGAAGTCTTCCCTCAGAATATTGGCACATGAATATTGATTTCTGAGATTGATTACAAATAAAACTGTGCCCAAATGGATGGGATTTGCCATACACACAACCTATATGGAAGCAGAGGAAGGGCACAGGTTGCAATCTAAGGGATGCCATTCAAGGCTCTGAACATCATTTTTCAGATAACATCTCCTAAATTAGTTTGAGCTTCCTTTCCCAAATCTTGTGGGAGACTTTGCATTCATGAGAATCACATAATTCAAGCCTGCATCGCTTCAACTAAAAACCTAGAGACTTTTGAAAAATTGTAAGATCATAGTTAAATTCTGTATTTTATCATTCAATCACAAGTTTAAATGTTTAGTTTCCAATCACAAACACATGCTAAGGTGTGTACGAATTGCAAAAAAAAATGCCTCTATCAAGGAAATACGAATAAGCCATGGATTCCGATGTAAACTCAAAGACCAAACACGCAAAAGCACATCATTTGAAGATCAAAAGATGTTCATTCACACATTTCATTCTATATATGCATACGCTTGGTACGGTGTGACAGATCAGCCCATTTAGTGTTGCCTGTTGAGAATATCCAGTTTTAATGACAGTACACAATCAATGAGTTTTCCAGGTTACCAAACTGTTCATACAGAAACTGTACATTTAGTTGATGCAATCCAAACAATGGCATGAACCCAAGGCATCAAAAGATTCACAAACATTTTGATACACCAACATATAGATCACAATGCAACAACAGATCTTGGTTTTTAAAATGCTACATAAAATACACAATCACACACTCAAACCTGAAACCAACAAGAGTGACAACTAGAAAACATACCTCACTGGGGAAGACAACCAAAGTTGTCTATTTGGTGTTTGTTTGTTCAAAACATAGGTGCCGAGATCCCCGAGTTTTAAGGTCAGCACCTCATTCTGCCAAATGCAAACACAATTAGTTACAAAAAGTTAAATTACATTCCTTATTAGTTAATCAATTCCAAACACCAATCAGCCATTCTCACCCCATAGTCGATGTCAAAGCCATCAACTTGAACGCTATCTCCATATTCCTGTCCAAGTAGGATTGTCAATGAAAAGATAACAAAATAACAGTGCATGATGGGTTAGGTACCAAAAGAAAGAAACCAATGCATAATGTGTTTGAAACTCGAATTACTCAGCATGAAAAGGAATGGAAGGAAAGAATCACCTCAAATTTCTCTTGAAGATCATGTATTGTAGTATCAGCTAGCTTGTGAAATTCATCCTCCTGCAGTACAGAACTGTGTTCACATCAATTTATCAGCAACATTCACTTTAAGCCTCTAAAGGAAACAACAATTTCAACTAAAATTCCATTTCCACCAAAAAAATCGCCATCGTTACAAAATTTCTAATAGATCAACAACTTAAGTAAACAAATTTTGCAACTTTCAATAAAAATAATGCAAACGAAACTTAGTTGAAGCAACATCAACTTCTTAATAGCCTTTAAAAAAAAAAAAAATCAAAACTTCCTTTCCTTATTTTTGCTAGTACGCAAACAGAAGCTAAGTTTGATGAAAAATTGGCACGTACCGATAATCGATAGCGGCGGGGACTTCAGCATCGTTGAGGTTCAAAGGGCTAGAACAGAAGCTTCTAGAATCAATCCAATAACGAGGTCCGTGACTGTTCTCAGAGAGATGTAGAGATTTCGAAGCTGTTAAAAGGTACAAAGACGACCTGAAAGTCGAAGAAGAAGCAGAACATGTAGGTTTCAGAAGCCTCGAGAGCCTTCTCAGGGGAAGCAGCTTTGAAGCCATAGCGTCGTCGTCAGGTAACAGCTTCTCTTGGCCTGAGCTTGAGGTTGCAGATGGGGATGGTCCTAATTGGGCCGAAGACAAAGTTACCCGGGGCTCATTATTGGGCCCTGATATATTGTATTTTTTGGGCATTTGACCCAAAAAAAGAGTCATTCTATTTTACCATCTATTCTAAAGCAGGTGCGTGTTGAAGCTTGTTTGATAATGCCTTTGGAACGACTAAAAATATGTTTCTGACAACTGAAAAAACCAATAATTAAAGCTTTTGGCGGAAAATCTAAAAAATACTTATGGGTTATAAAGCTTACGTGAATGTTTAACAACATTCCAATGTGCTTATAATAAAAGAGTTCCTAGGAAAAGTACTTATGAGCAAAGTGTTTTCTATAAAAATAATTACGAAAGGAGGAAGAGAGCCTCAAGAAAAGGAGATTTCTTTGGATTTCTATGTTTGTTATTAAAATTCCCCTATTCCAATTGAATTTATGCTCTCAAATATAAAGATTTAAGGTCAATAAACATAAGGTAGGCCATATTAATTACCGAAAATGAGAGAACAACCAAATCATTTTAAAATTGAATTGGAACCATCACCTTCCATCTAATCATTTCCTAAGTAACAGAATCAGGCACCTGCAATGCAATGACAATTGTGGTGGGGAGATTTTTTTTTTTTTTTTAAAAGAAAAGAAATAGAAATACACATTATCTTTTAAATTTTTTCTGTCAATCGTGTCATTATGTGATTGGTGTTATAGATTATAAAAAATACATACCAGAATAAATAATAAATAAATAACCATTTTTATGTCCTAGAAGGAAAAAAAGGGTGAAAAAGAGAAATAAACAAACAAACAGAAAAGAAAGAAGAACCGCTGAAAGAGCGCCTTTGGATACGGTGCATGAAGATGGGCCCTCACAGCTCGCAGCGTTTGTGGACGCAAATTCTCTCATTTATTTAACAAAAAAAATACGAAGCACAAATTCTTCGCCAGCCTCAAATTAACCAAACAAATGTGAACAAAATACAGAATCTAATTCAGTCGGTTTCCAATTCCACATCTTCTTTCCTCTTTCCATGATTTTCTTTCCTCCCAAACAAACCTAAATAATTGGGAAAAAAAAAGGGAAAAGAACAAAATCAGTGCCGTTGATTTGGGCCTATAAATCACAGCCACGAGCTTAGGGTTAGCGTTAAAGAGTCGGCTTGGCCTTCAGCTCACGCCGTATATTCAAAACCATATGTTAATACATACAAACATTTGCATTCCAATAAGTTTGTAAGTTTCTGCTGCAGAAGAAGAAAACCAAGGTCTTTCTCTTACAGTGCGTGCCCTCTATTACAATCTGGCTAAGGAACGGTCAGATCTTTGTTTCTGCAATTCGTTTTCTCCATCTTTCTTTTATGGGTTTCTGATTATTTATAACAAACACATGTTCTTCTTGTTGTTTCTTTTCTTTTTTACTTATCCTGTATTGGGTTGTGTTTGATTTTCAGTTTGTCACCAATTTCAATGTTAATTATACTTACTGAGCATTTCCAAGTATGTTTCTTTTTTCTTTTTCCCATCTAGCCATCTGAAGGAGCTAATTGTTTATGCATTCGAATTGTTTTTATTATTTTATATATATTGCTTTTGGTTTATATATTGCAACAACAACAGAAAGAATTTATGATCAATTTATATGATTAGCACATTATACTTTTATTAGAGCTTTAGTGTGTATACAAGCAAGCATGAGATTTCACTCCATCTTTTGGCATGGATTCTTGCAAGTTCATATTGTGTTGTTGTACCTCAGATTGAAATTATAACCCATTATGTTATATTCCTGTATTGTTTCCCTGGGCGGTACATATACTTTGAAGTCACTTTTTTGTTTTTCCTTCTGTTTCTCAGGCCAGCAGCTCTTGTGTATGTTCTGGTTGGGGTTCCCCAATTGACAGATAATTTCTTTCAGTCTGGCCGCTGCAGCAAAATTAATTTCTTCTCGCACCTCTAAAAGGGTGTGGGGTAATAATGAGAGAGTGATTTTGCTTTGTGTTTTAAGGAGATCAAGATCATCACACATCTGGAGATTGTGCCGCGTTTCAGTGGGTTTGTCGCTTGATTATGGCTAAGGCCATCCAGGGTTAAACTTTTGGAAGCTTGATGGTAGTTCTTCAGTGTACATAACAAGATCACGTTCATTCGAGCTTCCAGACAATAATGAGCACAATAGTTTGCCGTTGATAGTTTTCGGTGTGATCGAAAGTAGTTAATGTGTTGATGTAGCCCTGGTAGTTTGCCACCCTGGTAGTTTGCCAGTAATGGTTAGGTTCTCATGTTTCCAAGCTCACGTCCATTGCCCCAAACCTAAGGTAAGTGGAACAATCACCGCGTTTGGTCATCGACACTTGTGATTTATTATGATTAGTTTGATGATTCATGGCTTAGTTTGATTCCAAGTCTTGTTTTTTCAAACAGAAAACTCTTCAACCTTCAGTTGAAGCAATGCATAAAACATTACAAGTTTCTTCTCAAAATCAAGCTTTGAAGAATTCATCTGGCAAAACAAGCTTAAACCTATCACAGACAGAAGGAATTTCTCAAGTTAATAGCAGTTTAAAGCATGTATCTTCTCTTGAAGCTGATTGGAAATCAGGTGATATGGAAAGCAGCTTCATTAAAGAAAGTGACCTCAAGGTTACTCAGACAGGGCGCATTATAAAGAGTAGGTCACTAGGAAGTGCATTATACCTGAAGGGGAGGGCTTCTGCTAACAATGACGCCGAGGATGAGACTGATCAAGGAATTTCTTGTGATGGTTCTCAGGATCACAATGGATTGGTGGTGCCAGATGGAAGTAGGGACAGAGGAGAAAGCCCACCTGAACAATGTCAGACAAGTCCTACATCAGACTATTGTCAGGTACGTTCTGGAATTGTCAATAATGAATCAATTTTCTCAATCGGAGAACCATTACATACAGAAAAGGAAGGCCCTGAAAATTCTGATACTCCACCATCTGGAGAGTTTGGTATTGACTCTGGTGACCATACACCTCGTGCACCACAAGGGCTTGTTAAATCACATTCTTTTGCAAACATCAGTGCTTGTTCTCCGACTATCGAGGGGCATTCTCCTATTAACCGTTTACCAGTGCATTCAAGATCTTCTGAGGACCTACATGTCTTAGGCATACAACGGAAAGGGATTTCAGTTCATGAGGCTGAAATTCAGGTAATACAAGAGAAGGATGATGATATCGGGGGTAAATCTGAGAACCGTAATTTTGAAAACTCCATTGATGATGGTTATGATTCCTGTAACTACTCTGGTTATGCAAAGGACTGGATAGTGCCAGCTACAGATGAGGTACGCACGGAGAAAAACCTCCAAGGAGAATCCTCAGTTCAAAGTTGGAATGAATTGCCAAGCAAGGATTTTAGGGTTAAGCGCATTGAGGAATGGGTTAATAATCTTCAGCATAGCAGCCCGTTGGAAGAAACAAATGAATTGCCCCAATCTAATGATCAGGTGAAGAGAGACTCCAATGACTCAAATGGTTTGGTTGCTGCTAAGACGGATGCTAAGGTCACTCCTGGCATGGAAGCTGCTAAAAGATATATATCTTCTTTGAGTGCAGCTGCCACCACAGCTCACCTGGCAAATCATGGACTAGTAGTGATCCCATTTCTTAGTGCTTTTGTAAATCTGAAGGTGGTCAATTTATCTGGAAATTCCATAGGTTCGCCTCTCAAAACTCATCTGTTCCATTCGAATATTTATCATTGTTCTTTCGGCATGCTTTTTTGCTAATTATGTTTGCATACTCGCTGCAGTGAGGATAACTGCTGGTGCTCTTCCTAGAGGACTTCATATGTTGAATCTGTCAAAAAACAATATTTCTACCATTGAAGGTTTGCGTGAACTCACAAGACTTCGTGTCCTGGACCTGAGCTACAACAGGATTTTGAGAATTGGACATGGTAGGTGCTTACATTGAATTATATAATTCTCAAAAAGTTGCTGGCTTTCTTGTTTATTACCCCTGAATAGTTCATGTCATAACTTAATTTTTTTCCCTTTTTGAAGGCCTAGCTTCTTGTTCCTCTCTAAAGGAGTTGTACTTGGCTGGAAACAAAATCAGTGAGGTGGAGGGTCTTCATCGCCTCTTAAAACTGACCGTTCTGGATCTGCGTTTTAACAAAATCTCGACAGCAAAGTGCCTAGGTCAGCTTGCAGCTAACTACAACTCCTTGCAAGCCATCAGCTTGGAAGGAAACCCAGCTCAGAAGAATGTTGGAGACGACCAATTGAAGAAGTATCTGCAAGGACTTCTTCCCCACATGGCTTACTACAACCGGCAGCAGATCAAGAATAGCACTCTGAAGGATGCTGCAGATCGGTCCGTGCGGTTAGGCATTAGTAACCACCAGTTTGATCGTGGCCTTAGACCAGATCACAAGGCTCCAAGGAAGGCTAGCCACGGTATATCATCTCACAGGCCATCAACTCACGGCCATGGAAATCAATCTGTAGTGCCGCTGAAGAAGTCCAGGGCTCGTCATGCGCACCTCCCTCCCAGTGGAACTAAAGCATCGACACATAGTCGACATCACTACTTTGATTTGGGCAGCAAACTTATGAACCTCAAACAGGACCTCTCCATGCGCAGGAGTCGGAGCGAGGGAACTATGGCAGCTATGTGAGGTTTTTTTTTTCATGCTTTGTAGTGGTTCATACATTTTGTTGGGTTTTGGTTTGTGTTTGGATTTCTATGTTTGCATAATGTATTAACTTTGTGATACTTTTATTTTTCTGCGCTTTCTGAACACCCTATTAGTTTGTTAAATGGTTGTGTTGGAAATTGCACCATCCTGCTTAATTTGAACAAGATCAATGAACGATGCTCAAACAAACAGTATAGATGTTGGTTTGCATGAAATCAATATCAAAAGAGAGAGCAATTTTACACACAATTTACAGTTTACAATGAGAACAGAGGCAGCAAAGTAAAGAACAATTTACACCTTCCATAATTACAATAAGATTTAACCCATGCAAAACCCTTCAACCTTTAACCCATGCAGCCCTGTTGCCTTCTCAAGCAATTTCTGCAACATAAAAGAACAAAAAAAATAAATATATTCAGACTACGTCAATTTTCAGCCAAGTAAATGATAAATATTTGATGATATATAGCCGGTCAAACCTTGAGGGTCATCTTCACCGGAATCGGCGTCACTGAGCTCCTCGTGGTCCTCCTCAGGCACCGGGTGGAGCTCGACCGGGTTAGGGCCATTGGGTTCGGACCCGTCCGAGTCATCCGAAAACCTCACCACCACAACTGGGCAAACACAGTGCTGGACGCAGTAATCGGTGACGCTGCCGAGCCGGCCCACCTTGGCGGCTCGCTTGGAGGCGCCGAAGCCGCGGCTGCCCATAATGACGACGCCGAGCCGGAGCCTCTCGACTTCCAAGCACAGCCGCTCCTTCATGTCGTGGTCCTTAACTATGTGAATTTTGAACGGAATTTGAGCCTCCACCAGCGGCTGGGCCAGGTCGGCAGCTTTGGTTGTGGTGAAGGCATCGAAGTCGTCTTCCAGCTTCTGCCGGGACTCGGAGGAGGAAACGGCGTCGTTGGGGAGGTTGGGGTCGACAGAGCCCCAGTCGGCGCCGTAGAGGCCGCTTGTGGGGCGCACGTGTAGGAGGACGACGGAGTCCCCGGGCCGGAGGTAGTTCTGTACGGCCCATTGGACGGCGAAGGCGCTCTCCTCGCTTAAATCGACGGCGATCGCGACCTTCCGCTGGTCCCCGCCGGAGGCTGTTGGGGCGGCGCTGGTTTGCGGGAAACGCGAGGAGGAAGGTTGGATGTCTACGGACGGTGGTGGGTTCATTGTCGGCGATACGGTTTTTGGTACTAATTTGGATACTTGGTGGGATGTTATGCTATACTATTTGATGAATCTAAATATCCAAAAACAAAAAAAAAAGAGGTTGATTTCTATTTTAATCAACAATGGTAAGATTTAAACATCCTTGCAAGTATTGATTTATACCGGAGGATGATGACTGAGTGAGGGACATGGATGTTTAATTGGCCTCATGATGCCCATGGTCAGCGGAGAGGTAATGTTTTATGTTCCTATTATCTGTGAATTGATGTAACTGCAACCATTGCCGGGAGGAGCTGATAATGACATGTTTGTCTGTTTTAGATTAATTAATTCATACGTATGGCCCGTGGTGTGGTATGTGATTCAGAACCTTATGTCGTTATTAGTTGATTAAATGGAGGTAAATTCTGAGAAGGAAACATAGAGGAAACATACAAATAGTTTTGTACGGTTGAATGGGCTCATTGGATTTGAGTTTGAATCTTGGAAGAGAGAGGTTGGTGGATTGTAGAAGCTGGACAAAAGCCAACGATTCATTTGGGCCGAAATGGGGACGGCAAGATCAGCTTATCTTTCACTGTGAGTGAGGCGTTTGAGGACCAAGACATGAACGGCCTTTGTGAAATTAGAGATTTTGTTAAGAAAAATAATTCTCAGTTGTTATTGATAGAGCCAAAAGGCTAAGTATTTATAGAGCTTAACTAGGAAAATTAGGTTACTTGGAGACTACTCCAAATCAATTACAATCAACTAATAAAAGGAAACTAAATAACAATTTAATAAAGTTCCTAATTTCCAACACTCCCCCTCAAGTTGGAGGGTGGATATCAAGAACGTCCAACTTGCACAAGAGATTGTGAAAGGTGTTACTCCCAAAGGTTGCTGATAAAGAGGCAGTGGTGTCACTGCTGTAAAGGGGGCAGATGTGTCGCAGCTGTGTCACTGTTGTAATGAAGGCAAATTTGGAGGCAAATGGAGCAGCGGTGTGCTGCTGTAAAGGGGGTTGTTGCTCCTCTCAAATCCGACGATGTATGAGAGTCGTGAGTTGAAGGAAGCAGCACCCAAACAAAGTTGTGCTGATGTTCAACGCATGTTGCATGTATGGAGGCTGTTGTTGATGTTGCTGATGTGCAACGATGGTGATTTTGTTGCTAATGTGCAACAAATGTTGTTGATGATGCCTTTTCTTGAGGCTGAATAATGATGCTGTTGGGGCAGCTGAATGATGGTGTTGCTGGTGCAACTGATTGATGATGTTGCTGGTGCAATTGTGCGGAAGCTATTGATGATGGTGTGCAGCTGCCTGTGTGCAGCTGATGTGTGACAATGTGTCTATCTCCCATATCTGCCCCTCAAATCCGAAGCTTGTAGAGGGTTGAGATTTGGAAAAAGAGAAGAGAGAATGAAAAATAATGATGAAAGAGAGATTAAAAAAGGAAAAGGAGCAAAGCCAAGAAGATGGCGTGAAAGTGAAAAAAAAAAAAAATACTTTTATTTTTATTTTTGGTTTGAAAAATGACCCACCGAAAAAAGGATATGACCCATCGAAAAAGTTAGCCAAAAAAAGAAGAAGAAGAATTCAGTGATGTGGAGACAGAAAGAAAATATCAAACTTGGCCAAGAAAAAAAGTTAGGTAGAGAAAGAAAACAAAAAATTGGGTCTGATGTGAAACCCCAAAGAGAAACTGGTATATAAACAAAGGAGAGAAAGTGAACGCTCATGTTGGGGTGTCGTGGTGCAAAGAAGCGATGGCAACACAGAGAGAAAAAGGACCAGCAGTTGTGAAAAGGTGCTATCAGGAAGATTACGATAGATGGCTTGGATATAGCGATCGATGGTTTCTAGGTAGGGGCAAAGAATCAATGAACACAGTGGCTGGTCAACAGCAGTGGTGCTAGTGTAGAGCCTCCTGCGTTTGTTGGAGATGTCGTGGGTTATCCAAAGACATGATGGCTCGGTGAGCGTTGACGAGGCTCACGGAGGAAATAAACGGCTCAGTGAGCAGTGACGAGGCTCACGAAGGAATTGCAATGAAGACGGCGTGTCTGCCGCAAGCGTAGACGACTTAAAAAAATGATGGGTAGGCTCGATGAAGGCCGAAGATGCCGTGGTTGTGGCAAGCGTAGTAGACATGAAAACATGGGCTCAATATCTGATTGCAACAGAGAGCATGACTAGAGATGGCTCAACATGATTTGTATAGAGAGCAATACTTGTATGAAAAAACATAAGGAAATTGCAGCGCCAAAGAAGGGTGCGACTGTTGGTTTAGTTAGATGTAGTAACTGTGGGATGGTATGGCTTTGGTAGCGGGAATAAAATATTGATCATTGAGGAGAGGGTGAACAAGACGACTGTACAAGATGAATACCCATCATGGGTGAGGGATGAAAAGCGCCAACGACTCTCAATTTGGCAAAGGATTTCAAAGATTAGCAACTAGGGTTGTGAAACATCGGATTGTGAAGAAAATAAGGTTTGTAAAAAAGTTTCAAGAGACGCCCTAGAATCGGTGCTCTGATACCATGTGAAATTAGAGATTTTGTTAAGAAGAATAATTCTCAGTTGTTATTGATAGAGCCAAAAGGCTAAGTATTTATAGAGATATTACAAGCTTAACTAGGAAAACTAGGTTACTTGGAGACTACCAAATCAATTACAATCAACTAATAAAAGGAAACTAAATAACAATTTAATAACCATAACTAAAGTAAGGACTTGTTTGGGAGTGCTTTTCGAGCAGCGAAAATCGCTTTTAAATGGGTGAAAACACTTCTGTCTTTTAAAAATGGTGTTTGGCAAAAATTGCAAAAATGCTTTGGGTGAGATCTAAAAGCACTTGGAGTGGTTTTGGAAGAAGCACTTGAGAGGTGCTTCTTCTTAAAAGTGCTGCAAGACAAAAACAAGGGAAGCACTTGGCTCCCTTTAATAAAACTTTTCAAATGCCGAAAATACCCATATTTAAATTTTTTTTAAATGCCAAAATACCCTATCTCTTTTTTTCTTTTTCTTTTTTTCTCTCCTATAACCAAAACACTGCCCGTGAAAAGCCCAACAGATGCCAAAACACCCATGGAAACCCTTAAGCTTCTATTCCATCTCTCTCATAGCTTCTCTCGATATTGAAAAGATTTGCTATTTATTTTCTGACTTTATTTGTGAAGAAGACTACTGTGGTTCAAAGCTATAGCTGTGAACTCGTTTCTCCAAAGGTAAGGCTTCCTTCTCTTTGTCTAGAAGGGCGACTGATTTGCTGAAAAGAATGTTGAAGATGATGTTGACATATTCCTAGAAGTTGTAAGGAACATAACCTGGAGCTATCATCTCCAATATCCATGTCTACAAACTTTCCCACTTCCTAATTTACTTAAAAAATCTTGTGCATTCACATAAGCTATGGAGAGCCACTCTGAAATGGAAGACATGGATTTAATCAGTCGTAAAATTTCGAATTTTGTATACAGAACTTTAAATTCAATAAAACTGAATGCCCTTTCCAATTTAATTTTGAAAAAATTTCTCGAACACTGGAAGAACAGTATACATATTCAACAGGAAAAGACAAATGAAAGTATAAAAATTCACGCTACACAGTGAACCAACAAAGGAAGATAGCAGCAGCATATATGCATGAAGCAGACCATCAGCTTGTGGAAAACGTATTCTATTCCTCAATAATTTATATTTTATCCTTTGTTCACAAGAAACATAACTTAATTAAGAACAATTGAAACAACACAAATACATTGAACTAGATGTCGACCTAAAAGACTCAGGAGAAAAAGATGAGAACAGAAAAGAAGGCTCAAGGTAACAAGATGAGAACAGAAAAGAAGCCTCAAGGTAACCTTTTACTGTGTCAGCCAAACACTCAACAAAATATCAAAAGTACTTTTAAATGTGATCCAAATGACAAATTGCTTCTTTATAGAAGCGCTTATGTCATAAGCGCTACTAATATAAGCGCTTCGGGAAGAAGCACTTCCAAACAAGCACTAAATAGCCCTGACAAATCTTCTAACAGAGAAGTCCTGAAACAATAATAACATGACTTTTTTTTTTGGGCCAAGTTCACAAAGCTTGTCAGCAACAACATGAGATGAGACAAATTAACATGGCCAGCCCAAACAACATGGAATATAGCTGGGGTCTAGCTTGATGGGTTCAAGCCCACCATTAGACTATTTAAAATGTTTAAATTTATTAGTTTCCTCGTATATGTTGATAGTGGGATTGAACCACTCAAATAAGTTGCTCACTCAAATAAGTTGCTCACTCTAAACTCCTCATTATAGTTTTTCCGTGACTTGAGGCAACCAAACATCATCTTAAATTTTATGTTCACTTATTTTTTGCGAAGATGCCAAAGGGTCAGTAGTTCAGTGGTAAGAGCATTTGCTAGCATATTAGTAATTATAAGTTGGAATCGCAATGACACCTTCCATTCCCCTTTCCAAATTTTGACAACAAAAAATTAAATTAAATTATGAGAAGGTAACATAAAAATTTATATGATTTGTCACATCATCATCAGTAGCATGGTTGATTTATATTTATGCTGCATGTTTGTTAATAAATATCCAAAATTGATCATTCACATCACATATACAAATTGTAAGACATTGAGGCCCCCGAAAGACCTATGAAAGACTATTAATTAAACCTCCCATGCTCCTGCAATAATGCACAAGTTAAGTTAGTAGCGGTGGAGCACAATTTGCGCTCTCCTTATATTTATTTTTCTGCCAACTAGCTAAAAAAGCTTGACCAGAGGTCAAGATAGAACCTAGCAACAAGCAGGGCTGCGATGAATGAGTCTTTATTATTTCCCTTCAAGTACTAAGGTTGGTTTCAACATTTATCACACAAAAAAGACAGATGAAATGAACGGCTGAGATTGCTTCCGTATGAACCCAACCAGTGATGCTTTTCTATCTGATGAACCACCAGCCACAAGTTACATTGGCTGGAAAAATATTTGCCTCTGCCATGGAAGAAAGGATACAAGATATTACAACCACTACCCCCAAAAAAAAAAAAAAAAAAAAAAAAAGTAAATGAAGCACAAATCTGGCATTATAGCATGGGCCAAGCTATGATATAATCCTGGATAAACTTTGTGGGCTTGGTCGACCCCGGATTATATTCTTTTAGAGAAAAAACTGCGCGGGTTTTTTTAGAAAATTCAAAGCCCAAACCAGACTCATGGGCCGGGCTTGAGAAAGCCTATCGGGCCGAGCCAGGCTAAGCCCAACAGGCCAGGCCTAAACGAGCCTACTTCATAAAATAAAAATAAAAAATAAAAAAAATCATAAACTTAATCATAATGGCCTTTTAGTCCAAATTTGAGATTAAACTCACTTAATTCCAATATTTTCACATTAAACCAAATTCATAAAACACCCAACAAGTCACACAATTTAATAAGATTTTCCACAAAAATAATAAAACCAAGTATTATTTTTGAGATTATTACATAATTAGACCGAAATATGTTTTAAAAAATAATAAGTATCAGAAAAATATTTTTTTTAAAGGATGGTATGAATAAATATGCAAATATTTGGTGATGTATTCAAGAAAAGCATGATTATATTTGGTGGTACGATTATGTTTCGTGATATGATTATATTTGGTGATGTGATATGTTGTTCATCTTATATATATATATAATTGTTAAATTAATAATTGACACAAATTAATGTGCTAATCATCCAATTATAAACTAGGAATGAGTAAAGAAAAGTAAATGAAATGAAACAAATTATATATGTGATTTAAGTGATATAATCCTAAACATAAACTCTTATTTATACATAATTATATATGTATGCGGGCTTATCGGGCCGGATTTTTGTGGGCGGGCCGGGGCAGGGCTTTCTTGGGCTTAATCGGGCCTGGTTGGGCTTCAGACACCCAAGCCCAAGCCTAGCCCAAGGAGGGCCGGGCTTTTTTTCGATGGGGCGAGTGGGCCCCCATCGGCCCATGAGCCCGTGGGCCAAATGGTGAGGCCTAAATCTAGCAAAGAAAGTGATTTGTGTAGCTTTTCCTGCTAAAATATGAAAATTATAGGAGAATATTTGTTTGTGAAAATTTTCTGTGTATTCTTCTCCTTGTAAGAGGTCATATTTATAATACAACAGAACCTGAATAGGCAAGTAAATAATAAATTCCTAAATCTAGTTACAGTAGGAAATTAGGAATTAAAGTAAATCAATTACAATTATAATAGGAATTTTTGGTGTGTAAGGAAAGTAAGTCAATAGTCCACAAGTCACACCAACACTCTCCCTCACGTTGGTGCATAGATGTCGTCAATGCCCAACTGATCTAGTGAATTGTGGAATGCTTTATTGGAAATCACCTTTGTCAAAATATCCGCCAATTGATCCTCGGATTTCACAAAAGGAAACTGAAACACTTTAGCCTCAAGCTTCTGTTTGATGAAGTGTCGATCCACCTCAACATGTTTAGTATGATCATGCTGAACCGGATTCTGTGCAATGGCTATAGCAGCCTTGTTGTCACAAAAGAGATTCATTGTGGATGTAGGTTTATACCCAAGTTCAGTAAGAAACTTTCTTAACCAAAGAAGTTCACAAATCCCTTTAGTCATGCCTCTGAACTCGGCTTCTGCACTGGATAAAGCTACTACATTCTGTTTCTTGCTCCTCCATGTCACCAAATTACCTCCCACGAATGTGAAGTAACCCGATGTGGATTTTCTATCTATTACATTACCTGCCCAATCTGCATCTGAATAACCATCAATATTTAGATGACCATGCTTTGAGAACATAAGTCCTTTTCCAAGTGCAGACTTCAAATATCTAAGTATCCGAAGAACTGCATTCATATGGTCTTCACTTGGAGAGTGCATAAATTGACTGACAACGCTCACCGCATAAGCAATGTCTGGTCGAATATGTGACAAATAGATCAATCTTCCCACTAACCTTTGGTATCTTTCTTTGTTAGTTGGAACTTGATCCGGATATTCTCCAAGATGATGATTCTGAACAATAGGAGTGTCCGCAGGTTTGCAATCTAGCATTCCTATGTCCGTCAACAAGTCCAAGACATATTTCCTTTGAGATAGAAATATGCCTTGCTGCGATCGAGCCTCCTCAATTCCCAAGAAATACTTGAGTCCACCTAGATCCTTCATCTCAAACTCAGTAGCCAAATAGTCTTGTAGCTGTGATATTTCATGTTTATCATTCCCAGTAATAATCATATCATCAACATAGATTATTAATGTTGTTACCTTCCCTTTCCGATGTTTCAAGAACAGAGTATGATCTGAGTTGCACTGTTTGAAACCATTGTTCTTCATTGCCATGGTGAACCATCCAAACCATGCACGTGGTGACTGTTTCAATCCATACAATGCTTTTCGTAACCTGCAAACTGTTCCAGTCTGAGTAGTATTATATCCAAGAGGAATGTCCATGTACACCTCCTCCGTGAGTTCGCCATGTAGAAAAGCATTCTTTACATCAAACTGGTGTAGTGGCCAATCCAAATTAGCTGCAAGGGACAATAAGACTCTGACGGTGTTTAACTTTGCAACTGGTGCAAAAGTTTCTTCATAGTCTATACCATAGGTCTGTGTGTACCCTTTTGCCACAAGTCTTGCCTTGTATCGCTCGATAGATCCATCTGCATTATGTTTTATAGTAAACACCCATCTACATCCGATAGTCTTTTTTTCTCGTGGTATAGTCTCCAATGTCCAAGTCTGATTTTTCTCAAGAGCTTTCATCTCCTCTTTTATAGCTTGGACCCACTTAGGATCTTTCAATGCTTCAAAGACCTTGGTTGGAATATGGATAGCAAACAACTGATGCACAAAAGCCTTGAGTGGTTCAGACAGCTTCTCAGTGGATACATGATTTGCAATTGGATACTTGGATGTCTTGCCAATATCAGGTGAATAACGGTTTGGTGGCTTCCCACGATTTTGCCTGAAAGGTAATTGATATCCAATAGTTTTATCCTCTAAATGCACAAGTCTAGTAGGAGTATTTACCTCAAAGATATTCTCAGGAGATTGGTCCGTTGGTACTGTTGAATGAGAGGGGGGTCTTCATCTTGTTGTTCTGAGTTGTCTGTAAGAGTATGACTCGAATCAAAAACATCTTCGCAAGGGTTAGGCGATCGATCGTTGTTTGGCAAAGAGCATTCGCACGTGCTAGACTCGGGACGATCGATTGTTATTGTTTCTTGGCCGAGAGCAATCTTCGTGCATAGATGAATATCCTCATGTTCCAAGCTGCTCCAATTGAGCTCTTCACTCGGTATCTCCCCCTGAAGAGTAGAATTGGATGCTGGGTCATAGAAGAACATATCTGATTCTAGAAAGGTGACATCCAAAGTGACATAGGTTTGCCGGGTAGGAGGGTGATAACATCGGTAGCCTTTCTGATGAGTGGCATAACCCAAAAAAACACAACGAAGCGCACATGGATCAAGTTTGCTTCGTTGATTTTTGTGGAGATGAATGAAGGCCACACAGCCAAAAATGCGAGGGGTAAGCACCAAAACAGAGGGCAGAGGCCCGTGTTGCGCGAGCACTTGTAATGGAGTTTTGAAGTTCAAGACCCCAGATGGCATGCGGTTGAAAAGGTGGATAACAGTGACGACATCATCATCCCAGTGATGATGAGGAACATGGCCATCAATGAGAAGAGCACGGGCTGTTTCAAGGAGATGACGATTCTTCCGTTCGGCAACACCATTTTGTTGTGGTGTCTGGGGGCAAGTTGTCTCATGAATAATGCCATGTGTCTGGAAGTAAGTCTGAAAATCATGATTAACAAATTCTCCACCGTTGTCAGAGCGAAGAATCTGTATTCGAGCATTGAACTGTGTTTCCATCTGTTTGTGAAAGGATTGGAACAGGGAAAACACTTCATTCTTATTTTTCATCAAATAAAGCCATGTCATCCGTGTACAATCATTTATGAATGTGACAAACCAACGAATACCGGAATGAGTAGAAATAGGTGAGGGTCCCCAAACATGAGAATGAATTAAAGCAAAAGGAATAGTACTTTTATTCATACTTAAAGGATAGGATGCTCTATGACTCTTGGCTAGAATGCAAGTGTCACATTTAAAATCTGAGTCCTTAAATACAGAAAACAATTCGGGCAATAAGTGTCTCATATAACCAAAAGATGGATGCCCCAAACGTCGGTGCCAGAGCCAAATTTGTTGGTGCTTGTCATCAGACGGATGCTTTACACTATTGGCACGTCCCATACTGAAGTCATCCACATAGTACAGCCCCCCTGTTTTAGTACCACGCCCAATGATCTCCTTGGTGAGAATATCCTGTAGTAAACAAAAATTGGGATAAATTAGTGCACAACAATTTAGTTGTTCAGTGGCCTGACTTACAGACATTAATTTATTAGACAAAGATGGAACGAGTAGAGTATTAGAAAGGGACAGAGAAGGTGAAAGGGCAACAGTGCCGGCCCCTGTCACAGGATAGGTAACTCCATTTGCATTGGCAATACTTGTGCGGCGGGGTGTAGTGGTGTGCAAAAAATCATTCGGATCAAAGGTCATATGATCAGTGGCGCTAGAATCAATTATCCAACCAGTAGTATCTCGTAGATCAGAAGTATGAAATGCATAACCACAGTTACCTGAGACATCCAGAAGCGCGAGACTATCAGTAGGATCTACATGCGGGAACAAGGCTAATCGGGGTTCGGTAGAGACAAGAGCAGCATGGCCGAAATTACTAGCAGTTTCTCTGAGCTTGCGAGCGCGGAGGTCCTCTCACCAATCAGGATAACCATTCAGCTTAAAACAGGTGTCACGGGTATGTTTGGGGTTGCCACAGTGCGTGCAACCACTTCCATCAGTCGGAGCCTTGGGACGGGAAGATGCGATGGTGTTAGGAAGTGGCGCACCAGCAGCAGTAGCATATGACTGGATCTGAAGGTGGGCCGCAGTAGATGAATTATGGGGCTGTCGAGTATGGGGACCTGATCGAGGCGCACTCTTGGCCGCTAAGCCAGCACCAGTGGGTGCAGATGAACCCATCATCACTGCTTGTCGAACATCTTCACGGTGAACATAGGCATAAGCTTGGTCAACAGTAGGGAATGGAGTCATGTGAAGAACATCACTTGGGGCCTTATCAAGACGATCATTAAGGCCATCCAAAAATATGTAAACTCGATCTTCCTACAGAATATCATTATAGTGCTTGATATCACTTTCATACTCCATCATATTTGGACGACGGAAATCAATCTCTCTCCATAAGCTTTGGAGAGTATTGTAATAGGTTTCAATGGAACCGCCAACTTGTCGCATACGGGAGACTCGTCGTTTCAGGTCATAAACCTGAGAGGTGTCAGTGCCATCATAGTAAGTTGTGGTAATTGCATCTCACTCTGCTTTTGCCATCGGAAAATGAATGAAATTGCCAATCAAGCTTTGCTATAGAGAATTGATGAGTCATCCCTTCACAATAGAGTTCTCGGTGCGCCAGTGGGGAAACGATGGAGCAGTCGAAGGATGTTGTGGAAGATCGCCATTAATATATCCCAATTTGTCTTTGCCAGAGATATACAACTCAACAACTTGGGACCATAGGGCATGGTTGGTAACATTCAACTTTATGCCAATCTGTGCAGCGGAAGCTTCATAGGTAATCGTCATCAGAATCGTCGTCTGATTCGGGTTCAAGGTCATCGTCTGATTCGAGTTCGGAGTCGTCTTGGTAGGATCCTGATTTAGGATCAGGTTCGAGGTCTGAGTCTGCATCTTCATTAGTTGAGCCACCTGGGCACTCAACTCGGCTATGGTTGGTTGAAGGAGAGGAGGAAGCAGTGGTGCTACCGCCATGAGGATTAGAAGAGTCATCCTCCCCTATGGTAGCCACTAGGGCTTAGAAACTAGAGTCAACAAACCCAAGATTGCTGCTGTGATACCATGTTAAAATAAGAAAACTATGAGAGAATATTTGTTTGTGGGAATTTTCTATGTATTCTTCTCATTGTAGAAGGTCATATTTATAATACAACGAAACCTGAATGGGCAAGTAAATAATAAATTCCTAAATCTATTTACAGTAGGAAATCATGAATTAAAGTAAATCAATTACAATTATAATAGGAATTCTTGGTGTGTAAGGAAAGTAAGTCAATAGTCCACAAGTCGCGCCAAGATTTCCAACACGGCAAAATAAAAGGAAAATCTAGCCAATGAGTCCGAGTTTCGAACTTTTTATTGATCTGTTGGTGGGTAGATAGTAGAATTGGTCATGACTGAATTCTTGTTGACTGTTGAAGAAGGCACACAAATTTGCTCAAACGTAAGTAAGGCGCGGCTCATTTCTATATTACCATAATAATGAAACAATTGAAACGCAGATTGATTTACTTGGTCCGTTGCGGCTGACAAAGCTACAAATGGCATCAAACTCTGTTCATACATGGTTTTGTGGTCCAATTTATTGCATGGTTGGTTGACCACACGACCTGAGTTTCTCCAAAGGTGACAATTTTATTTGCAGACCTGTATGCGACAAAATATCATCGCGCCATTTGTGGCAAAAACTCAATGATAAACTCTTCTGACTGCAATGGCACGATGATGACTTTGCCGTACAGCTGCCCAAGTCCAATCTCCACCAAATGACCCAAACCATGGGGTAGAATAGAAAATTCAAGTCCACTCTCTCTCTCTCTCTCTCTCTCTCTCTCTCCTTTCTTTGAAGTTTAAGTTCTTGGTGCAATACATTATCTAGAACTTGTCTGCAAATTGGTTTTGTGCAGCCATGGATGCCAGAACCAAACAAAGTTTGGTGCTTTTGCTTTGCTTATGCCTACATCTCAAAACCCATGTTTGCCTTGCAGTTGACACCATCACTGCAAACCAATCTCTCTCTGGCGATCAAACTATTGTCTCTGCAGAAAAGGTTTTTGAGCTGGGTTTCTTCAAACCAGGTAATTCTTCAAACTACTACATAGGCATGTGGTACTCTAAACGACTAGTATCTTTGGAGACCATAGTTTGGGTGGCAAATAGGGAAACACCAGTTTCTGATAGATTTTCTTCAGTCTTGAGGATCTCAGATGGTAATCTAGTTCTCTTTAATGAGTCCAAAACTCCAATTTGGTCCACAAAATTAGCCTCCACCACCACCTCAGGTTCTGCACAAGCAGTTCTTTTAGATAGTGGAAACCTTGTCTTAAGAGCTGATGGGTCTAATGCTAGTACATCAGAGCCTTTGTGGCAAAGCTTTGATCATCCAGCTCATACATGGCTACCAGGAGCTAGAATTGGATTCAACACTGTCACCAATCAAACCTTAATTCTCACTTCATGGAAGAGTTCAGAGGATCCTGCACCAGGTCTTTTCACTCTTGAGCTTGACCCCAATGGGAGTAATGCATATCTCATATTTTGGAATAGGTCTAGACAGTATTGGAGCAGTGGACCATGGGATGCAAAGTCACGTATTTTCAGCTGGGTTCCTGAGATGAGGCTTAACTATATCTACAATTTCAGCTATGTTACAAACAAAAACGAAAGTTATTTCACCTATTCTGTTTATAATCCCAAGACAATATCTCGATTCGTGATGCATACCTCAGGGCAGATTCAGCAACTCACATGGTTGGAGATTTCCAGCCAGTGGAATTTGTTTTGGAACCAACCAAGAAAGCAATGTGAAGTTTATGATTTATGCGGGGCATTCGGCAGTTGCAACGAGGTAAGCACGGTCTCCTGTAATTGTTTGACAGGTTTTGAGCCAAAGTTGCAGAGGGATTGGAATTTGCAGGCTTATTCTGGTGGGTGTAAAAGAAAAACCCCTCTGCATTGTGAGAATGCTACTAGTGCTGACGGGAAGCAAGACCAGTTTCTGAAAAAGCCTGGGATGTCATTGCCTGAAAATGAGCAGTCTGTGAAGGTTGAGACTATTGCTGGATGTGAATCAATCTGCTTAAATAATTGCTCTTGCACTGCTTATGCTTATAATAGCAGTGGATGTTCAATTTGGATAGGAGACCTCTTCAATCTGCAAGAAATCACATCAAGTGATAGTCAGGGAATAACTTTGTACCTCAGACTTGCAGCTTCAGAGTTTAAGAGTCCTAAAAGCAATAAGGGATTGATTATTGGTGTTGTGGCAGGCTCAGCTGCTGGAATAGCAATTCTCTTAGGCCTTATTGTGGTTGTAATCTTGAGACAAAGGAAGAGAGTGACTGGAACGGGAAAAGCAGTAGAGGGTTCATTGGTGGCCTTTGGGTACAGAGATCTGCAAGATGCAACAAAGAACTTCTCAGAAAAATTGGGGGGAGGAGGCTTTGGTTCTGTTTTCAAAGGGACCCTGCCTGATTCATCTGTCATAGCAGTAAAGAAGCTTGAAAGTGTCAACCAAGGAGAGAAGCAATTCAGAACTGAAGTGAGCACAATAGGGACAATTCAACATGTCAATCTTGTCCGGCTTCGCGGGTTCTGCTCTGAAGGTACAAAAAGGATGTTGGTCTATGATTACATGCCGAATGGATCATTGGATTCTCACCTTTTCCATGATACGCGTCCAAATGTTTTGGATTGGAAAACAAGGTACCAAATTGCTCTAGGGACAGCAAATTGCTCTAGGGACAGCAAGAGGGTTGGCTTATCTTCATGAGAAATGCAGAGATTGCATCATACATTGTGACATAAAGCCAGAAAACATTCTTTTAGATACTGAACTTGGTCCAAAAGTGGCAGACTTTGGCCTTGCAAAGCTTGTTGGAAGAGAGTTCAGCAGGGTCCTGACAACCATAAGAGGGACAAGAGGCTATCTTGCACCAGAGTGGATTTCAGGAGTGGCAATAACAATGAAAGCTGATGTTTACAGCTATGGAATGATGCTGTTTGAATTTGTGTCGGGAAGACGAAACTCTGAGCAATCTGAAGATGGCAAAGTTAGATTCTTCCCAAGTTGGGCTGCTAGCCAGATAAGCACTGCAGAAACTGATGTGCTGAGCCTATTAGACCCCAGACTAGATGGAAATGCTGATGTACAAGAGCTCACAAGGATTTGTAGAGTTGCTTGCTGGTGTGTTCAAGATGATGAGGCTCATAGGCCATCAATGGGCCAGGTGGTGCAAATCCTTGAGGGAGTTTCAGATGTCAACTTGCCACCAATACCAAGATCTCTCCAATTCCTTGGAGACGACCAGGAGCACATAATCTTCTTCACTGAGTCATCCTCAAGCCAGAGTTCACATCAAAGGAGCAATAACACTTCAACAGCTTCCTCTCAGACCAAGAGCACCACATCTTCAACCATCTCCAAGAGATCTGAAGAAGAGCGTCAAATAAACACTTGATGTGCCTTTTCCATTTGGTCATTTGGTTTGAGCCTTCTAAGTAATTGTCATTTGTATTATATATTTTTATATAGCTTCTTTTGATTTGGTATGATAATTGTATTATTGTTTATATATATTCCAAGAGCCTTGCTTCAGAACAAAGTCTTTGGAGATAAAATTGCTGTTTCTATTTGAAAAGCTTCATTTGCACAAATGAAAATTGGACCGAAAATTATAATTGAACTATTCTCGAGTGTGTTTCAATTGAACCACATAAATAGACGATTTAACGGCTAACTCAAATATAATTAAAATGAGAGTTTGTCACTCTTGAGATATGCTCTTATTTGGTGAGATTAAATATTTGAAGGTTGCCCTTCTTGAAAGAGATTAGAGAAAAATTAAGGAAGTTTGATAAAAGAATTGCAAGATTGTGCCATCATTTTTTATTCTACATAGAGCAAAAACGACAGCGTAGCAAACAGATGGCAAACATACAAAGCCAAACTGAGGTACAGTGATGCACTCCCGTCCCACCATAAGACAACCGGTGCTTAAAACCTTAATCAACCGTTAAACCCCAAGAAAGTACCCAACTAATTTTTGCTTTTCAAATTCGTTCTCGTGACGCGCCTTCTTCTCTCTCTCTCTCTCTCAGGTACTCTCTCTGCAACTATTATGATTTTCTTTTTCATTACAAATATAATCGACAGAAAATAGTTTTCCTTCAATCTTCTGTGGCTCTTGTTGTATTTCTCCCTTTACTTTCTATGAATTTTACTGAAAAAGATTGGATTTTTCCTTGAAAAAGAGACCACATATAAGTTGGGTATGTTAGGGTTTCTTTGGATGAGATTGAATTGCTATGTGCAAGTTTCTTGAGGATGGAATGAACCCTTCTTCTTCTTTTGTGTACCCTCTTGGTGTGTGATTAGATTCGTCTAAAGAATATGAACGGAAAGGCGATGAACCAGAAAGGGGAAATATTATGTACGGATAATCCTATATCTTTATGTACGGAAAATCCAGATGGAAAGATTTAAGAGAAGAAGAAGAAATGGAATAAGAAGAAAGGGAAGTTAGCTAAGAAGTGATCTCCCATGTGATGGTGACAAGAAACTTCCCATCTGCTCCCTTGATGGGTTTCCTGATCATACCCAGAACTGTTCATCAGTTGGCATTCAGAATTCTAATAACTGTTCAAAGATGAGCAGCCATTGGTCTGATGAAGTAAGAAGTGATAGTTTTCTTGAGGATCTTCAGGCCAGCCAACCCTCTGCTGTACTTCAATGCAGCAAGGTCGAACTTGAAGATTCTAATGGCAGTGTTTGTGAAGAAGATAACAGGACTGGTAGTGGCAGAGCCTGCGCCCACGATGGAGAAGAAAATAGATTTTTTGTAAAGAAGTGGAAGAAGAGGCAGCGTACTCCTAGGGATCAACAAAACCACTGGTGAAGGAACAACCAAGTTACAGATATCCAGCTGTAGAGAATAGTGACTGGGTTGAGCTTGGTAAAAGTTTGGAAGCTAATGCATTGGTTTTTTCTGGACACAACAGTGGTGCTTATGGGAGAACGCCCCGGAGAGTATTGGGTGAAGCACCACAATGGGTTGCTTCTCAACAGAGTTTGAACTTCTTTGGGTTGCATGATAAGTTTGTTTCATATTTTAAAAAAATTTGCAAGGTTCCTTTTGGCATGCACCATTACAAGAATAGAGATACAGCCAAAAGAATGTTTTACAATGATCGTCATGTTGCAAGTCATAGATATAAACTCTGAGGAGGAAACGGCGTCGTTGGGGAGATTGGGGTCGACTGAGCCCCACTCGGGGCCGTAGAGGACGCTCGTGGGCCGCACGTGGAGGAGGACGACGGAGTCCCCGGGCCGGAGGTAGTTCTGTATAGCCCATTGGACCGCGAAGGCCCTCTCCTCGCTTAAATAGACGGCGATCGCGACCTAATTCCGCCGGTCCCCGCCGGAGGCTGTTGGGGTTGCCCTGGTTAGCCGAAGCTGGAGGAGGAAGGTTGGATGTGTACGGACGGTGGTGGGTTCATTGTCCACACCAAAAAAAAAAAAAAAGAGGTTGATTTCTATTTTAATACGAAGAGGGTTCTGGTTTGGAGGTTGGAGAGTGTTGCTTGCTTTGTCATGCATCCTTATTAAAATCAACAATGCTCATGAAGGTTTAAACATCCTTTTAAGTATTGATTTATAACGGAGGATGATGACTCAGTCAGGGACATGATGCGACAAATTACTTCTTTTTTTTTCCGTGACAAAGGGATAGTCTAAACTACTACTTTGAATCAGATAAATTGGCCCCTCATGTCTTTGAATGAACAATTTTCTGTATCGTTTGTCCTTAGGACATGGATGTTTAATTGGCCTCATGTCCTTAGGTCAGCGGAGAGATAATGTTTATGTTCCTATTATTTGTGAATTGATGTAAATGCAACCAATATTGCCGGGAGGAACTGATAATGACATGTCCGTATGTTTTGGATTAATTAAGTCATACACGTGTTGGAAATAAAATCTTGTAATTGAAGGATTGTAAATATTGTAATTGTCTTTCCTATATTAGACCCCAAGGTTTATGGGTTAAATTCGAATTGTAGTCTTAATTAGGAATTATGCTAGAATAGGAGATTGTACACCTAATATATAAAGGATAGTATTATGTACAGTAGCATATCAATAACCGAACTATTATTTCATCTATTTTATTCTTTACATGATATCAGAGCACCAATCCGATGGCTCGTGATTTACATCTTTATTTTCTTTTGAAACTTTTGAGGGTTTCACTCCCTTGTCTTCACCATAGACAATTCCAGTGTCCTTGCTGGGAATCATCCACAGCAGCCATCCACAGCAGCCACGTGATAGCAATAACAATACATGCTCCAATTTTTCAGCACATTGGGTCAACACAAGTCTTCCAGCAGCCCTTTTTCAGACAGTCCCTTTCTCTCATTTGGGGCCCATCTTCAACGTCCTTGCTGGCCTCTCAGGGGAACAATGCAAACAACTCGCTGCCACCATGGTAAATTTGTCCCAACTTCCCTCTGAAAACCCAAATTCTTTTTATAGTGCAGCATGTCGATTTCACACTTCCCCCAATGTCTGTTAATTCTATTTTTTCTAACTCTTGGATTATTGACAATTGAGCTACGGATCACATCACATCCGACTCTTCCCTTTTAGTCATAGCAATTCCTCTTCCTATTGATTCCACAGGCACAATTCTTTTTAATAAAGACATCACCCTAGAACATGTTCTTCATGTCCCTACTTTTTGTTTAAATTTAATGTCTACTAGCAAACTCACCAAATCTCTTCATTGTTGTATAATTCTCTTTCCTGATTTTTGTGTTATTCAAGACTTGGCTACGAGGAAGATGATTGGTTGGGGTAAACAAAATGGAGGCCTATATTATATGACGCTGTTGACCAAAGCACTTGTCTCTTGTCATGTCACACAAGCATCCACCATATGGCATCATCGTCTTGGACATCCTTCCTCTGCTCGCCTTCAGTTGTCATCTAAATCTTTTCTCTTTATATCTTCTTCATTTGACCATTCTTGCACTGTCTATCATATGGCCAAACAAACTCGAATTCTCTTTTCCTTAACTAGAACATCAACTTCTTCACTGTTTGAATTGTTACATTGTGATATTTGGGTCCATACCGTGTTCACTCACATACTGGTGCACGTTTCTTTCTTACCATTGTGGATGATTTTACTCGATGCACTTGGGTGTTTTTTATGTCACTTAATCTGAAACACAAACCTTGCTTAAATCCTTTTTTGCCTTGGTCAAAAATCAGTTTAATGCCACTATCAAAACCCTTCGTACAGATAATGGTTATGAATTTCTTTCTTTGAAGGATTTTTTTTGTCTCCCACGGGGTTGAATTTCAACGCTCCTGTGTCTATACACCTCAACAAAATGGTGTAGTTGAACATAAACACCGGCACATCCTCAACATTGCCCGTGCTTTGTGCTTTCAATCGCATATTCCCTTGTCTTTTTGGGGTGACTATGTTTTGACTGTTGTGTATTTAATCAATCATTTACATACACCCTTATTGTTTGATAAATCCCATTTTGAACTGCTTTATCACAAATTACCACATCTTGATCACCTTCGTGTTTTTGGCTGCTTGTGTTACACCACCAACGTCCATCCCACTCACAAATTTGACCCTCGGGCCCAGCGTTGTATTTTTCTGAGTTACCCTGCGGGGCAAAAGGGTTACAAACTTTATGATCTTAACACCCAAAAAAAATTTGTGAGTCAGGACGTCAAATTTTTTGAAAATATTTTTCCTTTTCAATCCCACCAAAACACCCCACCCAGCTCTCTCCCCCAATCGGTTTTACCTGTACCATATCCATATGATACATTTTTTTCCCTACCTAGTCCCACTCCATCACCTACACCTGCACAAATCCATCTACCCGATCCCACTACACCTACACAAAGCCATCTACCCGATCCCACTCCACTTCTACAAACCTAACTTCCCGAACCCACTCCGCCACTTGGTTCTCCCATTCCAACATCTAGTCTCCCTCCTTTAGATATTGGGCCCGTGTTTAGCCCACTGTCCCCCTCATCCCCAGCTCGTGCTGGGCCTCTTTCTCCTCCCAACCTTACCGTGCCCACAGATGCAATCCCCTCATTTACTACTAACCCAATTCCTCCTTATCTGCTTGATGCCCAGAACCCACCACCTCCCCGACACTCCACTCGTTCGACGCACTCACCGTGTTGGCAAAATGATTATTTTATGGGCTTCTCTTCTACCTCCCCTGACTTGTCATCCTCCTTGGGGCCAACCCCTTCTTCATGTACTCGTCATCCTTTATCTAATTTTATTTCCTATCATTGTCTTTCTCCTTCGCATCGTGCTTTTCTTGCTAATGTTTTAGGAACCTGCGAGCCTATTAATTATGCTCAAGCTGCTTCTGATCCCCATTGGCAACTTACCATGAAAGCCGAGTTGGACGCATTGCAACTCAATCGTACTTGGACACTTGTTCCTTTATCGCCTAGTCACAAACTCATTGGCTGCAAATGGGTTTATAAAATTAAATACAATTCATATGGCTCCATTGAGCGCTACAAGGCTTGCCTCGTCGCCAAAGCTACACCCAAATTGAGGATGTTGATTACAGTGAGACTTTCTCCCCTACTGCTAAGATTACTACTCTCCGCTGCCTTTTATCTGTTGCTATTGCTCGTAATTGGTTTATTCACCAACTTGATGTTCAGAATGCCTTTATCCATGGTGACTTACAGGATGAGGTCTATATGGTTCCTCCTTCTGGTCTTTGCCGACAGGGGGAGAATCTATTGTATCAGCAGAATAAGTCTCTTTATGGGCTTAAACAGGCATCTCGTACTTGGTTCTCCAAAATTTCCCGTGCTATTAAGAAAGCAGGTTTTCAACAATATATGGCTGACTATTCTCTTAATGGAGATTTTTATAACAAATGTGCTCATATATGTTGATGATATTCTCATTACAGGCAATAATCGTCAAGAAATGGAACGTCTTAAATCTTTCCTTCTCAAACAGTTTCGCATCAAGGACCTTGGTGACTTGAAGTATTTTTTGGGCATTGAATTTTTCCGATCTAAGAAAGGTCTTTTTATGTCACAAAGGAAATATTCCTTAGACATTTTACAAGATGCACGCTTGACAAGTGCACGACCAGAAAAATTCCCAATGGAGCAAAATGTGAAATTGAAACCCACAGATGGTGATCTTCTCAACGATCCGATGAGATATAAGAGATTGGTAGGAAGATTAATTTATCTTACTGTCACAAGGCCAGACATTGTTTATTCTGTTCAAATTTTGAGTCCGTTCATGCACCAACCCAGAAAACCACATATGGAGGCCGTACTTCGTGTTTTAAATTCATTAAAGCACGCCTGGTCAAGGTTTGTTTTTCCCGGCTATGAACAACCTTCAGTTGAGAGCTTATTGTGATTCAAATCATGCAGGTTGTCCAACAAAAAGGGGATCAACAACAGGTTATTGTGTTTTTCTAGGAAATTCTCTTATCTCATGGAAATCAAAGAAACAGTCAACTGTTGCTCAATCATCTGCAGAAGCAGAGTACAGGGATGGCAATCACATGTCTTGAGATTACATGGTTGCACGCTATATATTGCGAGACTTAAGAGTTACACAGAAGGGTCCTGCACTTTTGCATTGCGACAATCAAGCTGCACTACATATAGCTGCAAATCCAGTTTTCCACGAAAGAACCAAGCACATTGAAATTGATTGTCACATTGTGAGAGAGAAACTGCGAGCATATGTAATTTCTCCTTCCTATATTTCTTCACAAGATGAGCTGGCAGATATATTTATGAAGGCCTTGGGAGGAGATGCCTTCAATTACTTAAGTCGCAAGTTGGGACTTCACAACATTCACTCTCCAACTTGAGGGGGAGTGTTGGAATGATGCATTTTTGCTCACCACTTTAACCCTAGGTGTACCCTCACCACCCCTTCCAAAAGTTGATTTTTTATTTATTTGATAACATTATTATGAGAGAGACAATACTTCAATAAGATTTTTCCTGATTTACCCTTATTAACCTAGCAAACATTCTACTTTTCTAAATTAATTAACAACTACCCAAATACATAATTGGCAATTGGCTTTATGTCCCGTGCTTTCATATGAATATCAACTCACAGGCTTCAATACTTTGAAGAACACACCCAGATACTTTGAATCTCAATTGGCTTTAGTTAACTCCTTTTATACACGCACAAAAGTTACACTGCTCTTCAATTGCAAGCTTCCTCCATTTGTTCAGTGAAAGATAGGTAATAATCTATGCTGCTTTTTCTTCTTCTTTTTTTTAGTACTTTGTATTGCTTGATTATTTTTTATACTTTGGTGATTGCTCTGCATTATTTAATTATTTTAGTCCATGATGTTGGTATCGTCTTTACTGGTGGATCACAACTAGCACAGAAATGAATGATAGAATGAACCATACTGCAGAGCAAGAGGAATGAGACAATAAAGGGTATTATTGCAGAGCTTGGTTCCTTCATCGTTTTTGGAATTTCTACAACTCCAATATATTTTGCTCCTACGGAGTAAGCTTTATTCAGAATAATAAAACCAGAATTAATTAGTCCAGAACTTGCAATGTTAAAATTATTTGGTTGGAAACTTGCAATGACAGGACCCGATCCCAATTCCACTTTGGAATTCGAACCAAGCCCTATGCGTGTCCGACACCTGGCAACTGTCGGGCACAAATGACCATTTTACCCTTCCGGCTACACTTTGGGGGCCTTAATGTCTCTTACAATTTGTATATATGAATGATCAACTTGGGATATTTATTAACAAACATGCAGCATAAATATAAATCAACCATACTGCCGCCGATGATGTGACAAATCACATAAATTTTTATGTTACTTTCCCAGAATTTAATTTAATTTTTTTTTGTTATCAAAGTTTAGACGGGGGAATGGAAGGTGTCATTGTGATTCCAACTTGTAATTACTGATATGCTAGCTAATGCTCTTACCACTGAACCCCGTTAGCATCTTCCCAAAAAATTAGTGAACATAAAATTTGAGATGATATTTGGTGCCTCAAGTCACCAAAAGATTATAATGAGGAGTTTAGAGTGAGCAGCTTATTTGAGGGGTTCAATCCCACTATAAATATATACGAGAAAACTAATAAATTTAAACATTTTAAATAGTTTGATGGTGGGATTGAACCCCTGAAGCCAGCCCCCACCTATATTTCCATGTTGTTTGGGCTGGCCATGTTAAGTTGTCTCATCTCATGTTGTTGCTGACAAGCTTTGTAAACTTGGCTATAAAAAAAAAGTCATGGTATTATTGTCTCAGGACTTCTTTGTTAGAAGATTTGTCAGGGCTATTTACTTTGGTAGCGGCTGTTCTTATTCTTGGGCCTCAGGCCCCAATAACACTAGAAAACTGCAAACTCTTCCACAACAATAAAAATGGGATTTCTTGACTTAAAAAAAGAAGAAGGGATTTTGTCAAAAGTAATTTCTTACTAATAGATCACTGTCATGGGTTTCAAACCAGAAATGAAGTGTAGTGATGTCTTTTTTCGGTTCTTTAGTGCATCACTTCCTCAAGCACCCACATTACCACTTCAAACGTGGATATTCTCGATTAATCACAATATGCTATGCATGATAACTTTTCTACTTGACATACTAAAATTGGCCTGGAATAAGAAAATAAGGCTAGGTGTATCTTCTTTGTCATTTAACACCAAAATAGTGAGTAGGTTGGGTGGATATGGACATGAGACTTTATAGCTATTATCCAGCTTCATTTTAATTGACATTTTGATAGCTGCCAACAAGCTCGAAAGTAAAAGGCCGTTCTTGTCTAGGTCCTCAAACACCTCACTCACAGTGAAAGACAAACTCATCTTGCCTTCCCCATTTCGGCCCAAATGAATCGTTGGCTTCTTGTCCAGCAGCTACAATCCACCAACCTCTCTCTCCGAAGTTTCAACTCAAATCCAATGAGCCCATTACAAAAGTATTTGTACGCTTCTGATTTTTCCTTCTCAGAATTTACCTTCAAATCCAATGTGATTAAACCAATAACGACATGAGGTTTCTGAATCACATACCACGCCACGCGTTGTAAAGAATGAAAGAGATGGAATAATCGTTCTGTTATTGATATGCTACCGTATATAATATTATCCTTTATATACTAGGTTTACAAGTTCTTATTCTAGCATAATTTTTAATTAAGGCTACAATTCTGATTTGACTCATAAACCTTGAGGTCTAATTTGGGAAAGACAATTACAATATTTATAATCCTTCAATTACAAGATTTTATTTCCAACACGGGTGCATTTTTGTTCACAACCCTAGGTGTACCCTCACCACCCTTTTCAAAAGTTGACACATGTCCATGTGTTTAACTATAGTTAATTCTTTATTTTTTATTTATTTGATAACATTATTGTGAGAGGAAAATAATACTTCAATAAGATTTTTCCTGATTTACCCTATTAACCTAGCAAACTTTCCACTTTTCTAAATTAATTAACAACTACCCAAATAAATAATTGGCAATTGGCTTTATGTCCTGTGCTCTAATATGAATATCAATTCACAGGTTTCAATACTTTGAGGGCATGTTTACGTATCAGTAATGGGTATGGGAGGAAATGAAATGATTTCCATTCCTGACTTCCCTTGCGTTTACTTGCAATCAGGAATGAAAAAATAAGTGGGCCCCACCTCAAAATCTGTAATCACATCCCCTCAGAACTAGGTATCAGATCAACTAGGAGGGAGTAGTTGATACGATTCACATTCCTGTTTTCTCTTAGTAACTTCCAAAAATACCATTATCACTTTACCATAATTCCAAAACACCTCAAACCCTAAAAAAAAATAAAAACTCACGCCAAGAAGTTCCAAGACACTCCAACCCTAAAAATAAATAGATACCCAATTCCAAGAAGTTCCCTGTATTTAATATATGTAGGTTATTATTATTTGATTGTTTACTAGTTACGTAGGTGAAAAATATATATTTATTGAAGTTTATTTTTTCGTTTGAAATTGGCTCTGGACAAAGGTGTTATTAACATTATCATTGAGCTGAGCTCTAGTTGTTCATATTGTTCAGCATATTGATTCCTCATGTTTGCACCGCCTTACTCGTTTGCTGCAGGATTAGTTTGGTCTCCTTAGCCAATTTGAAAATTATATATGTGCTGTGGTGAAAATGGGCAGGGCATTTTAGTAATCAAATTCATTATGGGAATCAACCACATTCCTTTGCGAATTCCATATGTTTAAAAAACAGCTTAACGGAAATGATTTTTCCCATACCGATTCAGTAGTTCTTTGATTCCTAAATTCTTTGATTCCTTACTTTCTCTATTATTGAAATGTAAACATGCCCTAAATCTCAATTGGCTTTAGTTAACTCCTTTTATACATGCCCAAAAGTTACACTGCTCTTCAATATATTATTACGTTGCAATTTCTCAATATCCTTGAACCTATTTTCTTTCTTCAACCGATGAGTTAATTATGATGTTGCATGTAATAACCCAAAACAAAATATCTAAAAAGTAACAAAATATCTAAACATTAGGATTAATTTATTCTAGCAAAAAGACGATCTTGTCCTCGCATTATTTAATAGGGAAAAAGTTGACTTTTTGATCAAGAAAGAATTTGGCAATTCCACTTACGCCGTTGCGTACAGCACGGCGAAACGAGTCCGTAGACACGGAGTAGACTCGAATCAGAGTTGTAACGAAGAAAATACGATCAAAATACCGCGAGGGGCAAAATGGTAATTTGGACAAAAGTCATATTTTTATCTCTTTCTCCCTTCTCTCTCCTCATTTCTCTCTCCTCTCTCTCTCTCTCCTCCCGATCGCGCCCAGCCACGACCTCCCATCCTTTCCGTCGCCACCCCGGCCACCACAGGCCGAGCTGATCTCCGGCAATGATGCCAAACTGACCGCCACTCCCCCGCCGTCCTTCCCCGACCCGTCGCTGCCCTTGCCTCGGCCGGAGTTCGCCGGAATCTGGAGTTTTCCGCCGGTTTCCAGTCCAAACTTCAAGCTCTTCGTTCTCCTTCAATTCTCCACCAAATCGATCGAGTAAGGTATGGTTTCTCAGCTATTTTTCATGCTCTAACTGATGGTTGGCTGGGTTTCTATCAATTCTTGCTGTAGATCACTCAATTTTCAATTTGAAAATCAGCCGAACTTCGGCCGCCGTGCTCGGCCATTTTCGGCCACTTTTGGGGGTATGTCCAAGAACAAAAGTGACTCCAAATGGGGTGTTTTACCTAGGACAGAAGTTTGGAGTCTTGGTTTTGAGTTTTTTTCCGGCGAGCCGTTATCGCTTTGGACACCCAAACTGCCCGCGCTTGTGGTGGCCCGTGGGCGAGGGTAGTGAAGTGACTCTGTGTAGTTTTGCGATCCTCGTGTCGTCACGAGCACGTAGGATTTCGCAGATCTCGATTTGGAGTCCGTTTGAGCCCCGAACGGATTTTCCATATTGCGCGATCCTTGGGTGCAGTGTCGTCGAGTTGTTGGATCGCACTCAATTTTGGATATGTCGTACTACATGATTCCAGGATCGTGTAGGATTCGACGGATTGTGAATCGAAGTCCCGGATACTCCAAAATCGTGAACCCTGGGGCTAGGGTTTGGATTTTAAGCGATAACGCGATTTTGGCTAATCTGACCGTCCGTTTCGGACCAAATTCGCAAAACATGGTTCCTTCTCTGTTAGAAACCTTTAGAGAAGCTCAGATTGGCCATCGGAGATCGTGGACCCTACGGGGTCCCGGATCAGCCGGTCTGACGGTTTATCGCTTAGTAAAACTTCGGGTCTTTCAAGGCCGTTCTAATTGTCTAAAAGGATAAAGTGGGCCTATGATTGACTTTAAAATGAGTGCACGGGGCAGGGTGTTTAATTAAATTCTGTTATTGAGCAGTTTTATTAATTTAATCTTTTTGGGTGATCAGGCATCAGAGGCCCGCCAGAATCACAGGAGGGACCTTCAAGAGGTCCAGCTAGCTCGGACCAGCAGTGAGTGGACTTTCTTTCATAAATGATTTTATATAAATGAGTTATATAAATGATTTATATAAATGAGTTTACATAAATGATTTTATATAAATAAGTTTTTATAAATGAGTTTATCTGAATAAATTTCATGAGTTGATCTTGAATAAGTTTTATTATGTTTCCGGGCATGATTAGTACGATAATAGTTCTATAATTTTGTGCTGCTTACTTACACATGCTAAAAAGTTATAGAAACAGAGTTTGAGGCTTATATCAGATGAGATAGCAGCATGATTTTAGACTTCAGTTATTGATCAGACTTTTCTAAAAATAGTTATTTTCAAACCCCCCCGTACCCATTTTTTTTTTTTTTGTGATTACCCTCATATGGACCGATGTCTACGGACATCTAGTCTGTTTACAGTTCTGTCAGTGCACTTGACATTGCCTCACGAGTTTCGGGGATGCTCGGACCGTGAGTGCCAGGATTTGCGGCTCGGCAGACTTGGTGTCCCGAGACTTTGCCGGATTTGGCGTTCTTCGGGTCACTATTTCACCGAGGATTCTGCAGATCGATCGCCGACACCTTCTGGCCCCTCGAATCTTGCTAGAGCGACTCGAGTCGACTTGGTGTCGCCGAGACTGCCGTATCAGCTGCCCTTAGTCCCTGAATCTACCCGGTTGGGCATTATGCCCTGGATAGACTTTGTGGGTCGAGCCGAGAGAATTGGAATTGATTTTTTTTTACACTGGTGGTAGTTTCAAAAGAATTTGATTACTTTTATAAAATTATTGCTTTCAGTAAATTTATACCGAGTTTTTCGATATTGATATTTCGTGCTGTTTCATATCTGTTGATACCTTTTTCTGCCAACTAGATAAAAAAGCTTGACCAGAGATCAAGATAGAACCTAGCAACAAGCAGGGTTGAGATGAATGAGTCTTTATTATTGGACTTTTCCCTTCAAGTACTAAGGTTGGTTTCAACATTTATCACAAAAAAACCGATGAAATGAACGGCTGAGATTGCTTCCATATGAACCCAACCAGTGATGATTTTCTATCTGATGAACCGCCAGCCACAAGTTACATTGGTTGGAAAAATAATTGCCTACAAAAAAAAAACAGCAATAAAGCACAAATCTAGGAAAGAAAGTGATTTGTGTAGCCTTTTCAACACCGCAAAACAAAAGGAAACTCTAGCCAATGGGTCCAAGTTTCAAACTTTTTGTTCATCTGTTGATGGATAGATAGTAGAATTGATCATGACTGAATTCTTCTTGACTGTTGAAGAAGGAATATAAATTTGCTATATTACCATAATAATGAAACAATTGCATCAAACTCTGTTCATACATGGTTTTGTGGTCCAATCTTATTACATGGTTGGTTGACCACATGACCTGAGTTTCTCCAAAGGTGACAAAATTTTACTTGCAGACAGGAGTTTATCTTGAGTTTTTGCCACAAATGACACGATGATGACTTTGCCGCACAGCTGCCCAAGTCCAATCTCCACCAAATGACCAAAACCATGGGGTAGAATAGAAAATTCAAGTCCTTCCTCTCTCTCTCTCTCTCTCTCTCTCTCTCTCTCTCTCTCTCTCTCTCTCTCCCTCCTTTATTTAAAGTTCAAATTCTTGGTGCAATACATTATCTAGAACTTGTCTGCAAATTGGTTTTGAGCAGCCATGGATGCCAAAACCAAACAAAGTTTGGTGCTTTTTCTTTGCTTATGCCTACATCTCAAAACCCATGTTTGCCTTGCAGCTGACACCATCGCTGCAAACCAATCTCTCTCTGGTGATCAAACTATTGTCTCTGTAGGAAAGGTTTTTGAGCTGGGTTTCTTCAAACCAGGTAATTCTTCAAACTACTACATAGGCATGTGGTACTCTAAACAACTAGTATCTTTGGAGACCATAGTTTGGGTGGCAAATAAGGAAACACCAGTTTCTGATAGATTTTCTTCAGTCTTGAGGATCTCAGATGGTAATTTAGTTCTCTTTAATGAGTCCAACACTCCAATTTGGTCCACAAATTTAACCTCCACCACCACCTCAGGTTCTGCACAAGCAGTTCTTTTAGATAGTGGAAACCTTGTCTTAAGAACCGCTGGGTCTAATGCTAATACATCAGAGCCTTTGTGGCAAAGCTTTGATCATCCAGCTCATACATGGCTACCAGGAGCTAGAATTGGATTCAACACTGTCACCAATCAAACCTTAATTCTCACTTCATGGAAGAGTTCAGAGGATCCTGCACCAGGTCTTTTCACTCTTGAGCTTGACCCCAATGGGAGTAATGCATATCTCATATTTTGGAATAGGTCTAGACAGTATTGGAGCAGTGGACCATGGGATGCAAAGTCACGTATTTTCAGCTGGGTTCCTGAGATGAGGCTTAACTATATCTACAATTTCAGCTATGTTACAAACAAAAACGAAAGTTATTTCACCTATTCTGTTTATAATCCCAAGACAATATCTCGATTCGTGATGCATACCTCAGGGCAGATTCAGCAACTCACATGGTTGGAGATTTCCAGCCAGTGGAATTTGTTTTGGAACCAACCAAGAAAGCAATGTGAAGTTTATGATTTATGCGGGGCATTCGGCAGTTGCAACGAGGTAAGCACGGTCTCCTGTAATTGTTTGACAGGTTTTGAGCCAAAGTTGCAGAGGGATTGGAATTTGCAGGCTTATTCTGGTGGGTGTAAAAGAAAAACCCCTCTGCATTGTGAGAATGCTACTAGTGCTGACGGGAAGCAAGACCAGTTTCTGAAAAAGCCTGGGATGTCATTGCCTGAAAATGAGCAGTCTGTGAAGGTTGAGACTATTGCTGGATGTGAATCAATCTGCTTAAATAATTGCTCTTGCACTGCTTATGCTTATAATAGCAGTGGATGTTCAATTTGGATAGGAGACCTCTTCAATCTGCAAGAAATCACATCAAGTGATAGTCAGGGAATAACTTTGTACCTCAGACTTGCAGCTTCAGAGTTTAAGAGTCCTAAAAGCAATAAGGGATTGATTATTGGTGTTGTGGCAGGCTCAGCTGCTGGAATAGCAATTCTCTTAGGCCTTATTGTGGTTGTAATCTTGAGACAAAGGAAGAGAGTGACTGGAACGGGAAAAGCAGTAGAGGGTTCATTGGTGGCCTTTGGGTACAGAGATCTGCAAGATGCAACAAAGAACTTCTCAGAAAAATTGGGGGGAGGAGGCTTTGGTTCTGTTTTCAAAGGGACCCTGCCTGATTCATCTGTCATAGCAGTAAAGAAGCTTGAAAGTGTCAACCAAGGAGAGAAGCAATTCAGAACTGAAGTGAGCACAATAGGGACAATTCAACATGTCAATCTTGTCCGGCTTCGCGGGTTCTGCTCTGAAGGTACAAAAAGGATGTTGGTCTATGATTACATGCCGAATGGATCATTGGATTCTCACCTTTTCCATGATACGCGTCCAAATGTTTTGGATTGGAAAACAAGGTACCAAATTGCTCTAGGGACAGCAAGAGGGTTGGCTTATCTTCATGAGAAATGCAGAGATTGCATCATACATTGTGACATAAAGCCAGAAAACATTCTTTTAGATACTGAACTTGGTCCAAAAGTGGCAGACTTTGGCCTTGCAAAGCTTGTTGGAAGAGAGTTCAGCAGGGTCCTGACAACCATAAGAGGGACAAGAGGCTATCTTGCACCAGAGTGGATTTCAGGAGTGGCAATAACAATGAAAGCTGATGTTTACAGCTATGGAATGATGCTGTTTGAATTTGTGTCGGGAAGACGAAACTCTGAGCAATCTGAAGATGGCAAAGTTAGATTCTTCCCAAGTTGGGCTGCTAGCCAGATAAGCACTGCAGAAACTGATGTGCTGAGCCTATTAGACCCCAGACTAGATGGAAATGCTGATGTACAAGAGCTCACAAGGATTTGTAGAGTTGCTTGCTGGTGTGTTCAAGATGATGAGGCTCATAGGCCATCAATGGGCCAGGTGGTGCAAATCCTTGAGGGAGTTTCAGATGTCAACTTGCCACCAATACCAAGATCTCTCCAATTCCTTGGAGACGACCAGGAGCACATAATCTTCTTCACTGAGTCATCCTCAAGCCAGAGTTCACATCAAAGGAGCAATAACACTTCAACAGCTTCCTCTCAGACCAAGAGCACCACATCTTCAACCATCCCCAAGAGATCTGAAGAAGAGCGTCAAATAAACACTTGATGTGCCTTTTCCATTTGGTCATTTGGTTTGAGCCTTCTAAGTAATTGTCATTTGTATTATATATTTTTATATAGCTTCTTTTGATTTGGTATGATAATTGTATTATTGTTTATATATATTCCAAGAGCCTTGCTTCAGAACAAAGTCTTTGGAGATAAAATTGCTGTTTCTATTTGAAAAGCTTCATTTGCACAAATGAAAATTGGACCGAAAATTATAATTGAGCTATTCTCGAGTGTGTTTCAATTGAACCACATAAATAGACGATTTAACGGCTAACTCAAATATAATCAAAATGAGAGTTTGTCACTCTTGAGATATGCTCTTATTTGGTGAGATTAAATATTTGAAGGTTGCCCTTCTTGAAAGAGATTAGAGAAAAATTAAGGAAGTTTGATAAAAGAATTGCAAGATTGTGCCATCATTTTTTATTCTACATAGAGCAAAAACGACAGCGTAGCAAACAGATGGCAAACATACAAAGCCAAACTGATGTACAGTGGTGCACTCCCGTCACACCATAAGACAACCGGTGCTTAAAACCTTAATCAACCGTTACACCCCAAGAAGGTACCCAACTAATTTTTGCTTTTCAAATTCGTTCTCGTGACGCGCCTTCTTCTCTCTCTCTCTCAGGTACTCTCTCTGCAACTATTATGATTTTCTTTTTCATTACAAATATAACCGACAGAAAATAGTTTTCCTTCAATCTTTTGTGGCTCTTGTTGTATTTCTCCATTTACTTTCTAAACCCTAGGGATGGACTCATGATTTGAAAATGACGTGGGCTAACTTTACGTACAAACTTATTGAAAACTCGATAATACAAATGAATTTAATTGATAACAAAAAAAATACACAGGGGATAAAATGAGTCTTACCCCTCAAAAACCCCGTATCTGATACCGCTATTAAAATAAAATATATTTAAAATAGTCATTTTCCAAATTAGCATAATTGTTAGTAGAATTCCCAAAAAACAATAGCCCAATACAAAGATGGAGGAAAAAAGACCTCTGTGGAGTTGAGAAGAAGTAGCCTTGGAACTGGTGCAACCGATCCATAAGGGTCGTTTGGTACTACGGACTGTCATGGACTAGACTAAATCTTGAGACTGTTTTGGATTAGCTCGGATTGTTCTAAGTTGAATTAAGTACTGACCTACGTTTGGTGCTACATCAAATTAAGAAGTTGGATTGTAAAAATAGTGAAGACCTATGTTTGGTGCTGTGTCAGACTAAAAAATAATTATTTTAATATTTAATTTTAACCTAAAAATAGATACATATATAACTATATATAACTTTTTTTTAAAAATTAAATAAAAAATTGAAAATTATAAATATATTGTAGCATTTTGTGCTTTCTTTTTTTATTCTTAATATTTTTTAGGCATTTATAGCTTTTTTCACCCCGAACATATCATTACCCAAAGCCCATTTTAATACCATTGCTTAAGACCCAAAACCCATAAATAGATCTATGAAAAAAATATTAGGAAACGACGTCGTCACCCAAACATTTCTACTTCCTCGTGAGCGCCGCTCTCTCTCTCTCTCCCTCCCTCTCTCTTTCTCTCTCTCAGCTGGATATACTGGGTTTTAAATCAATACAATCTCATCATCATTGTTTCTTCATGGAAAGATAGTTAAGGATTGGGAGAGACATTGATGGGTGCATATCCCAGACGTGTCATGAGCTTCATTACCAAAAGATCCAATCTTGACGCTCTGATTGTAAGGCCAACTATTAATTTTATGAAAGGACAATTTTTGCATTAAGATTCAGTTATTTGACAAGATCCATGCTTCTTAGGAGATGAATCTGTAGGTGGCTTGGGATTCTCGGTGTTGGGTTTGTGTGCGTGGCTTGAAGGTGGTGGTTATGGGAGAAGAAATTTTGGGGCAGCACTGGGCTTTGGGTTCTGCCACCAGTCGATTGCGTCTATGGTGGTGTGGTTTTGATTCAAGCTAAGTAAATCCATCGGACTCGCGTGTTCAAAATAACAGCCTCGTTATTTTGCGATCCCAATTTCGGGCTCTCTATATTAGACACACAAGTCCCCCATTTTTTTAACTGTTGGACAATATAGTCTCATTTAAGTTAATTCCTTTCTTTGCCAAACATAGATTTCAAATGCTATTTAACACAGTCCAGTCTAGTGAGGCACAGTTAGGCATACCAAACATGCAGTGTTGGGTTTTTTTTCGGTTGGTTAGCCAGCCTAGCGGGGATTAGTTAATAAGATTGGCCTAGGCTAGGGTATTATTTTAGTCTTCAAAAAAACAAGTCTCTTGGGCTGTAGTCTAGGTTAGCTTGTTAGTAGTACTGTCCCTAGTCCTCAAGCCAGAGGTAGTTATGTACAGCCCATTGGACGGCGAAGACTCTCTCCTCGCTTAAATCAACGGCGATCGCGACCTTCCACTGGTCCCCGTCGGAGGCTGTTTGGGCTGCGCTGGTTAGCGGGAAGCTCGAGGAGGAAGGTTGGACAAGTACGGACGGTGGTGGGTTCATTGTCGGCAATAACAGATTTTGGTACTAATTTGGCTACTTGGCGGGAAGATATGCTATACTATTTGATGAATTTAAATATCCACACCAAAAAAAAATAATAATAAGAGGTTGATTTCTATTGTAATACGAAGAAAGTTCTGGTTTGGAAGTTGGAGAGTGTTGTTGCTTGCTTTGTCATGCAACCTTATTAAAATCAACAATGCTCATAAAGATTTAAACATCCTTGCAAGTATTGATTTATAATGGCTGTGAAGTCTCATGTCCATATCCACCCAACCTACTCACTATTTTGGTGTTGGATGACAAAGACGATATGACTAGTGTACCCTAAAAAAGCATAAGAACTTGTGTGAAATGAGGATAATACTGTTTTGTTATTTCCAACCAATTACAGTATGTCAAGTAAAAAAGTTATCATGTGTGGCATATCGTGATTGGTCAAGAATGTCCACGCTTAAAGTGGTAACATGGGTGCTTGAGGAAGTAATGCACTAAAGAACCGAAAAAAGACATCACAACACTTCATTTCTGGTTTGAAACTCATGATAGTGATCGATTGGTAAGAAATTAATTTTGACAAAATCCCATTTTCATTGTTGTGGAAGAGTTTGCAGTTTTTTGGTGTTATGGGGCATGTGGCCCAATAATAAGAAATAGCCACTTCTAAATAGCCCTGGCAAATCTTCTAACAGGGAAGTCCTGCGACAATAATACCATGACCCTTTTTTTGGGGTCTGAATAATACCATGACTCAGTAGCCCAGATCTATACTTCAAAAGTTTACAAAGCCTGTCGGCAACAACATGAAATGAGACAACTTAAAATGGCCAGTCCAAACAACATGGAAATAGAGCTAGGAGGATTTTCTCACATTTGTTGATAGTAGGATTGAACCTTCAAATAAGCTGCTCACTCTAAACTCGTCATTATAGTTTTTTCGTAGCTTGAGGCACCAAATATCATCTCAAATTTTATGTTCGCTAATTTTTTGAGAAGATGCCAACAGGTCCGTAGTTCAGTACTAGGAGCATTTGCGTGCATATCAGTAATCATAGGTTGGAATCCCAATGACACCTTCCATTCACCCTTCCAAACTTTGACAACAAAAAAATAAATTAAATTTTGGGAAGGTAACTTGAAAATTTATATGATTTGTCACATTATCATCAGCAGTATGGTTGATTTATATTTAGGGGAATGCTAGCAATTTTCTATCTAACCTTCTCTTTTGGACTTTCTCCATTTTTCTAATGACATGAGTTATTTTCTTTATACTTAAAATAATGTCATTAATACTTGAGACAAACTAACTTTTATTTTTCAAGCTTACCCTTATTAAATATAAGGACCCCTTAAATATTGACTTTCATGTTTTCTTCAATTTATTCTTTCTTTTTTTAACAATTTTCTTATTAAGTTGGTAAAAAATTAATTTAAAAGTGATGTATCATATATTGTTGAAGAACCACGCGTGTGATGAAAAATGCAAATTCACGTCGAAACAAACATGTATGAAAATGCCTGGGTCTTGGATGCATGTTGATGTTGAATTCGCTAGAATGATGTAGGTGTTCCAAGAATCGTTTTTACCATCTCATCCATTTTCGCCATATGGAACTAATTTTTAGGTTGTTTCCTGCTATTTTTTATTGATTTTTTTTTCTTATTTAATTTTTAACAAGATAATAAGAAAGTTGTAAAAAAAAAAAATTGGATTAATTGAAAGAAACATAAAAGTCAATACATTTAGTAAAAGTAAATTAGAAAACAAAAGCTAGCTTGTCTCAATTATTAATGACATTGTTTTAAGTGTAAGTAAAGTGACATATGTCATTAGGAAAATGGAAGTCCAAAAGAGAAGGTTTTTTATAAAAAATAAAAAATAAAATAAAAACTTCATTAGATATACTTCAACGGTACAATCAAAGACGTCAACAAAACATCTAAAATACCAATACCAAGAGGAAAACAAACTAACATGCTAAAAACACAACTAACGCGGACAAAAGCCGCACTAAAACTACTAGCTCACATCACTACAATTAACCATAAGCCCAAACAAAACCCACAAACCCAACATAAACCCTAAAACAACCCATGAGCCTAGACAAACCCTACTACTACCATCTAATGAAGCGTCGTGGCTGCCACACCTACCACCACATCCATAATAAATTTGGAAAAAATATTATTTCCAACGATCTACCTGTATATAAAAACGAATAAATAAACGAAAACAACAATTTTACCTAACAAACATCCCAAATTGATCATTCATATATACAAATTGTAAGACATTGAGGGCCCCAAAGACCTATCAAAGATTATTAATTAAACCTCCCATGCTCCTGCAATAATGCACAAGTAAAGTCAGTAGTGGTGGAGCATAATTTGCGCTCTCCGTATATTTATTTTTCTGCCACTATATTTCTGCCAACTAGCTAAAAAAGCTTGCCAGAGGTCAAGATAGAACCTAGCAACAAGCAGGGCTGCGATGAATGAGTCTTTATTATTGTACTTTTCCCTTCAAGTACTAGGGTTGGTTTCAACATTTATCACAAAAAAAAAAACAGATGAAATGAACGGCTGAGATTGCTTCCGTATGAACCCAACCAGTGATGATTTTATATGATAAACGCCAGCCACAAGTTACATTGGCTGGAAAAATATTTGCCTCTGCCCGGAAAGGATACAAATTATTACAACCACTACACAAAAAAATAAATAAATAAAACAGCAATAAAGCACAGATCTAGCAAAGAAAGTGATTTGTGTAGTCTTTTCAACACGGCAAAACAAAAGAAAAATCTAGCCAATGGGTCCAAGTTTCAAACTTTTTGTTCGTCTGTTGATGGGTAGATCGTAGAATTGGTCATGACTGAATTCTTGTTGACTGTTGAAGAAGGAATATAGATTTGCTCAAACGTAAGTAAGGCGTGGCTCATTTCTATATTGCCATAATAATGAAACAATGGAAACGCAAATTGATTGACTCGGTCCATTGCGGCTGACAAAGCTACAAATTGCATCAAACTCTATTCATACATGGTTTTGTGGTCCAATCTTATTGTATGGTTGGTTGACCACATGACCTGAGTTTCTCCAAAGGTGACAAAATTTTACTTGCAGACAGAAGAGTTTATCTTTGACTTTTTGCCACAAATGGGCACGATGATGACTTTGCCGCATGGATGTCCAAGTCCAATCTCCACTAAATGACCAAAACCATGGGGTAGAATAGAAAATTCAAGTCCTCTCTCTCTCCTTTCTTTAAAGTTTATGTTCCGGGTGCAATACAGTATCTAGAACTTGTCTGCAAATTGGTTTTGTGCAGCCATGGACACCAAAACCAACCAAAAGTTTTTGTTGTCTGTTATTTTTTTATGCCTGTATATGAAAACCCATGTTTGCCTTGCAGCTGACACCATCACTGCAAACCACTCTCTCTCTGGCGATCAAACCATTGTCTCTGCAGGTGGGGTTTTTGAGCTGGGTTTCTTCAAACCAGGTAATTCTTCAAACTACTACATAGGCATGTGGTACTCTAAACGACTAGTATCTTTGGAGACCATAGTTTGGGTGGCAAATAGGGAAACACCAGTTTCTGATAGATTTTCTTCAGTCTTGAGGATCTCAGATGGTAATCTAGTTCTCTTTAATGAGTCCAAAACTCCAATTTGGTCCACAAAATTAGCCTCCACCACCACCTCAGGTTCTGCACAAGCAGTTCTTTTAGATAGTGGAAACCTTGTCTTAAGAGCTGATGGGTCTAATGCTAGTACATCAGAGCCTTTGTGGCAAAGCTTTGATCATCCAGCTCATACATGGCTACCAGGAGCTAGAATTGGATTCAACACTGTCACCAATCAAACCTTAATTCTCACTTCATGGAAGAGTTCAGAGGATCCTGCACCAGGTCTTTTCACTCTTGAGCTTGACCCCAATGGGAGTAATGCATATCTCATATTTTGGAATAGGTCTAGACAGTATTGGAGCAGTGGACCATGGGATGCAAAGTCACGTATTTTCAGCTGGGTTCCTGAGATGAGGCTTAACTATATCTACAATTTCAGCTATGTTACAAACAAAAACGAAAGTTATTTCACCTATTCTGTTTATAATCCCAAGACAATATCTCGATTCGTGATGCATACCTCAGGGCAGATTCAGCAACTCACATGGTTGGAGATTTCCAGCCAGTGGAATTTGTTTTGGAACCAACCAAGAAAGCAATGTGAAGTTTATGATTTATGCGGGGCATTCGGCAGTTGCAACGAGGTAAGCACGGTCTCCTGTAATTGTTTGACAGGTTTTGAGCCAAAGTTGCAGAGGGATTGGAATTTGCAGGCTTATTCTGGTGGGTGTAAAAGAAAAACCCCTCTGCATTGTGAGAATGCTACTAGTGCTGACGGGAAGCAAGACCAGTTTAAGAAAATGGCTACGATGTCATTGCCTGAAAATATGCAGTCTGTGAAGGTTGAGACTATTGCTGGATGTGAATCAATCTGCTTAAATAATTGCTCTTGCACTGCTTATGCTTATAATAGCAGTGGATGTTCAATTTGGATCGGAGAACTCTTCAATCTACAACAACTCACATCAAGTGATAGTCAGGGAATAACTTTGTACCTCAGACTTGCAGCTTCCGAGTTTAAGAGTCCTAAAAGCAATAAGGGATTGATTGTTGGTGTTGTGGCAGGCTCAGCTGCTGGAATAGCAATTCTCTTAGGCCTTATTGTGGTTGTAATCTTGAGACAAAGGAAGAGAGTGACTGGAACGGGAAAAGCAGTAGAGGGTTCATTGGTGGCCTTTGGGTACAGAGATCTGCAAGATGCAACAAAGAACTTCTCAGAAAAATTGGGGGGAGGAGGCTTTGGTTCTGTTTTCAAAGGGACCCTGCCTGATTCATCTGTCATAGCAGTAAAGAAGCTTGAAAGTGTCAACCAAGGAGAGAAGCAATTCAGAACTGAAGTGAGCACAATAGGGACAATTCAACATGTCAATCTTGTCCGGCTTCGCGGGTTCTGCTCTGAAGGTACAAAAAGGATGTTGGTCTATGATTACATGCCGAATGGATCATTGGATTCTCACCTTTTCCATGATACGCGTCCAAATGTTTTGGATTGGAAAACAAGGTACCAAATTGCTCTAGGGACAGCAAGAGGGTTGGCTTATCTTCATGAGAAATGCAGAGATTGCATCATACATTGTGACATAAAGCCAGAAAACATTCTTTTAGATACTGAACTTTGTCCAAAAGTGGCAGACTTTGGCCTTGCAAAGCTTGTTGGAAGAGAGTTCAGCAGGGTCCTGACAACCATAAGAGGGACAAGAGGCTATCTTGCACCAGAGTGGATTTCAGGAGTGGCAATAACAATGAAAGCTGATGTTTACAGCTATGGAATGATGCTGTTTGAATTTGTGTCGGGAAGACGAAACTCTGAGCAATCTGAAGATGGCAAAGTTAGATTCTTCCCAAGTTGGGCTGCTAGCCAGATAAGCACTGCAGAAACTGATGTGCTGAGCCTATTAGACCCCAGACTAGATGGAAATGCTGATGTACAAGAGCTCACAAGGATTTGTAGAGTTGCTTGCTGGTGTGTTCAAGATGATGAGGCTCATAGGCCATCAATGGGCCAGGTGGTGCAAATCCTTGAGGGAGTTTCAGATGTCAACTTGCCACCAATACCAAGATCTCTCCAAGTCTTTGGAGACGGCCAGGAGCACATAATCTTCTTCACTGAGTCATCCTCAAGTCAGAGTTCACATCAAAGGAGCAATAACACTTCAACAGCTTCCTCCCAGACCAAGAGCGCCACATCTCCAACCATCACCAAGAGATCTGAAGAAGAGCATCAAATAAACACTTGATGTGCCTTTTCCATTTGTTCATTTGGTTTGAGCCTTCTAAGTAATTTTCATATGTATTATATATTTTTATATAGCTTCTTTTGATTTGGTATGATAATTGTATTATTGTTTATATATATTCCAAGAGACTTGCTTCAGAATAAAGTATTTGGAGATAATTGCTTTTCTTTTTCTCTTTTTTTTCTTTTTTTCTTTTTTTTTTTTCTGATTAAAGGCCAAAGGTAAGAGTGAAGCCAACTAGGCCTCTTTTCCATCCAGTAACATATCTCATTACATGATAAAGTAAATTTGGCTAATTGGTGAGCCACAAAATTACATGTAAGAGGTTGGTGTTGCAAGGATACGAATACGAAACGACGAAGTAACTCTTTCAGTTCCTCTATCAACTCTCCTTCCATGCTCATGTTAAATTCAGATCGGTTTACGTCATTAATCACCTCCAAGCAATCACTTTCAATAATCATCCTTGTGAATCCTGCATCTATTGCCATTTGACAACCTGCAATCATAGCCAAAGCTTCAAAAGCCTTAGGGGAAAGACAACCAATTACTGGTTTAGTTATGGCACCATTAATTCACCATTAGCATTTCGGACTACTGCTCCTAGCCCCATCTTTCTATCAGCCACACAACATGCCCATCAACATTTAATTCCAGGAAGGCCACCTCAGGAGGATTCCAACAAGAAGTAGCAACATGGAGAGGTAACCTAGGCGATGGACATAGATCAACAAAATCCTTATAAAAGACTAGTGATGTGTCATAATTGCTGTTTCTATTTGAAAACCTTCATTTGCACAAATGAAAATTGGACCGAAACTATAATTGAGGGTTGCTCTTATCGAAGGTTGCTCTTCTTGAAAGAGATTAGAGAAAAATTAAGGAAGTTTGAGAAAAGAATTGCAAGATTGTGGTGCACCCCCATCATTTTTTATTTTACATAAAATGGATAGAGCAAAAACGACAGCGTAGCAAACAAACAAAGCCAAACTCATAACAGTGCTGCACCCCAATCACCCCATAATAGAACCGGTGCTTAAAACCTTAATCAACCGTTAAACCCCAAGAAAGAACCCAACTAATTTTTGCTTTTCAAATTCATTCTCATTACGCGCCTTCTGCTTTCTCTCTCAGGTACACTCTCTGCAACTATTATGATTTTCTTTTTCATTACAAATATAATCGACAGAAAATAGTTTTCCTTCAATCTTCTGTGGCTCTTGTTGTATTTCTCCCTTTACTTTATATGAATTTTACTGAAAAAGATTGGATTTTTCCTTGAAAAATAGACCGCATAAAAATTGGGTATGTTAGGGTTTCTTTGGATGAGATTGAATTGCTATCTTCAAGTTTCTTGAGGATGGAATGAACCCTTCTTTTTCTTTTGTGTGCCCTCTTGGTGTGTGATTAGATTCGTCTAAAGAATATGAACGGAAAGGTGATGAACCAAAAAGGGGAAAATTTTGAACCCAATCCTATATCTTTATGTACGGATAATCCAGATGGAAAGATTTATGAGAAGAAGAAGAAGAAATGGAATAAGAAGAAAGGGAAGTTAGCTAAGAAGTCTGATCTCCCATGTGATGGTGACAAGAAACTTCCCATCTGCTCCCGTGATGGGTTTCCTGATCATACCCAGAACTGTTCATCAGTTGGTATTCAGAATTCTAATAACTGTTCAAAGATGAGCAACCATGGGTCTGATGAAGTAAGAAATGATAGTTTTCTTGAGGATCTTCAGGCCAGCCACCCCTCTGCTGTACTTCAATGCAGCAAGGTCGAACTTGAAGATTCTAATGGCAGTGTTTGTGAAGATAACAAGACTGGTAGTGGCAGATCCTGCGCCCACGATGGAAAAGAAAATAGATTTTTTGTAAAGAAGTGGCAGAAGAGGCAGCGTACTGTGAGGGATCAACAAAGGCACTGGGTCAAGGAACAACCAAGTTACAGATATCCAGCTGTAGAGAATAGTGTCTGGGTTGAACATGGTAATAGTTTGGAAGCTAATGCATTGGTTTTTTCTGGGCACAACAGTGGTGCTTATGGGAGAATGCCCCGGAGAGTATTGGGTGAAGCACCACAATGGGTTGCTTCTCAACAGAGGTTGAATTGCAATGGGAAAAAAGGACTTGGAAATTGTAGAGGAAATTTCTTTGGGTTGCATGATAAGTTTGTTTCATATCAAAAAGAATTTTCACAGGTTCCTTTTGGCATGCAGTATTACAAGAATAGAGATACAGCCAAAAGAATGTTTTACAATGATCATCATGTTGCAAGTCATGGATATGAACCCTGTTTGAACTCATCCTTTGTGTATTCTAAAATATCTACTCAAGGTGTGATAAATGGCAGTCAACCACATAAATTCATGAAGATTCCAATCATGGAACATAATTCGGGTAGGTGTTTATATTCTCCTTTGGACGGTAGACAATGCTCAGAGTTTGGATATCATAGTGATCATAAGTTTAGGAAAGATGTTACTACTGGAGCAAGTTCTAAGAAGTGGAAACCTGTTGGTACAAAAGAGTCCAGGCCAATGGAGGGGATTTGCTCTGCTGCTACTTGCAATGCTTCAAATCTTGACCTACCAGTTTTAAGCAAGGGGTTGGGTAATATCCATCCAGAGGGAAGTTCAATTCCTTCTCCTTCATCTGATACATTTTCTGAAACTGAGGGCATAAACTCAATATCTAGCCATCAATTGCCTTCGGCTTATTATGAGCACCCAACATTTCATAAGTCCACTGCAGAAGTAGAAGATCAGAAAATTGAAAGTAATGGTTATGAAGCAAATGGTATAAGACCAAAGGACACCGTTGAGTTCCTAATTGGTTCACAAACGGCAGTGGAAGCTCTAAATGATTCTTACAAAATGCAATTAGCATCTGAGGTTGTTCACCTTACAACGGGGTGTCCACTTGCAGAGTTTGAAAGATTCATCCACTGCGCTGCTCCTGTTCTTGCTTCTTCATACGAACATAAAAAATGTTCTGCTTGTTTGGACAATCAGCTGTCTCATAGTTTCCTATGCAAGCACCAGATACCAAACTTATCACTTCGCACTGTTTGGAACTGGTATGAGAAACCAGGGAACTATGGATTGGATGTGAAGGCAGATGATTCTAGAAACCTCAATGATTCAGTGCCATTCCATGCCCACTTTGCTCCTTCCCTTTCTGCTGTTCAACTGTTTCGGTCCAACGACCCTGGTTCCAAAACATTAAATTCCACATATTCTGCAGAAGCAGCAGAGCTGAACTATATTCGGGCAGGGACAGAGAACTTTGATTCGGTCAAAGAGCCTGTTGGTTCTTTTGATTGGTCACCTGATTGTAAGCTCATATTTGAATTTTTTGAATCTGAGCAGCCACATCAGCGAAAGCCTTTCTACAATAAGTATGTTCTTGCAACTCTTATGACAAGATATGTTGTCTTTTTTTCTTATATTGTTCTATTCATCTTGCAGACAGTAATCAAAATTGGATTGATGCTAACGACATTCATTTACTTCTCTAGCTTTTCACTTTCTGTCTACACTTATGTCAATTTATTCTGGAACCTTGTTGTTGACCTGAGACTGAGGGAGACTATATCACAACTTCCAAGTAGATATATAGAAATGTGATTCCTTTTACATGTAAAGCATAAAATAATTATGCAATATGATTGATTTATATTTGAAACAACAAAGAAGAAAGAGTTTCTTAGGCTGTGAGAAATGACCTGATAACCTATAATTTGGTCAAGATTAGAAGCTTGGCAATGAAGTACGCACACAAAGAACTCCAAATGTGTTGGATTTAGTACACTTTTGAGTTCTGATTTAATTTCATGTTTGAAATTCTGTATATTCCCCACTTCTCTTAATTTGTATGTTAATCATTTTTATTTTATTTTATTTGAGATAAAATGTCCAGATTATTTATACCTGATTTCCTAATTGACTGCAGAATTGTGGAGCTAATTGGCGTTGGAACTTCTAATCATCACATATTTGGTGACCCATCAAAACTAGATTGTCTGAATTTGCATGATTTACATCCTGCCTCTTGGTGAGAATCAATTTTTCTAGCTCATATTTCTGTTTTGATGACTAATTTGAGCATTTGAAGAAAGTTGGGTTAATGTGGATTTCAGGTTTTCGGTGGCCTGGTATCCAATATATCGAATTCCAGAACTAAACTTCCGTGCATCATTCTTGACCTACCACTCACTTGGACATTTTGCACAAAGACCTTTTCCAACTGATGCTTCCAATGAACACACAAGTCGGATTCACTCCCCTGTGTTAGGATTGCAAAGCTACAACGCACTGGTAAGAAATCGACACTCTTTATCTTTAATGTTCTGTATTTTTTTCAATATCACTTTAATATGTGAGAGTGATGAGCAACATGAATACGGTGAACAGTACATAAAGCTATGCTCCGTGACAGTTTGGAAGTGTGGCAACCCTATAGGATGGGTAGCTGTGACAATAATTTTAAGAGTTTTGCCATATTACTGGGATATTTAGAAATTTACAATCAAGTCTGAGCAAGTCCTAGTATGAGGCCTAGCAGTTACAGAATAAATAAGTTTTCATGCCTAGTCTCTTCACTCTTGCATTAAAAAAATTGAGTTAGGGACCCAAAGTGGACTATACTTCAGAACTCAACTGCTTTTTTTTCAGCATCAAAGCCAATATGTAGAACTTTCTTGCTGTAATCCTTTGAAGAATGATAATTGTGAGAGATTCTCACTTAGGAAAACTTATTTGGTATTGACACAATTTGTCAAAATATATATATTTTTTCTTTTTCTGTTGTAGGGTGAAGGCTGGTTTGATCCCAAAATACCTACAGCTTCTAACAGTGCAGAAATTCTCAAAGAAAGGCTCAGAACATTGGAAGCAAATGCAATACGTTTTGGCAGAGGTTGCGTTTTCAAGGATAAAGTCATGGTGTTCAACAGGCATCCAGATTATGAGTTCTTCAATTCTCGAAAAACACATTATAAATAGTTACATACAAATAAGAACCATTTTTCTTACTGGCTTTTGTGAATTTGGGTTTGCCTCCATTGTAAAGGGTAAAACATAGGGTAAAAGGAGAAGGAACATTGTACTCCTCGGTACTTCTGTTCTGTGTCTTAATTTTGTAGATAACGGGAAAACTTTCTGTAGCTATTGAAATTGATTTGCGATGTTCCTTTTATCATCTTTATTCATATAGTTCCATATAAAGTGTCCAAGTGCCACGGGAGGACTCATCTCCATGGCCCACTTTTTATACCAAGCTTTAACTAAATCTCAAGAAACATGTGAAATCCACGGCTGCAAAAGAAGAGTTGGATGCCTTTCCATATCATTATTGTCATTGTGCCCTCTTTTTATGGTTTGTAGTTGGGGATATTCTCCAATAAATATTTTAGTTAAGAATTGGTTACATATTTCTAATCTCGATTATTGGATTATATTCATTAGATGATTAGATTCCAGTCATCTCTTATGACTTGTTGGTGGAGGTGTAGGGTTAAGAAAACTGCCAGACGGCAGAGACAGAGAGTATATATGTGATTTTGGGGTTTTCTTTTAAGTGAATGGCCTAACCCTTTTTGCAATAAACATGATAAAGCACAGCACTCTGTCCCTTTCTTTCTGATTTTCATTTTACATGTAGAGATAGAAATCCTTAAATAAATCCTTGCCTTGCCACTTGATTTTTATTAATTACAGTAGACAAAAAGACCAAAAGACAATCTTTCTTTTAATTTTGGTTTAATTCAGGAAAGAAGGGCAAGTGCAGAAACTTGAAAGCTCAAACATTGCCTTGCACCCTACCTGTCCAAAACTTCTACCTTGTTGATAGTATTTTGCTTTAACAATCACAGGTAACGATTTCTTCAACTACCAGAAATCCACGTGGCAGACACCCATTGAATTATATAGACACCAAGCCTCCAAAATCCAACCATCTTTCTGGATCTTGGTAGGGTTAGTAAAGAATCGTTTGCCACCCTTAAATGCTATTAAAATTCGAGATCTTTCGATATTATTGATGAGATCAGTTGCGTGGTTTAAGTCCACGCCTGGCTATAAAGCCTAGAGGAGGAGATAGAAATGTACATGTATAGGTAAAGTTAAACTTACCTCAATATTTAAAGGCAATTTAGACAAACTGGAGAAAACAGTAAAACGAGGACATGTAATTAGCCATGTGTTAAATGCTGCCAAAGGCGACTAAGTTCTGCTAAGCGCCAACCCAAATAAACAAAAACAGATGGTGCACTGATATCTAAACTCAGCTTGATTCTTCCTGGGAGGGAGATGCCTTGGAACCTCCTCAATAAACGATGGTGAGAAATTAGAAAAGGATATTTAATTTTTCAAAAAAGGAACATCAACATCAGTTGCAGTTTATGTACCAGTTCTTGTAAGATTTTACTGCTCAAATTATCATTGTCAAAACGATCACTAACATGATGAACATCGTTTGATGGTGAGCCAAATCTTATATGCATCAGAAAAACCCTTGTGAAATGGTAATAACAGTATTTTCATATTCTCAGCCAATTATGGTATATCACGCGTGATAATTTTTTTGTTTGGCATATCGTGATTGTCCGAAATTAGCAAAATAGTGTTATTCATGTTACACACAAGTGTTTCTCTATATGCAGAGGATGATGATTCTCAAATTTGCCTAAAACAATGATCCCAGATTGATTCCATATATAGAAATACATAATCAACCACAAAATGGCCACTTGCAATTTTCTGTGGCATGGCTAGTATGATACATTGTTAACTACATAAAACATGAGAAACCGACAAAACAGAGGAGAAGTAAATGTAGATACAGAATGTTCTGTTTTTTTTTTTTCCTTCCTCTATTTTGCCACAAGGCACCTACACAATAAACTCACTGCTGCTGTCCTTTCCAAGCAGAGAAGCAAAAGCAAACACGAAACGGAGAATTTTCACGTCAAAAATTTAATGCCCTCTGTTTTCTCTCTGGCTGTGGTGGTTCTTCCTTTCAATCAACCCTTCCATTATGACCTTCTTCTTGTTGTCTCTGCACTCTGCCTCCGACCACTTTCTCACGTTTTCCGGCTTCACATTACTTGCATTATAACGCCCTGGAAAAAAGTAGAGCCAAGTTGATGCGACAAGGATTGCAAAGACCCTGCCCCAAAACACTGTGATCGCAAGGCTTATGAGAAGAAAATATATCCGAGAGTTGAAATCAGAGGAACTCATGTGCGTGTTCTTTGATTTCACTGCAGGGTCTTGTTGGTTTTTTTTGCTCTGTTTCGTTGAGTCTGATAAATTTTTGGACAATCTTTTGGATTCTGAAATCGAACTTGAACGTGATATTGATGATGGTGATAATGAACCAGGAGAAGAAGAATGCAACGTCTCCAAATTGGGTTTGGTTTCTTCAACCTTCGTCAATTCATCGCTGCCCAAATTCAGAGGTGCTTCACTTTTCACCGAAAAACTTTTTGATCCAAACGAGTCTTGCCTGTAACCTTTTCGATCACGAGCTCTCTTGGCCTGTAAAAATAGCAAAAAAGAAATATTAAAAAAACTTTGTTATAAATCAGAAACAAAACCAACCCAGATATCCATATCTGTCAAAGATTGAGGCTTTAAGATCACTGACCAGAATTGTTTCAAACACAACGGCTTTGATCGCCTGAGAAAACGTTCGGTTTGGACGAGGAGGCATTTTCGTGTTCTCTGACTTGACAGAGCACCCTCTGTCCAAAGACATGGTTTTAGTCGACAAAGAGTTCTCGTTCTTGTTCTCTTTCTTCTCAACAATCCTTACACCTTTCGACTCGAGCACCATGTCCATGTCCACGACCGGTCGGAAACAGTGCAGAAACTTGGGTTTTGGTTTTGGAACGTTTTTCATTATGTCTGCAAAACTTAAAAGGAAAAAACGGGCTTCGTCTTAAGACGCTAATTAATGGGGTTTGAAGGTTACATATAATGGATATGGTAAGTGTGTTATTAAAGGTTTGGTGAAAACGAGGAAAGAGCAAGAAAAGAAACAGAGACACTCTTCTTCTTCTGTGTTTATTTTGGTGTTTTGGGTGTTCAAGGCCGGCATGGTTTCCTGTTTTTCACTTACAAAACAACAAGTGCTCGGTTGGAACTCGGGAGTTTGGGAGTTATATACGAGGGGGGATCTTTTATGCTTATCTTGTTTTCTCTCTCCTGTCCAAATTGAAACATCTGGAGTTCATTTATCAAACACTGTTGCTAAAGTCATCCAAAAAAGTTCAAACTTTTTAGTCGTGTAATGATTTTATAAGCTACATAGCGATCCAAGATTTTGAAGTTTTGTTTTGGTGCTTTTAGTTGGTTTCTTATGGCTATAGGTAATTACACAACACAATTAAGTTTTCATTGAAACATCATCTTTACAAAAAATTAGCACAATTGAAAATCATTAAGATATTCAATTCTGATCAACAAAATCGATAATCTCAATAGTTCAAGAAAACACAATTTTTTATAGAGATTATTTTTGAAGAAATACTTTAAAAATAGACAATTTGGATTATAAAAATACAATGTGAATAGACTCCACAAAAACATCCTTCAAATAAACTTATTTGAGGATTCCTCAACTGAAAGCTTTATTGGTAAGAATTTTTGTGCATGAATTAGGTTTAGGTTATAATTCCTATTTGTTTTTGTTGTGATGTGGATTAATGGGTTATAATGAGTTAGTTGATGTGGTTGAGATTTGAGGCTTCGAGAGATAGTGGGATGCAATGGCCGTCCATTAAATTTGAATGCAAACTTTTTCCATGAGTTCATTAGGTGGGGCAAATTAATGCGAGTTTGACAAGTTTCATTGTCTTTTAGCTCTAGTAAAATCCATGAATATGCAATTAAGAAACATTGAATAAATTTTCTAGTCTCGACATTGATCTTGACATTGTATGATTCCTTTTGCGTATTTAGAAAACATCGAACCCCTTCATTGAATTAATCTTTAAATAATTTTCCTTTTTATGTTTGAAAAAATGTTTGGTCCTTATATGACTATGTCTGAATATGAATCTGTAGGTTGTGATTTGACCCAAAAAAGAAAACAAACAAAATTTGGGTTGGCGTGTGGCATATGTCACAAGACAAAGGAAAGCTACAACAACAACAACAGCTATAGGACATGCCAATATTATCATACTTTTTTGTCTTTGTATTCCAATTGGTGCTGACTACTTCTACATTGAGAATCTACAAGTATACGTAAATGGGAAAAGTTGGACATAATGCACCTATATCAAACGTCTTGTATATTACGGTAAGTTTTTGTAGGAGCAGATTAGGCACAAGCATGATTTTTAAAAGTTTCGTGAGTACTCACGTGAGCATCAGTAGATTCAAAGGGACAATGAATAAATATTCATAATGCATATTTTAGGCACATCAAAAGATCCGACGAGTAAACTTAGCTTGTGAAAAACACCCCTCCGGGAGAGCTTTACCGTAAACAGTCCCGGCTAGGAGTGGTTGCAAACTTTGCTACCATTTCTTCATAAAAAAATAAAAAAATGGATCCGACGAATCAATGGAGTCTAACTCAGTGGAAAAGGATTTTGACTGTTTGAACCTCTATAACATCTTTGATAGTATGTATACGAGAAATCCCTCTCCTCTACCCTTTGTAGTTTAGAGTATCACTTGTATTCAAAAAATGATCCGAGGAGCTTTGTTGTAAACTTTCTTTTGTTTTTGGTTTTTAAAAAAAATTCATGAACTTGGTGAAACATGTCTGATTTGATGCTAAATTAATTAAGTTTGGGTTTGGGTTTGAAGTTCTGGCTCAATCAAAATTAACTAAGTTTGGGTTGAGACCAAAGGCCCCAAAAACAAAGGAAACAAACCCATGAAAGATACTTAGGGATGAAAGGTGTAGAAATATCATCCTGGGGATTTTGGATCCCAGAGGCCATACAAGCATTTCTTGACCCAACCCAACTGACTAGAAAATTATGTTGATGGGATTTTATGGATAGAAAAATGATCCAAGTACAAAATGCTCTCTTTGACCCACAATAGAAAAATAGAAAGAAACAAAATACTTATGTTTTTTTTTAAATTAAAAAGGACTTGGTTCAAAACTAGACTCCAGCAGCATTGACTAGGGTTCATAAGAATTTAAACAGTTGGGATGAACTTCCCCAGAAACGCGCACAATATCAATATTATATAATTAAACGAGTGAGTTTAATTAAGCACATTAAAATCTTGCAGCTCTCAAATTACTGAAGTCGTTTTTTTTAATTAAAAAAAAAATCAAGTATTATAGTCAAGTCTGATCATCTGCGGAATTCCTCTGGGGAAAAAATAACTTGACTTAGTCCAATAACAAAAGAAAACAATAAATAAAAAAAAGGAACCAACTTGGTATTTTGGGGTTGACCTTGCTCCAAGATTTAAATACCAAAAGGGAAAAGATCTCTCTAGACAAAATGGTTTGGCAGCAGCAGATGAAATCATGTAATGTATGAGGTAGGAGACGAAGGTGAGTCTTACACACAAACATACACTTGTAGTATTAATTTAATTTTTTACAACAGATGCTAGGGCTAATTTATTGGGACCATAGGCGAACGAATAAAATGTGACTCTCGACCGTCTATGCTTGCATATGTCAAGTGTTATTTAATTTTTGGCAACATAAAATATATATGTTGTTGGACTTTGAATTTGAACTATTCCATTAGCAACGCGTACGTATGTGGGAATTTAAGTATACAACGGTATACAATTGAGCTTTTATTCCTTACCTTCAAAGAAGCTGCAAAGTCGATGTAGATGTAGATAAATATACATATGTATGTGAACAGAACAACAAAATAAGTTGTGTTTGTTTATAAAGCTTTAGGTTTATTTGGTAGTGACGATACGGTCAGGATCAAATGGGAAGGGGACAGAGTGAGAACATGATGAGAAGTGAGAAACAAACAAAGAGTGCTCAATAATCTTGACAGCACATGAAAAGCTTGACATTGAATTCAAAGTCAACACACTTTCTATCTTTCTACATGGAATTAGGAAAGTAACGAGGCAAATATGCTTTATATCTTTTATACATGCAGGAAATTCAAGTCTGATGACTCACGACTGTCACGTATTGTGGGCGTGCCTGGTTCTAGAAAGTGAGTTAAAGACACGACACCATTAATAATTTACTCAATACATACAAAAACAAAATAAATTTAAATTTTAGCCACAAAAAAAAAAATTTCATTTTTGAAAAAAATTAAAGCTTTTTCAAAAAAAAACAGAAAAACATTTCAACTTTCAAACCAAAGACATGCAAATGTAAAGGATTCTTTAAGAAATTCAAAAATAAATAAGGGCAATTTTGTCCATTTTAGCTTCTTTTAAAAAATTTCTATCTCATTTGGATTTTTCCAAAATCTCCCCAAAAACAATCGACTAAGCTCCTTGAATTCTTGTCTCCACTAAAGGAGAACTACAAAATGCTTCAAGTTGTACTTGTTATAAACTTGTTTTTTTGTGTTAGTATTTTGCCATAAGATAAAACTCTAAAAATATTGAAAATAAACGCTCTTTTAGTACTTAGAAAAGTCTCGAAAGATAGAGGCTTATAACTCTATAGTACTTAGTAGAAAGTATGAGACCATTTACTTCAACTTTTTAAGAGGTTACTATTCGGACATTCTTCTCTCTCTCTCTTGCTCTCCTTTATAATTTGTACGAAAAGAAAAAAAAAATTTAGAAGATTAGTGATTCTCTCCATATCATTTCAGTTTTTCGGCTTGTTCATGTATGTCATATTGCTATTGGGATGGATCCATTTACAGTATGTGTCCTAGGTACGCCTTTTTCCTATTGATCTGATAAAATTTTATCGCATTTTTTTCAAAAGAAAATGAAGAATTGTAGTTCTACCTTTTAAGGTAAGTAAATTTAAATACTCTCAATCACTACTAGAATTATAAGTCCCCACAAGTTAGAGTGAGCTTAGAGCATCTCCAATGGAGGGTGTAAAGCCAAGTGTATGCTAAATATACACACTTTGTCGCCAAAATCACCTGCAATGGGCAAGTGTAAATGGTTGTAAAAATGCATCACAGCCATAGAGATGCATGCACATGTGCATTCTTTTTTACATCCTTTGTAGGCGAGACCCACATTAGAAAAAGGGAGAGAGAAGGTTGGAATCACTCTTCAGACGCCATACAAGATTTGTTGAGGGCCCCACTTGATGTCAACACACCAAGTGGTGCACTGCAATCCCCAACAGCTCTATGATGAATGGCTGAGATGGATCGGAATTCAAAATGGAAGGCCCAGATGTCATGCAATTTGCATTACACTTCCAATAGTCTGAAATATTAGAAAAAAAATACCTTAAAATGTTTAAAATAAATTATAAATTTATACATAGATATTTTTATGTTAGTTTGTAGGTAAAATCATATGTTCTCCAAATTTAAATATTTTTAAGTCCATTTATTTGGAAAAATAAAATAAATCTAACACACACAAAATTAATTTAAATAGTTAAAGCACAAAAATGAATTATCACAAACAAATCAAATATACATCTTTGGATTTAGATTGTTTCCCATTAGAGCAAAAAACACATTTACACCCTACCCCCCCTGGCGGAGGAAGGTGTAAAGGGAATGTAAAAGTAGCTTTACACCTCTGAAAATACACCATCTCATTAATGATGCTCTTAGATATTTTTAAAAAAAAAATATTATTGCCATATTTGGATTTAAAGTTATTGAAATTGTTTTGAAGTTTACAATAAAGTCGAATATGCTTGACCACCTTTAAACATGGAGAATTTCTCTGACTGTTCGTAAAAGGTTTCAAAGGAGGGTGGGGCAACATTCTCAACAGGAGTCTTAGATACAAATTAATTAATTGTACTAAAAATCAATTAAGAAAATAATTAAGAGGACTCAGGGATGGACTCACAGTGGGGTCATTGGGGTCAAACGACCTCATAGAAGCCATGGAAATAGGCTTGGAAGTCCACTTGAGCTGGCTGTTAGACCCCTTGAATTGCCCTCCAAGTGCTTGATGTTTTGCCTGACAGGAAGAGGGAGGAAAGCCTCCTGCAGCAGGAAGAAAAAGCATTTTGTTTTTTTTTTTAAAACACTATGGGCCAAACGACGTCGTTTTGGCCTTGAGAAATTTTTAAAATAAAAATATCTTCCGTATCCTTCCACTGACCACCCAACCCAGCCAACCTTCCCATCCCAAAAACCCTTCCCATCTTTTCTCAGATCCAAACCCCAAGCTCCCCAATCACCACCTATTATTCTTATTGTGATATTTCTCATTTCAAGTTATTTCTAAATCTTAAAATCAAAATAAGGATGATGTGTGCTGTTTTTAATTTAATGGAAATCAAATCTGTAATTGTTTGGATGAAATTAATGATTTATATGTATGATGAAGTTTTTGCTTATTTGTTGATTAGGTGGTTGTAGTTTTTTTGTTTTTTGGTTAATTGGCATAGGTTTGAAATTTTACGAATTGAAATCACTCAAAAACATATATATATATATATATATAAAATGACAAATTAAAATCATTCAAAGTATATTTTTCAAGAAAGAAATAAAATTTGGAAGAGAAAAAATAGATAAGAAAAATAACTCATTCTTAAATTTTCTTTAGAACATTTACACTATGACCCTACGGGATTCGAATCCTGAGTCTGTTACTGAGGACCTCATCTTATCATCTTAATTAATCTCCTATTTCTCGAGAACTTAATTACGAGTGAGGACTTTCGACCCAAAAAAAAATTACGAGTAAGGACCACGTAAGTATATGTAATTAAAAAAAGGGGGTCCCACTCCCAGTAATTAGTCCTAGTCGTCCCACAAAATAAAGAGAAAAGCTTGGTGTTGGTTCCATCTCATTTCTTGAGAGAGAAAGGTTCTTCATTGACTATCAAGTATGTGTATACGTGGAGTGGAGCCAAACGTGATTCAAACCCCACGTATGAACAGGAAAACAAATCCATTTCACATGTGGTGTGAAACATCTTACTAGTACCAAGTTGCTTCCATCGTCAAGCTACTACTAATTAAATCTGTCCTTATTGCCACATACATGTTGCGTATACTTTAGTACATTAAGTTAACAAAATAAATTTGAATCTGCCCTAATCTGATCCGATTCAATTTGATATAACTTATATTTCATTTCATTTTATTTTTATTTACTTAATATATATATATATGCATATGTAACAATCTTGTGGATTTTTTGAAAATAAATAAAAATAATTTTCAATTATTTGTATATATAACATAAAAGAATTCGGATCGGATTATCAGAATTCAAAAAATCGGAGATGGATCTAGTTGTTAATGATAAGTCGGATTTTCAAGTCGGGTCGAATTTCAAATGCTCCGATCCGTTTATAGGCCTACTTGGCAGCCCTAATTTTTTGACCTCCCTCCTCTACTATATAGTATATATATAATAGACAATTTGTAATTTAAGTTAATAGCCCCTCTAAAATAAAATTAGACATAATTAAGTTTCAAATATTTAACCTTAATATGTAAATTTTAAATCATATATATTTTATGTACATTATTTTCTATTTCAATCTCCAATCTTACAATTCTAACTTGGACACATATAGCATCACTCTGTTTACTGAAACTAACGTATAAATCTGTCCTATGAGTGGACTTGTTTGGCCACGAATCACGATATTCTTGTCATGAATTTGTGGCCGGTTTCCTTTCTTTATTTTGTCCACAATTACCATTGGCCTAATGGCGCCATCTTTGGCCCACACAATTCGTACATAGTCGCCAAATTATATGTGTTGACTTGAAGTGGTAAGAATGAGGCCAATTTAATTCAGGGCTCCATGAGAAGCGTTTTCTGGTGCATACACATGGTGTGATGTGCATGTTATATAGTACCAAGGAAGCTGCTGGCAAGCATCGGAAGCAGGGCCTGGTTCCTTGAAGCTGGCTATATGCACTCGTGTCTAGACAAATATAATTATGTAGAGTCAAGTCAGCCCTTATACATTAAAAAATAAATAAAGAAAAATAAAGAAATATGGACCCCCAGTCGAATCCAATCCAATCCAATGAATCTTCTCTCTTATTAGGGTTGGGGGCCCCATTTTGAAGCAATGACCACTTTGTTTAAGTGTAAATACTATACTCTGTAACGAATGGGATTGTGGGTCCCAAAACCAGAAAAATATACACATGATTATCAGTACTTTATTGTGTGCAACACGTTTTTGGGACGGTATAAATAAGTGAGAGTTCAACTTCCGGTAGGACCTGAAAAACAAACTACTCTCTTCTCTACTCAAACTTCACAAAGAGAACAACTAGGAAAAATGGTCAGAACTCCTTGCCGTGATGAGAATGGGATGAAGAAAGGTACATGGACACCGGAGGAAGACAGGAAGCTCATAGCTTATGTCACTAGGTATGGCTGCTGGAATTGGCGCCAGCTTCCCAGGTTTGCAGGTGAGAGAGACATGAATTATTAAGTAGATGATAATCATGAACTTTTAATTGATTTTTAAACTTCCTCAATCATTAATTGATTAATTCTTAGCCTAATTAATTTGGTTTTACTTTGAGATTAGGTCTGTCAAGGTGTGGGAAGAGCTGCAGACTGCGGTGGATGAATTATTTGAGGCCAAACATCAAGAGAGGAAACTACAGTCAAGAAGAAGAGGAAACTATCGTCAAATTACACCAGCAGTTGGGCAATAGGTATGTAATTAGTGTAAATAAATTTATGCTTCTTTGTCTGATATCATATGGCCAAGAAGATCACATGAAATCTCATGGTTTTTTTCTTGTAATTTGCAGATGGTCAGCTATAGCGGCCCAGCTACCAGGAAGAACGGACAATGAGATAAAAAATCACTGGCATACAAACCTCAAGAAACGCATGAACAATAAACACTACAACCCATCATCTTCATCATCATCATCATCATCTTCATCAGTCACACAAACTGATGATCAAGAAACACCCAATTGCTCAGGCCTTGTAGAGCTAGCCGTCGATCAGCTAACTAAGAGTGCTACAATTTTACCAAATGCAGATGAAACAGCTGATCATCTTCAAGTGCCCCAAACTGATCATGATCATCTTGATAATATCTTCCAACTGTCGTCGCCGCAACCCTCGTCGAGTGAAGTCTCGTCCTTGACCACAGACAATGCCCCGGTTGTTTTAAGCAGCATGAATAATGATAATTGGGTTAATTATGTGGAAGAGGACAATGTTATTAGTTCCATGGAAGCATATGCATATGTTCAATTCGGCAATGATTTCTGGACCGAGCCATTTTTGGCTGATACCTCCTACCTCCCGTGTGGGCTTTTGACTCCCTCCATGGATTCCGAGTTTTTCTATCCACTGTTTGATTGAGATTTCTTGTAATACACAACATGATATCAGCCTATCTAATTTCAAATTTTATGCTTGGAGGTCATTTGGAATGGAAATGCATGTATTTTATTACGTTTTTCTTGTTTAAATATCTCAAATCATATATATATATATATATATATATATAAATTTTCTGAAAATAAAATATAAAATATAGTTCATAATATAAATCAAACAGTAACATTCCTTTGATGTTAGGGTGTGTAAAGCTAAGAGTTCCATATATGATAACATCCTATGAGATTTTAAGAGTTAATCGCATAGAAAATTAACCGACCTTCACATCATTTTTGTGTGTGTATATCCTCAGTAATTTCATTAATAAAAAGGCATTACAAGAATATAGCCCCACAAAGGGCTCTTGCAAACAATAAACATAAATATTGCTAGACAATGAGCAAAAATAATTTTACATCTTGAAGACTCAGCTCACTAGGAGCGGAGAAACATAAGAGGATCTATAAAGCCATTGTATTTGATGTTGTAAGAAGATCATATGAGAGATGGAACTCTCTACCAGTTTGGGAGTTGGGGGTATAGAGAACACTTACAAGTGGAAAAGCAAATCCCATTCAATTTCCATCAAGACATATGGTCACGATGTCTCCTAAACACCTCTAAACCCAAAGCATCAATTAATAGTAGGTCCACAAGTATGGGGAGATGTAATCCGGTTTATTCGTATGATGGAATGATTCTATTAGGAAGAAAGAAAGAAGGCAGATGGAAGGAGAGATTGCAATCAAAACATCCCATATAATAAAGAAATGTTTTTAATAAAGAAAACTAGCATCACATTAATAAATCAAGAAAGAGTAAAATCAAAACATCCCAAATAATATCATGTGGTTGCTCAACCAAATACAAATCTCACTTATATATAGGGAAAATCATACTAGACGATGAGCAACTCTATTGGCCTAATTAAGTATCATTATTGTTGATTAAGCCAAGGACTTAGAGCCATTAATTGGCTAATTATTATTTAATTTGTCCCAATTGTCAATTATCATTCAAATGATTATTTATTTATTGTTATTATGTGTTTTGCTTATTTTTTTTTTTATAAAACAAATTATAAGGATATTTACAATGAGAAAATCCACACATAATGAAGCTATACTACCATAAGATACCTCCTCCAATCAAATGGAGAAAATCTACCACTAAACAAAATGCTAGTGAATATAATATGTAACCAATCAAGAAAAAGAAATACCACTTGAATCTAAACATATGCAATTGTATTTGTGCATGTACTAGATCTAATTCAAGATAAAATTAACACGACAACAAGATGATGACATGACATGAACATGATTCAGTACATATTATGTTGTGTGCCCAAATAAAAATGATAAAATTAAGGAAAATATTATTTCATATGATTAGGGCTTTTCCACATTGGAGAATTAGTTTGGTTGGTGTCCAGAATTTTATCCTCTCAAGTCCTCGGTTAATGGTTAATGGTTAATGGTTAAAGGTATAATGGCGTTTGGCTTTCAGTGCGCTGTTGTATTTGCGACTTGTCGTATATGTAGATTACCTTGTCAAACACTTGTCGTATCCTATCACCAATCGATGGTATAGTCATTATCAATTTATGAGGGAGGAAAAGATTATTTGGGCTGAGAATAGTAATAGTTTTATCCTTGTAAGTAGCCGCCATAATTGATTACTTTTAATAACATTGATTTAATCACTGTTCATGTTATATAATCCACGTGATTCATATGGCCCTCCAAGTCTACTGCCTTTTGTTTTGAGCGAACCCTCTCGTCCTAATTGCTTAGCAGCCCTTGTTTGTTTGGTTTTTTTAAAAAAAAAAATTGGCAAAGGCTATTATTTTTTCACCAAATAAAAAGTAAAAAATAAAACTCTTTAACATTACACTCAATAAAATTCCTTGCAAGTCCTTCAACTCACAATTACAGACGCAGTAAGTAATGATAAGAGGCTTTCAAAAACGGAATAATATGTTAACCTAATTCTATTCTTCTTGTGTATATATATGTGAAACTTAATTATTTATTTTTAATAACAAAAAATTCAATTTTCTCAATAATCGCAGGCTACAACTTTAATAGAAACACTTCGAACTATATTTGTTGAGCATACATTCATTTCGTCCATGTAGCTTATGTTTGCGTATATGAATATAACAAGTTTATAGAAAATTCGATATGATCGTCCAACTAAAATAGAAAAAGCGATTAAAGATTAAACTAAAGAAAAAGGAATCAAAGACTGACCCAAAAAGATTAAAGGAGTAATAAATTAGTAAACATAAAAACGTATTAACCAGAGTCATTTATTTATTTTGTTTTAAGTACGAAATTACATTGTAAAATAATATCTACTAACATAAAGCCTTTTTATATAAAGAATTGTTATGAGCCATGACAGAACAACAAATTTCCATTGACCTGTGCTACACGTGCTTCAATTCAAACCGAGTAATTCAAATTTCAAGTCAAATAAAATAAAGTGTGAAATGAAACCACGTTATCTTTTCGGAGAGACAAACGTGCTAATTTTATAATTAAATTAACGATCGTTAAACAAAACAGACAATTTTGATATCGTAATTAGTGTTTCTAGGTCCAACCATTGATGACATCGCCTCTTCTACGTCACCGGCTGTCGATATATGTATACAGTCCTTTCATGGAAGCATCATCACAACATCACAACATGTGATGTCATCTTCCTCAAATTAATATTTTATGAATTATTTATTTCACCTTCCATAGTTAATCAATTAATTAGTTAATTAAGAAAACATTTACAAGGGACAAGATAAGATGCTCCCCATATGCCTATCGTATCATGGGTCCATCATCCATGAAACCTTTGTGTGTATATATATATATATATATAGAGAGAGTGTGAAAAGAGGCTTGAGATTGAGAAATCATTTGAAGTTGGTCATACATAAGAAATGGTTTCATGAAATTTTTGGTTATACAAATTAAATATGAAAAATAAAATAAAGTGGTATTTTTTGGTTACTTTTTCAGCCATTATTAGTATATATCTCAAAATTGAGACTGACTTTTCAAAGTAAATTTTAACTAGGCATTTTATAAACTTACATATAACAATTTCAGAAAGAGTGCTGCTAAACGAACCCTAAAATTAACTGAGTACACCCTATGATATAAGTACACCATAATATTTTAATTAAAATGTAAAATTAACTAAGTACACCCTATAAAACTACTAAAAATACCCTTAGCACACTCTAATATTTGTAGCATTATTTTACAGTTGATTTTCAGCTTTATTTTTTTAATAGTGTTTATAAATCTTTGACTTTTAATATGGATTTATGTTTCAACTAAAACTGTTGACACTTTTTTGGCAATTCCAACTTCTTGCAATCACCACCTCTTTCGTTAAAAACATAATAGGACAAGCAATCTCTTAATTAGGGTTGAATATGATTAGTAAGGTGTACTTATTAAAATTATATTTGTTTCACAATTTCATATATCTTTTTTTGTCATTTTATATTTCTTTTTTTGTCATTTTATATTAGAGTAAATCAGTAATTTAATATATACTTTTATAGTACAATGTACTCAATTAATTTTAAGGTTCATTTAGCAACACTCTTTCAGAAAATCGTAATTTTACTTTTTAAGGCTTGGTCATAGTCGGTCTTCCCATGACCAATCTGTCATGAGTCATGACGCAGATGTACCCATGATGAAATCAACAGTCTCCATGAGAATGAAAAAAATAATAATTATAATTCTAGGCAACCACCAAGAAAAGCACTTGTAATAATGAAGTTAGAGAAAATAAACAAATAAATATATGTGATCAAATCGTAGTGGTGCACTTTTCCTATTGAATTGGCTCTTCCTTCCCGTTTCATGTGAACTTTATGTCCACTTTGATCATGATCCTATTATTTTTATAATCAATTGAAAATATTTTCACTGCATCTTCTATATAAATTACGCATGCATATATTATATTAAAAGATGCATCTTCGAATCGAAGACGTTTGTTTTTTCTTTCTTGAATTTACCATCATAGTAAAAGTGACGCAACTCAATTATTAAGCTGGAAAATTTGGTCACATCATCAATCCCTGGAATGTTGATAAGCATGAGGCATTTTGATTTTGGAGTGTATAAATACTGCCAGAGTGTCATTTTGATCACCTAAAACAAACTTGAATTGAGAGAGAGAGAGAGAGAGAGAGAGAGAGAGAGAGAGAGAGAGAGAGAGAGAGATGGTAAGAGCCCCCTTCTATGACAAAAGTGGACTGAAGAAAGGGGCATGGAGTCCTGAAGAAGACGACAAGTTAAGAGCCTATATTGAAGAACATGGCCATTTGAACTGGCGTTCGCTTCCCAAATTTGCCGGTGAGTAAGTTTGCAGATAATTTTCTCAATTCCAATATTGTTTTGAAACGCATAAAGCAACATATAATTGCAGCCTGGTTTTGCATATGATCACAGGTATATCTAGGTGTGGCAAAAGTTGCAGACTGAGATGGACCAACTACCTTCGACCGGGTGTAAAACGGGGAAATTACACTCAAGCAGAAGACGATTTGATCCTCAAATTGCATGAAGAATTTGGAAATAAGTATGGCCATGTATTATTAGATATATATTTCCTCTTCAGTTCATGACTTCCAAAGCTAGGTAGCTAGTGTACTTCTACAACTATAATCTATTTGAACATAAATTAAAGGGCTTATGAGTAAAGTCTTATGAATTTTTGTCCTTTGCAGATGGTCAATGATTGCTGCAAAATTACCTGGAAGAACAGACAATGAAATCAAAAATCATTGGAACACCCGCTTTAAGAATCTCACAAAGCAAAATCCAACATCATCTCAATCAGCCAAAGAGCAGCCTTGTAATCACGAGTCTTCCCCAACTGTAACTAGCCAAAACACAGAATTAGGAGCTCAAAGTGGTCCAAAATTTGATGCTTCTGTTCACCAAATTTTGGAGAGCTCTCCCTTGTCCCCCGAAACATTTTCCAGTGACTCCTCCTCCCTGAGCTCCAATCAGGCATCTGCATCTACTACTATGAGTTGGTTTAATGAATCAACCGGAGATTTTTGGTCCGAACCATTTCAATTGAATGTCCAAAGTAACTATTCAGTTAACTACTTGAGGGAGGAGGAAGTTTTATCATCACCATCCTTAACGTTTTATGATATAGGGGACAATATGGATTTGTTCTACCAGGTGATGCCAACATGGCCAGAGAATATTGATTAAATTAGGGTAACAAATGCAAATGCATAATTAGGGCTTGTGGAATAAAAATTCTCAGCACTTCAGTACAAATGTAGATCATGCAAAATTTCTTTGCCAACACTAAAAACGCTTCGAATTTTGGGCTTGTTGTTAAGCTTATCCTTCTGATCACAAATTGATAAAAATTACTTGCACTTGCACGAATAATTGTTGATTGTTCTGATGAGTGAGAAAGAAAGAGACATGGCTGCTGCTAGCTAGTCTGGTGTCTAAATAAAATATAATATATAATGCGTGGTTTTATTACTAATATCATTTGACTTTTTATTATAAAATATCTCACATCTATTGATTTATGTAAGTGATTAAGTTGGAGGCAGTATCGGTGCTGTTAGTAGTGGACCGCTCATTCATTTTTCTGAAATTTAACGTGAATTGGAGAAATAATAAAGAACAACGTTTTAGTAGATCAAGGAATAACAGACAGAAATTAGTAGATCAAACTTAGACTGTAAAATCTAGATGTGAATTTGAATGATCATGGGGACAAAAAGTAAAAGGCACATATGTATAAACTATTTCGATTGTAACTTTAACAAGCAAAACAGGCCTCTGCAGTTAATATTTGTTTACCAGCTTTTTATTTTTTTAAACACCAAGGGGAATCTAGCCTCGGATGCGAACATCTTCCTACTCTTTGTCAATAGATTGACGTATCCAGATTAGTGTGAAGAAAGGATTGCATGATGTTGATAGCATATATATTGGTGGAAAACTACATCTTTTGAGTTTTCTAGAATAAATTATTTATAATTTCTCTGCCACGTCATGAAGAATCAGAAGAAAGCAGACAGAATATGCATATGCGCTATGGTAGAAAGCTTAATTTGAACTCTCAAGCAACTTCAGAGAACTCACTGTAGATAGATGTATGGCGGGGCCTATTTGGGGTCCGTTTGCATTTGATGGCAAACTTTTTTGCTGTAACAAGAAACACGAGTGGGAACAGAGGTGTGCTTGTTTGTCAAGAAACGGATCAATTAAAGAAGAAAGCTTTCAACTATACCACCCCTCTCAGTTAGAATTTTATGCCTCTCACAGAATATAACTCACAATACATACTAAAATATTAAAAATTATATTGTCTATTCATTACAATCAGAATTGTCCTCGATAAATTTTCATATTTTATAATCGCTGCATAACAACTTTGTTGCATGTAAATTGAAAAACCCATTAAAACCAATAAAATCAAAATTTTACAAACTAAAAAAAACCATACATAGGGAGAAAACCATTAAAAATAAGAGAAAAATTAACAAATTTTAATTAAATAAATCAACCTAATTAAAACTTGATAATATAAAGTTTGAGAGAAAAACTCATTAGCGATTTTAAAAAAAAGTAATATAATGACAAACCCTTTGGGAATGGGTTTGCAACAATGAGGCGTAGTCTTGGAGGAAACTTGGGATTTAGCTGGGTAGGGCACCACGTGGTACAAAACGAACCCTAAAATTAACTGAGTACACCCTACTATAAAAGTATATATTGAATTACTGATTTACCCTAATATAAAATGACCAAAAAGGATATATGGAATTGTGAAACAAATATAATTTTAATAAGTACACCCTACTAACCATATTCAACTCTAATCAAGAGATTGCTTGTCCTATTGTGTTTTTAACGAAAGAGGTGGTGATTGCAAGAAGTTGGAATTGCAAAAAAAAGATCAACAGTTTTAGTAGAAGCATAAATCCATATTAAAAGTCAAAGATTTATAAACACTATTAAAAAAATCAAGTGGAAAATCAACTATAAAATAATGCTACAAATATTAGGGTGTACCAGGGGTATTTTTAGTAGTTTTAAAGGGTGTACTTAGTTAATTTTACATTTTAATTAAAATATTAGGGTGTACTTATATCATAGGGTGTACTCAGTAAATTTTAGGATTCATTTAGCAACACTCTAAATATATTAAGTAATTAATTAATATAGGTTATTCAATAACATCATAATACTTTTTTTTATAATAAAAACTGAGTGGAGGCATGGGACTGTACTGGTCCCAATGTGCCATAGCCCCTTACCCCTCCGTCATTTGAGTCGATCAACTATTGTTTTAACCAATGGCGGACTCAGAAATTTTTCAATAGAGGTATTATTTTTAAAAGCTAAAAGCTCAACTAAAAAAAAAAAGATAAAGAAAAAGGAAGACAACGTCGATTACTCTCCCCTATAAGTGTTTGAGGCATGTCATTTTGGCTTTTAGGTTGACAAGGACCCTTTTGCAGATAGGCTCTTCGGATTTGTTCTCGAAATTTGGGATTATAATAAGTCATTAGAGGTCTAAGTCCAGGGTCTGTAGGAAGATTAGTCAATATTTCGTCCAACTCAGTGACCTCCGATCGTTTTGGACTACTCGAATTATTCAAGGGAGGATGTGAAGTAGGTAGATTATTTGAAGGATGATTTGAACTAGCCAGATTATTTGAAGGAGGGTTGGAACTAGCCGGATTATTTGAAGGAGGGTTGGAACTGGACGGATTATTTGAAGGAGCATTTAAACTCTTTCTCTGAAAGTACCATTCCATAACTGTACAATTAAAACAAAATAAGGGTTTTATATCTCTTACTATGACTAATTGACTATAATTTACCAATTAAATAAATAAATCAATATCAAATTATCAAATTATCAAATAAATAAACAAATAAAAATTAATTATACTTCGAATAACGTGTCATGTAGGCTCTTCCTCCTCAAGTTTGCTACTGATCTTACTAATACAGAGAGCGCTAAATAAGAAAAAAATATTTAAAAAAGAATAAACAAAATTGGCGTTTGCTCAAGAAAAAAAAAATGCATTCGACTTACTTTGGATTGGCGTACTCAAGAAGGAAAAAAAAAAAAACCTAGGATTCTTGTGATGCACACACACTTTGATGAAATTTGGTGATGTTCAATTGGTCTTTTATAAAGAGAAATCCCAATCCTACTTAATTAAGAAATTCCCAAAACCCAATTGAATAAAGAGAACTCCCAATTAAAACCCAATTAATGAAGGAATTCTAGAAACCCTTTGAAAAGCCCACGAATTACAGCATCAGTTTCCCTTTTCTTTCTTTATTTTTTTCATTTAAAAACCCTAGACCAAAACGATGTCGTTTTGGCCAGGCTTTGTTAAAAAAAAACAAGCGCTGCGCTCAGAGTGGTTTGCGCATTTCATCGAACATGTGGTGTGCATCATTGGTTTAAAGCAGAGGTGCAACTCCAGCATCTCTAATGGAGTTTTTCGACGACCGAAGGTGCAGGTGCACCTCCTTGCGTCTGCACAGGTCCGCCACTAATTTTAACATTTGTTTGTACCAACTAGCTCTTAATTTAGTTAGATTTTCCTTTTTAACGTTGAAAGAGACTGAACTTCAAATTTCCCCTAACGATTGCATCAATCAACCCTTGCTTTTTTGGTAAGGTGGAATCCTACATTTGTATTTTTTATGCTTATATCGTGCTTATGTGAAAAATGATATCGTTATTCGTAGTATTTAGAAATTTATATAGACAAAATAATTAAATATAAATAGAAATCGACCTAATTATACATTATCACTAAAAATGCAAACAAAAATCTAGATCCCCAAAGGAAACCATTATTTTTATCATTTATCGTCAATGAAGTTTGAGTTTATACTCTCCTCTAAACAGAAAATTAGTTGAATAAGAATCTAAATGGTTGTTATTGTAGACGTAAGTTGGAATTAAAATCACTAAAAATAACAACAAAAATTATATGTTACAATATGGAAGTAAATTCATTTTATATTTAGTAACATTAACCCCATGTAATGGTATGATGGACACACCAAAAATTTTACAAAATACCAGGCAAATAAAAAATTTGGATCTTGCAATGTCACATCCCGGGACCGGCTCCATTTTAGCACGATATTGTCCGCTTTGGGCCACCCTCTCTGCCCTCACGACTTTGTTTCTGGGAACTCACGAGCAACTTCTCAGTAGGTCACCCATCTTGGGATTGCTCTAGCCCCAACTCGCTTAACTTTGGAATTCCCATGACTCCAAAGCCAGTGAGATCCCAAAAGGCCTCGTACTAGATGGAGGCGGGCATGTACATATAAGACACATCACTCTCTCTCCGTTGGTCAATGTGAAATGTTACATGCAAGGGCTTGTAACTTAAATTATAAAGAGTATTTTATTGATGAAATGGGGGGATCAACCACAAAAACAAAAACTAAACAGTAGAAATAATACGAGTTCTATGAACTCTTAAGAATATTTACCTTTGCATCTGAAGTTGTATATTTAATTCTCCCTTCTTCAAAAATAGAGTCGTATTAAACCCGACTGACCATTTCCTTTTGTATGGTGGATTGAGCAAGAGAAAGCCCATCACAGAAACAGGCTCTGCTTCAATTGTTTAAAGACCAGACTCACATTTCACATTCGATGGTTTTTTGGGAAAAAATAATGGATAATGGGGCTATGTTTTTTGTTTTTGGTCCAACCATTAATTGATCCCATATATATATATATATGTATATCATTCTACGCATCTGTGTTGATTGTACAAATAATTGAACAAATGACCCTTGCAAACACCAACATAATTGGCAAAATCACATTGCTTTCACTGTTTAATATTCATACCCACCTAACCTGACCTTGCAATATTGATTACTGATGCAGACACTAAATTAAGCATCCATGACTTTTGTGGAGTGCTAATAACAGTTCTCTCGTATCCAAATAATTGTAGCTAGTAACTGGTCACAAGCAAAACACAAGGCAAAATTGAAAGCCACTAGGGGGTCTTCTTCCCTGCATTAGCAAATGCCTATGACCATTAAAGGAGAGACAATGCGCCACCTTCGCTGTCATGGCAAGTATTGTACTACGTGGCATGCATTGAGTTTTAAAAGCTTTCTCTGGTTTCTGCTGCTGTTACATTTAAACCTAGAGGAGGAACGAGACAATGAGGCAAGGCAACCCTCACATTAATGAAGTTTGGATGCTCATCATTGTGACTTTTATACAGTAATGACTCATAAGAGACCTCTCGGTCTCCATGTGACTCTGCGCCTGCAGGGGAGGGGATCCACAACTTCAATTGTCACTCTGTATTTTTACAGAGAAAAAGAAAACAAAGAACCCAGAAATTAAAACAACTCAGAAAATCAACAGAAGCTTCTTCTTCTCTCCACCAATAAAAACACTTCTGTTCTTCAACTTCTTATGGTATTTATTTCCCGTGTGTGTTTTTTAGTTGGCAAAGGGAATTGGCTAGTCAGACAATTTTATAAGCCTTGGTCCTACAAGAATAATAATGCTTTCTTTAACTAGTTTAGCTCCAATTTTTATAGCTTCACTATGTTAGGAGACTGTTTGACTCCTTCCTGTAAGGAGATACTTCTTCTTTTTTCGAATTAGTTTGACACATATACTAAAATAATTTATCAAAAATATAAAAAGAAAAACTTATAGGCAGAAATATAGGAATTTCTACTTATATAGGACGGAGGGAAGTATTTTCCATATAGGAATTTAAAAAAACTTGAGCATGCTTATAAACTACAACATAGTTGGTAAAGTATAAGCAATCTGCCAACAACTAAACAACATTTGCCATCATGCATCTGCCAAAATTGCCAAATTAATAACCAGGAAACAGGGATTAATCCTTGTGGAAATTAACCAGCAATTTTTCCTCTGTGTTAATTATGCCATTATCTCCACCTCTATGAATTTGACAATGAGTGGCTCACAGTCAAAATGCAAATTCCCAAGGTAGGCAAAGAAAATTGTTCTGCTGCAATGGTCCATGGACCAGAGGATGATATCAGAACAGAACAGCCCCAGTACTCTCTCTGTCCTAAAACACTGCAATTACCACCTCTACCCACTTCTCTTCCAAATCAAAACTCAAAACAGAATTTTAAAGAAGTACTTCTATTATTCTATATAAATCTTTTTATTATATTGATAGAATATAAAATATCAATTCACCAATGAGTTTGAATTGTTCAAAAATGGTCCTTTGATCTATGGAGAACAGGTCAGATGGCCAACTACTTAATGTCAGAACTCACCACACCGCCTTCATATTTAATCATTCATTCGAACTTAAAAGGGTTCATAATTAAGTTTCGTAGAGGAAAGTCCGTAAAAAATACGATTAGATCACTCAAAACAAACCATATTTTTCAACGGGTCTAGTCTAATGAAAAAATACTTTGATTTACAGTCCAGAAGTTTCATATTCGAAATCCCACGGTATCATAGTTGTGTGTGTTGTGTGTAAGAAATCTCCTTACCTGTAATTTAGACTATTATTTATATATAAACAAAACAAAACAAAAACTAGATTTACATTTTGTCTCTTCAAGTAAACATGACTTTGGTTATAAAATTATTTTATTTTATGTCGCAGCATTTCACATGTTTCGTTATCCAAATTAGTATTGCATTACAAATCAGGTAAACCATCATATTATAAAATAATAATATTAAATTAATAAGAGTAGCAATTTTCTTTTGATATTAACAAATCCAAGAAAGAGACTGCTTCCTCTGGGTCTTTTTTTTTTTTTTTTTCTTTTGTTCTTATCTTCCTTTGGTCTAATGCCACTATGCTCCTTGCTTAAACAATGATTACGCTTCGTTTGTGTCATAAATCTGGTATCTTAGTCTATAATTAATTAGGGGTAATTCATAAATTTGTATTATTATTTGTATTTTGTGGTTGATGTGGTGAGTGAGCCATTTTTATTCTTGGGTGCATATTGGATACATCCGTCCCAGTGGTCCCAATTTCCTCTGTGCAGTTGCCATCATCTTCCAGGTACAGAAACAGAGATCTCCGAAGTTGGGCCAGATAGATATCTTTGATTAGGAAATCTCATCAGTGGTGGGGGGACCATCGGACGGCTCACATGATTTGATTTATTTTAACTGAAACTAATGATGCTTCAATAACTTCATAATCTCAGAGCAGAAAGAAAAACATACACTCAGAAAGAAACAGAGAATTTTTGCGGCTGTCCAAATTTATTGGTAACTGTTTAAGCAAGGAAAGAACCCATCAATTTCTTCTTCCAAAGTCACACTGTGACAGGGGTAAAAGAGTAATTTTTCCAAACTTTTTTCCCGCTCTGGCTGCAAGCAAGATACAGAATTGAGTTTGTCTGGTTATTATTTCTCCTTCAGAAACTAACAAAGCTAAAAACCAACACATACAGAATTGAAAAACCAAAAAATTCAATTCAAAGTTTATTTATTATGTCTTCTTGTCTTTGTTTGGTTCCTAAAGAAAACAAAAAGAAGATGGCTTTAAAAAAATACAAGAGAGAACAATTCCTTTTAATTTCTTCTCCTACCAAAGAAAATGTAACTGACAGTGTTAGGTTTGGTTTGGTTTGGTCCATCCATGATCCATGAGAGAAAAACTTCTTCTGCTTCTTTCTCTCTCTCTCCCATCAGTTTTTTTTTTTTTCCCTTCTTTTCTTTCTCTATTCGTTTTCTTGACCATTTTCTCTTTTTTTATTGGGGCAGCTACAAGCTAGTGTCACTCTCAACGAGACCACTGAAGTGATAAGCTGTGGAAATAGCTAAGATTGGTCTCAGCAGTTTTGGATCTGAGAAATTTGGACCCTGTGATCTTTACAATATTCACTAATTTTTCTCCTCTTCATGTCCCTCTCCAATCTTAAGGGGGTCATGCCGGTGACAGTAGTCGTTCCACTTTCTGCAGAGCTTGAAAAATTATGGTCTAGCACATTGGCTGCTGTCACTGAGCTAGACACCATCTCTAACACTGAATCAAACCCATCAGCCACAATGTCCTGCATTGCACTGTAGCATTGCAACATGTTTTCCTGCAGAAAAGAAAAAGGAAAAAAAACATAATTATTAGTTGACATGTAAAGATGCATACTTTCATACAACAATGATCAAGATTGTGTTTATTAAAGAATGGTCTTTTACCTTATTGACATATGAACAGTTGGAGAGTGCTTTTTTAAAGCAGGGGCATTGCATAGGGAATAATTCATGCGAAGCAGAGAGAAGTGCAGAGGCAGCAATTATTGATGGCTTAAACCCCAAAAACTCAACATCTGCAAACAACAGAAGGTTTTGGTAACACTGTTCATCAAGGTGGAAAATTTAATTTCTGAACAGAAACTGAATTAAATTTCCAAGCGAAGTTTTTATCTTATGGAAGTACCCTTTTGAGATTTGAAGATGATTTGGGCGGCTCTGGCTTTGAGAGCCTGCAGCAATGGTGGGTCTTCTAGTTTGAACAGAGAATTGAAAAATGAAATGAAAGAGAAGGGCGTGATGGATCGCATTCTCCATTTTAGAGCTCCCAAAATCAGCACTTCCATCCTTTGGATCGTTTGCGTGTCGAAAATGATGCGTCCATCACCCTATACATACCAAAACACTCATCAAATCTAAGACCATGAATGAAAAAGTACACAAAATTAATAAAAATGTTTAGTTTTACCTGAACATCAGCAAGAGAGAAATCTGCTTTCTTCATCTTGGCAGCTAAAGAAACGCAGGAGATAGCAAGAAGCTTGATGAGCCATGGCTTTGGTTGCTGTTATACCAAGCATCATTTTAAATCTCATAAAAAAGACTTGAACCCAGAAACAATTTCTAATGTGCCATTTTTGTTGGCATTTGGAAAGAACCATCCATTCTTTTAGAACCCAAATTGTTAAAGTAATACAGTTTTTGTTTTCAAAAGCAAGAAAAATGCTTCCAAATTGTTAATCTTTTAAGAAGCAAACACCATGGTGTGAGTTTCTTTACCAGCATTCCTTGGCAGGACAAGAACCGGTCAAGATAATTGACAGCAAGGTACTGCAAAAGGTTATCATAGTTACAACAAAGCTGCAACGACAACATAGATTAAAACAAGTTCAGAAGTCAGAAGAAACACAAAGTGAAAGGAAAATAAAGTGAGCAAAAACAGTTTCTGGGTTCTTGAATTGGCAAACAAGAGCAAATTGAACGGTTTTTTTATATCTCATTTCTCATGAGAATTAGTACCTGTGAGATGGAAGCTATGGCTTCCCTTCGAATGGAGATGTCAAATTCTCTAGCTTGAACGGTTTGAAAGTAAATCTCTGATGGCATGTGATCAGATTCAAGGGAAAACATAGAAGTGAGTGTATCAGAGTGGATGTCATGGGAGATTGTAAGTGGGTTTTCAAGGTCGAACTCCATGGATGAGTCTGGTTAAGTTTTCAGCGAGTCTGAGGACAGAGCAAGAAAGACATTGTTGAAAGCAAAGCAAAGCAAATGGTAAGATTTAAAAAAAAAAGCAGAGAATTTGGTGGTGTTTTTTTGTTTTCTGAAAAGAAAAGGGTATGTATTCTGCAGTGAGTGTGGGTAAGATTTGGACTTCACTCCTTTACAGCTCTCTCTATGACTCTCACTCTATCTTCTTATAGTGTTTTTGCAATTTGCATTGATATATGGTAATGCTATTGGGAAAGAAAAATTGGGATGAGAGGGTTTTGATCAGATGGGTTGCAGCTCAAAGGAGTTTTGAGTGGACCTCACACCACAAGATTGGTTGGTTTGGATTGGATTGGATTGGAGTAAAAACTTGGGGTTTTTTTTTATTTCTAATTTATTGGTCTTAGACGTTTTGCTATTTGAGCCAATCCACCCTTCCAACCACGTTAATGTATTTTAAAATAGGGCTTCTAAGATCTAAGTTAAGAACGATTAGTTGTCATTGAGTTTAGTCCTCGCATTTTTTATTTTAGATGTAGATCCTTTAACGTTTCTTATGTTTAACAATCTGTTAATGGTAATACTGTTAATTTCTTATGTACATATATAAAAATGAAATACGAACATTGAAATCTAATTTAGTATTTTTTATGGAATGCACAATAAGGTATATTATTTATACAATAACGTCACAACTAGGAAATGTATGTGCACATATAAATCAAGGGAGAAAATCGTAAGATTAAAAATCGCTCATGATTTTCTTCCTTGATATGTGTATGATTTGGCCTTAGGGTTTAGGGTTTAGAGAAAATCCTTAAAAATCGCTCATGACTATTTAATCGAGGAAATCTAAACATTGAAAAAACCCTTAACATAGGTCTAGAAATAAAATATTGTTTCAACTTCTTCATCTACTCTTCCCACCCTCTTCTTCCATGTATTTCATTAGCACAGTTGTAGAGGATTGTGTTTAAATTTACCCATATTGATAGACAGAGAGGCAACTAGGAAGTAGGAAGAATAATATTTATAAGATTTCTATCTCCTCATAGGTCGTCGAAATGAAAAACCAAGGATAAATTAGTCAACCAAGGAAACAACCAAGGAGGTTTGAAACGTTGCCGCTTTACACCAAACTATGTAACCACTCCAGTTGTGAAAGTCTTTATTAAGATGGGGATGGATGGATGGATCCCCAAACACAAAGTCACAAATAATATAATTCAGTCTTTTCATGGCTATGGCAGAGTGACAGCTCGAGCATATGTCCCAAATTGAATGAGTCTCCATTCTTTCTTACAAGTAGAAAAAGACTAATAAAAGGACAAATTATATACACACTCTCCCACCGCTGAGAATGTATATAATTAAATTATAATCATGGTGGGGTTTGATTCAATTGAAGTCAATGGCCCATATGTCATAACTAGTTCAACTAACAAGATATCATAATTGATTATTATCTGATAACATAATGTTCAATCATATGTGTATGTGCGCAATCTGATTATAAATGGGTGCGTCTTGTAACTTGTAACTTGTAAGTGCTACTTTCCTTGCAGCTTAGCAATTAAGTTTTGTCCAATAATACTCAAATAAGGTATCATAAGTAACTGAACGTGATAGTCCTCTTTCTTCTAAAAAATATTCTTAGAGACTTTTTCACTTTGACGGGGGAAGAAGCCTTTGTTTTTTCCCCTTCTTTTCACCTCTTCCCTTCCTCCTTTCACCTATTCTCCTATTTTCAGAGACAAAGGTTTTCCATATTTGTCTTAGTTTTGTTATGATTTTCATCCAATCATTATAGGCGGCTACGGCTTAGTATCGGATCTTCACCTGCATTTCGGCGTCGGATCTCCACCACTATCTTTTTTGCAATTTCTTTATGTTTGGAATAAGTTGCAGAGACTCTTTGGGTTCTCTGTGTAGTTTTCACCTCTCCTTTTGTGAGAGTTTTTCATCTCTCCTTTGTGAGAGTTTTATTTGTATTGTTATAGTTTGGTTTTTTCAAGCTTTATCTCTTTTTTATTATTCTAAGTTTGCAATCTTAGTTGGAATGCCTATGCCAGAGTTTCTTCGATCCTGCCTAATCGTTAGTGGAGACACACTATATTGTCTTAATTTTGATATTAGACCGCACCGTTATTGTAATGGCTCTTTTGTGGCTAGTTTGTATTTGCTATTTGTGGCTAGTGACTTTTTTGACTGAATTATGAATGTAATAATAGAATTTCTCAACAACAACAAAAAAAGAGTAAATGAACATGCTTAATAGGTACGACCCAATTAAGAGGCACATTATGGTAAGTACCAACCATACACATGCACCAATAGTAGTTATACATGCATTCAAATTATAGCCATTAATGATTCCACAAATTATAGTCCTTAATTAAAATAACAATTTTGAGATACTTTGCTAATCGTTTTGAAATTAATTTGATAAACAAGTACATAAAGGATGTATATGCATTTGCAGCTAAAAAAATTGTCAACAGGGTCTAACCCAGTGAAAAAGGCTTGACTTGCATATCAAAGGTTTAAGGTTCGAAACCCCATGACATCATAATTTTATGTGTGTGAGAAAAATCCTCATTACCTCTAGTTTAGACTATAACTTGTATTAAAATATACGTGCAATTAACATTAATGCACACATATATTGACATTACACATGCATGTCAATAATCGTGCATGCTTTATATTTGTTATACCAAATAAATAAATAATTAGTATAATTAGGCCTTGGCTGGGGTGAGTGAGACTAATTAAATTGGTGGTCTTCACTAATAGTATTTGATTATGACTGTCGACAGAGACAGAGACACAAAGGAGGACCATCGATCATTAAGAACTTTCTAAATAAAAGTGTGGTTTTATTTATATGCATCTTATGTCCCCCCCCTACAGCAGTAGCCGAAATCGAGGTCCCTTTTTACTGCAAGGATTGTATAGATGGCCATAGTCTATTCTCCCTCCCCAATGGATCAACCAAAATGCTAATGAGAACAGAGCTACAATAAGTCTCACACTCAAAAAGCCAAACATTCATACGACTGGTCTTGTGGAATGAAAAGGTCCCCCACATTCTCAAATGTACCTACTTTTTTGAAATTATTCACCAATCCAATTAATACTTTGACCTATCACTTTTGATCCGGAAACCCACATGGCTCTTGTATAGAAAGAGAGAAATGTCATTAAAAAAGAGAGTAAAAATCCCAATTAATTCACCTCCATTATATGGTTGGAATAGAATTATTAGTTATGGAGACTTTGTAGACTAATGTTTTGGGGATACTGATTGCCTCCTTAATTGTAAGGGCATACTCCTCATTCGTACGAATCACAGTTTGACACATATACAAAAATAATTCATCAAAAATTTAAAAAGAACAACTTAGGCACGCATATGACACTGCTATCGACAAGAATGTAAGAGCTCTTGATAAGAAGGGAAGCATTTTCCATTTTTAAGGGACTTTCAAACTTGGAATATCTTTGAAAGTGAAAAAAAGAAATACAACCACATTAACAACTAGTTAATTCTTGATAGATGACTTGAAGTTAGGTCTTGACATAGCGATCAAGACATCATGGTCTTGGCAAATAAATAAAAAAATACCAAATAAAGATGGTTTGGCATATGTCATTAGCAATGTGCTTAAGTGAGAAGGGGGGGAAAAAAAAAGGAAGAGAAAGAAACAATGTGCGGCCATTCATCATAATTAGATCGTAACACATAATTCTAGATCATGCCATTCAATTATTATGCACGAAATGTCCTTTGAATATATTTTCTTTTGGGTCCAAATGTGTCCTTTGAAATTTGATTAATCCTTTTCATTGTTTTAACATAATAATTTCCTTGAATTTGGTTTCTAACAGCATTTGGGTGCTCATTGGCTTTCAATGCTTGTAACATATATGGTAATGGCGTCATATTGTACCATTCATACTCAATTTCAACTTCTAAGAATCCAAAGTTATTGTATTTTAACATTAATGTATGTTGGGAGACAAAGAAGCTTAATTTTATGTGTGTTATGACTTAAATCGAAATGCTTAATTTGCTTTGAAGAACGTTCCATTTTCTTTTGGGGTTGCTTCAATCTTGCTCCATCTCGATCCCCTACTTTTAATCATTGATATGGGTACCTTGTATATATATTAATATAAATTTTTTTCTTTCTTCCTACTTTCTTTTACTTTCTTTGTTGTTGTTGGGTGTCTTCATCTTTGACGAAAACAATAGGTTCTCCTTCGTTCTCCTCAACATTGGTGCAAGAGAAAGCAAAAAGAAAGAAACCCAAAGAATACAATTCCTCTCTTTCTTTCTCATATAGTCTTTGGAACACAAATATATGCACAGTCCTTTTTACTTTCCCTCTCTCTCTTTCTCTCTCTCTCTCTCTCTCTCTCTCTCTCTCTCTCTCTCTATATATATATATATACATATATATATATATGGATGAGATATAAAATTAAGGAAGATTAATTAATTAATTAGGTTGTTAATGGAAGAGTTTTGATTTGCCAAAGGATAAGGGTGGCAGAGAGTGAAGAGGTGGATAGAGATTGCACGCTTTGGGAGTGATATTGTGAGAAGGCAGAGTGAGTGAGAGAGACAAAGGAAGACTGATGGAAGCACATGATGAGTGCATATTTCACGCCATACCCCCATGCAGATAACATCATCACTCTCTCTCTCTCTCTCTCTCTCTCTCTCTCTCGCATTTGCATTTGCAAATTCATGGCGGAGACAGGGAAGTGGGCCTTGTTCTACTTTGGGACAAAAGTGAAAACCTTGCTATACTCAATTATTTATGTTCTCTGGAGAATTCATTGGCAGCATACTGCATACGAATTCCTAGCGACCACAAAAACAGCTTGGGATAGATAAAATCTGTTTATCTACACATACACACACATAGAGTTCACGGAAGGAAAACAAAAATTTAAGATTGTAATTCTTTTTTGTCAAATAAATTACTGTAGTTAATTATCGGTTGATCAAAATTCAATGGTTAATATTTTAAAATGTATCAAACTTACATGGCAACCATTGAATTTTGGTCTATCAATAGCTAAGGTAAATAATTGTCCACTAAAATTCATGGTCCTACTACTATATAGTGACCAAGAGAACACCCTTGTTCATATGCACTCTTTATTTTGAACAGGCTATAACAGCTATAGTCCAAATAAGGTACCAAATTGTTCCCCCATCAGGCTAGGCTGATATGAATGAGTTGTATTTATGTTTTCCATAAAGATAATTTGCAAGGGGGAGAGAAAAGCTGGGAATGTCAAAACTTGGGTGCAGTAAACTAGGATAAAGAAGCATAACCCTATTATATTTGAAGTGGAAGTGCAGACAATTGGTTATTGCTCTTACTTTACTGTCAAAAGTTGGGTTTCTAAGTTAGAAAAAAGTGATGTGCTGAATTGTCTATTGCATTTGACTTTTGGTTCATGTGAAATCATGAAATAGTGATCACCAAGCATTCTCATTTGTCCCAGTTTCCATTTTCTTCAGAAGAAAAACGCTTTTTCTGGTAATGCCGACCAAGTCACTACCAAACAAACGTGTTTCACATACATCACAAAAAGAATGAAAAATGGCATCATACAAATTGTTTCAACTTTCACACCAACAAAAATGTTAGCCCAATTTCCAAAATCAATAATGGCCCATTTCTACAAATAACAAGATTTGTTGGCAAATTCATTGGTGGCCCATCACAATCTTAGGTATCCCAGCCCATCAATGTTATTATTTTTATTGTTTATTTTTTTTAATACAACCAATAGTCTAAACTATACACGAGAGGAAGATTTCTCACAAACACACAACTATGATGTTATGGGAGGTCGAACCTCAAACCTCTGAACAATAAGTCAATATTCTTTTTCATTGGACTAAAATCCCGTTGGCAATGTTTATTGTTTATTAAAATAATAGTTAAACTTTTTTTTTTTTCCCTTACAAAGTTTCTAGTATAGAAGAGGGAAAGAAAAATCTTTGATCTGGAACATGTGGTAATGCGGCGCCCTTTTGGCTATGCGCCTTATCCACTAGCGGCTGTGGTCGTTANAAAACCAAATTTCAACTACACCAAAACCAGAGAAAGAAGACGCTAACAGTATCATCTCCAAGAGAATAATCTCACACCATGGCTTCCTCTACTCTATCTCCTGCTACCACTTCACAGGTAACTCAAACTAAACCAACTTGAATTTCCTGATGTGGGTTTGGAGGGTTGAGCTATAATAATTATGTCATAAATGTGTTTGAATTTTTTTTTCAGCTATGCTCAAGCAAGAGTGCAATGTTCTCATCAGCACAAGCCCTTGCTGTGAAACCCAGGAGGACCCAGATGGTAGGAAAGGGAAAGGGAATGAGAGTCACGTGCCAGGCATCAAGTATTGCGGCTGATCGCGTGCCAGACATGGGCAAGAGGAAGCTTATGAACCTGCTTCTTCTGGGTGCCATCTCTCTTCCCAGTGGCATCATGTTGGTTCCTTATGGCACTTTCTTTGTCCCACCTGGGTGAGTACACATACCCTTTTCCTAATTTCCAGTTTTTTACCTTTTTCTTTCATCTTCATGTATGTATTTTGTTGATTGGTGATTGATTTTGTGTTTATTATTGGGTAGTTCATTAAAATTGGATTACTATATAATATATCATGTAAATATTGAACTCATTAACCCAATGTAGCTTAGGGAAAAATATTCACTTGAAAATTCAATCAATTTTTACCTTGATTTACTTTGCATAAGCTGTTAGTCTCATTGCTTGGCCCATTGATGTAAAGTTAGCTCTGCATAACCTCAATCAAAACAATCAAGAAATCGGATTGTTCTGAAAGTGTAATGAAAATGAAATATTTAAATAGAAAAAAGTTAATTTAAGGTAGTGAATGGTCTATCTCAAATATTTACTACTAAAGAGTCCAACAAGGTCTCTTGATACCATGATAGAAAAGTTTATTACTTTACTGCTATTTCTACTAGCAAAATCCTTTTTTCTTGGCTTGAAATTGTGTATCGTTTGCTCATTGACATGGTTATTTTGATTGATTGGAGAACAATTATAGCTCCGGGAGTGGCGCTGGTGGTCAAGTTGCCAAGGATGCTCTTGGAAATGACGTGATTGCATCTGAATGGCTTAAGACTCATGGCCCTGGTGACAGGACTCTCACACAAGGATTGAAGGTATTGATACATCTTATTAATGAACTACAAACATGTTCCGTCTGGTTTCATCTCCCCATTTCAATTTATAGGAAAAGTTCAAGCCTGATTTGCAATACCAGCAGCAGCATTATGGGCTTATGATATATTTCCATGTTGTGCTAAAACATTCCCAAAATCAGATTAAGAACTTGGGGAAGTATGCATACTTTGACAAGGTAAACTAATTTTGATTCTTTGTTTATTATCAGGGTGATCCTACATACCTTGTTGTGGAGAAAGACCGAAGTCTTGCCACATATGGAATCAACGCTGTCTGCACTCACCTTGGTTGTGTGGTGCCATTTAACACGGCGGAGAACAAATTCATATGCCCCTGCCATGGATCCCAGTACAATGAACAAGGAAAGGTTGTCAGAGGACCTGCACCCTTGGTGAGTTAATTTAGACTTCTATCAAGTCTTGCCAATTTCTTTTTCTTTATGGTTTATCGATACCGGTTTCTCGCTTCTACAATCTGCATTCATAAACTCTGTCAAAGTGAAGGATCATGCAACAATTTTCTCTCCCAACTTTTCCCATAATTGTTAGGCCATCAAATGCTGCATAATACATATTGGTTAGTCTGTTTCTTCATCTCATTCTATCTGTAATAACCAATGTTTCAATTTGACTTGCTGGAACAGTCTCTGGCGTTGGCTCATGCTGACATTGATGACGGGAAGGTGGTGTTTGTTCCATGGGTTGAAACAGATTTCAGAACCGGTGACGCTCCATGGTGGTCTTAAACATCACAAAGCAACCCTCCTGAATTATATCATGTAATTTGAAATGTTTCGCTACTACATTTTGCTTCCTTCATAAACAACTTGTATCATAAGGTTCATCTTTGTTAAAATTTGAAGCATATAATATGCAAGGAGGACCTAATTTTTTGGAATCTGCCATCTTCTCATCTTCTCTTCTTATGTATAAACTAGGGGCTTTTGCAAAAATATGTTCGATTCCACCCTTGTATACTGGTAATTTTTTGAGAAATTATAGAATAATACGGATATATAAAGCATGTTATAAGTTTAAAGAAAAAACATAAAAATAGACACAAATCCCACAAATAGTTTGCCAACAAGAGAATATTATTACATCGTACAATTTTTTCCACATTTGTAAAAAATTAGCATAATTTTTATTTTTGAAGCATAAAATAAATTTTAATTTTTTTTAAAAATACTTCTCGCAAATAAGGAAGCGCTTGAAGAGGCTAGCACCAATTAAATGAAGTGACATAACCAACGTGAAATTTATGTCCCCATACATCACAGAGCCACAGCTTGGATTGTATTTGTATACTACTTTATTTTGGGCTACATTCACTGGTCCATATCATTCGCCCTTGACCTTGAGAACTGCATCAGCTCCATCCTTGATCAACTGCCACGCGGCAACAACGTGCCTCTCCTCCGTAAGCGTGGCCCCCACCGCAAACCTCAACATGTATACCCCACCGACTACAGTGTGGCTTAAATAAGCATGACCCGTTGAGTTCACCCACTCGAGTAGCTTCCGGTTCAGCGAGTCAACATAACTCGGCTCGGCCCTAGAAAATGACTTGAGCCGAAAACAAACCAACGCAAACTTTCTGGGCACCACAACCTCGAACCTTAGGTCCGATTTTACGAACCCTTCGAACATTCGAGCCATCCGAACATCGGACCGGATGTGGCTCTGGATATTAGCGATGCCATAGCTACGGAGCACGAGCCATAATCTAAGTGACTTGAACCTACGTCCAGTGCCCAGTTGCCAGTCCTTGTAGTCCACCACTGAGTCAGACTCACTGGGTTGGTTTCTCAAATACTCCGGGTTGGTGCTCAATGCGTTGACCAACAAATCCGACCGCTTGACCCAGAGGCAGCAGCAGTCCAAGTAACTGAGCAGCCACTTGTGCGGGCTCAGACTCAGTGACTCGACTCGCTCCACCCCGTTCAAGTAATGCCTAAACTCGGGACAAGTACAGGCACTTCCACCGTAAGCAGCGTCCACATGGACCCACATGTTGTAATCGTTTGCCACGTGGGCAAGCGGCTCGAGGGGATCGACGGCCGTGGTTGAAGTTGTTCCCACGGTTAAACAAAGGTAAAGCGGGACCAGCCCGGATTCCACGTCTGCCTCCACCACCTTACGAAGTAACTCGGGAGACAAAGCGAAATCGGAGTCACGGCTGGTGGGGATAGACCTTACATTGGAAGGACATATCCCGGCGAGCCTGGAGGCCTTGGTGAACGTGGAATGGGTCTGATCAGAAGAATAAACGACGAGATTTTTCACGTCGTTTGTTCCCAAAGCCTCAAGCTTCCGGTCTCGGGCTGCAACGAGAGTTACAAAGATGGCTTCGCTGGTGGTGTTTTGAATGACACCACCACCGCCACCTCCAGCAGTGCCAGATGAAAACATGAAGGACGTGGGAAGCTTGAGCATGTGGGCCAGCCAGTCCATGACGACCATCTCGAGCTCGGTGGCGGCGGGGGAGGCGAGCCAGTTGAACCCGACGGCGTTGAAGCAAGTGCACAGCATTTCGCCTAAGAAGGCGGCGGTGCTGACGGTGGCGGGGAAGAATGCGAAGAAGTTAGGGCTGAGCCAGTGAGTGATGCCTGGGATCACGTGGGCGGAGATGTCGTGGAAGATGGTTTGCAGGGGTTCGGGGAGGTAGGGGGCGGTGGAGGGAAGGCGGGAGAGGAGGTAGTTGGGCTGGACTTGGGTGAGGACAGGGTAGGATTCGATCTTGGCGTAGTAGTCGGCAATGAAGTCGACCATTTGGTGAGCTTGTTTGCGGAAGTCTTCGGGCTCTAAGGGTTTGAAGACGTCGGATTGGGACAGGGAAGAATCTGTGAAGTTCAAGTCTAAGCTTCCCATTTTGATCAAAATGTCAAAATGTTTGTGTGAAGAAGAAGAAGATAGATAAAGCTAGGAGGAGGAGGACGAGGATTGAGCATATAGCATGCATGAGTGAGCAAGGGTTGAGGGTAAGGGGGTTATTTATAAAGAGAAATTTTGGCGGTTTGGAGTTTTGATGTAAGAGAGGGAAATATTACTTATGAATATATGTTTTTGGGGTAACTATAATTTTAGTCACTCCGGTTACGATCGAATTTAATTTTGGTCACTGCACTTTTAAATTTTCAATTTTGATCATTATATTTGTAACTGTTAGCAAATTATGTCAAATGTTTCAATTTCGTTAGTTTCATTAATTTAAAAATATTTTTTTAAATATCAAATTAAAAATAAATCAAATTTAATTATTAGAAAATTATTAGAGAAAGAGGAGGATTTAGAAATTGAAAATTTTCTAATAATTCAATTTGATTTATTTTTAATTTAATTAAAAAAATATATTTTTTGAACTCCCACATTGTTCTTCTCATTAAATCTTTATTCAATCGAAGAGTTAGAGCTCGTGTCGGATTGACATTTGCAATTGACTTAGTTAAAAGTCTGTCCACTTTTTTCTTTTTGGTGCATCACTGCCACATTAGTCGTATTGGTTGCATGCATGAAATAAACAAGGAGGTGGATGACTTGAGTGACTGGCTGAAGTCAGAAAATATATGTATAAAAATTGAAGTTTATCTTCAAAATGAGATGAATGGAGAATACGAAATTCATAGAAACAACAAAAAGGTTTAAAGAATAGAGTTGGTAGCTAGGTAGCTCATCATATTGGATATGGGGGTGAGTTGGGTCGACGGACATTATTGCAAGCAACCGAGTGTAATTATGTAGGAGGCAACTGTAGTCTCTATGTATTTGGAACCATTTGTACATCAGCTATCTTCAAAAACATACCTAAAACTTTACATCCTAAGTACATTTAAAAAAACAAGTACTTTGGATGTAAAGTTTGGGGTTTAGAGCATAGAAAGTGGACAAGAGAATACTTGGGTTGCTGACTATAATCTGTAAGTAGTGGTTCTATAATCTCAAATTGATTCAATGGAGCCATTAAACAACACAACCTCAATAAGAAACAACACAGAAAATTAAAGATAAACTATATAACGGGTCCATATATATAGGGATGGACTTAGGATTTCAAAATGAGGTGGACTAGTTTACTTTACTGGGCTGTCAAAGTTTAGGCTCGCCTAAACCCTTATAAGGAGGCTGATGTAATTGGTCATAAATATATAAATTTAATTTAAGAACATATTATTTTTATTTTATTTATTTAAAGAGGTCTATTGACCCCAATAAAGCCACCAACAATTGATTATATATGCTTAGCATTAACACTAACTATAAGAAAAGAATAAAACTCATATGGGCTATAGCCCAGGTTGTACATGTTGTAGATCTCGGCCTGCATATATAGCTTAATGGTAAGAGCATCTGCTTGCACATCAGTCTTCTTAAGTTCAAACCTCAATAGCTGTTGTGCGGAAGCGTCAACCAACTGCGAGTGAAAAATAAATAACAACAGGCAGGAGAAAAATTGAACAAAATAATCAACAAGAACAACACCAAGATTTATACTGGTTCGGCAATTGCCTACATCCAGTTTGGAGGCGATGGAGTATTCCACTATAATCAATGGAGATATACAATAGTGTTTACCACTCAATTTCCCAAAGACCCAAATACACCCAACCTCACACACTCACAAAGGAAGAGAAAACAATGATACAAAGCAAAGAACAACTAGAGAGAATTTGTTTCACTCTTTGGCAAAATGCCTTTCTTGCTATTTTTCTCTTCTACTCAACACTTGGTTGGATGCTTCAAATGAAACCATTTGCTTCCAATTTATAGCCAAAGGAAGTGGCTTCTCAAAGAAGCCAAAAAAGTGGCTTCTCAAAGAAGCCAAAGGAAGTGGCTTCTCAAAGAAGCCAAAGGAAGGTCAAAAAGTCAGATTTTTAAAGCTCTCTCTCTCCTCTCCCCCGTCAGCTCTCTCTCTCTCCCCCGCAGCTGCCCTCGCCCGCGACCTTCCTCCCTTCCCGAAGTCGCACCGGTCGCCTCGCTTGGAGTTGATCTCCGAGACCGGTGCCAAACGAACCAGCACACGACGGCCGACGTTTCCCTACCCACCTCCGCCGCTGCCGTGGCCGGAATCGGCCGGAATCTGCCATGGAAGTCGACGGTTCGTCCGAATGCCATCCGAACTTCCAGCCGCTCGATCTCCTCCGTTTCTCAACCAAATCAGTCGAGTGAGGTATGGATTTTCATCTATTTTTCGTGCTCTATCTGCTGGTTATCTGGGTTTAGATCAATTCAATCTCTAGGTTGTTCGATTTACAATTTGAAATTTGGCCGAAACTTTGGCCCTTCGAAACTACTGTTTCCGGCCACTTTTTGGGGGTGGTCCAAGAACAAACGTGACTCCAAATGGGGTGTTTTACCTAGGGTAGGAGTTTGGAGTCTCGGTTCCACGATTTTTCGGCACACCCGAATCGCTTTGGGCACCCGATCTGCCCCGCGCGTGTGGCGGCGCGTGGGCCAGGGTAGTGGCATGGCTCTGGCCAGTTTTGAGGTCCTCGTGTCGTCACGAGCGCGTGGGATTTCGCGGATCTCGATTCGGAGTCCGTTTGAGCCCCGAACGGATTTTCCATATCGCGCGATCCGTGGGTGCAGTGTCGTGTAATCGTTGGATCGCGCTGAATTTTGGATATGTCGGTCTACGTGACTCCAGGATCGCGTAGGATTCGACGGATTGTGAATCGGAGTCCCGGATACTCCGGAATCGCGAACCCTGGGGCTAGGGTTAGGGTTTTAAGCGGTAACGCGATTTTGGTCAATCCGACCGTCCGATTCGGACCAAATTCGCAGAACATGGTTCCCATCCTATGAGAAACCTTCAGGGAACCCTAGATTGGCCATCAGAGACCGTGGACCCACGGGGTCCCGGGTTGGCCGATCGGGCAGGGTATCGCTTAGCTGAGCATTGGACCTTTTAAAACTGGTCCAAGTGTCTGAAAAGGGCTATTGTGGGTTTAGGAAGAATTTGAATTTGAACGCACGTATTTCTAGGAGCCGGGGCAGGGTGTTTAAATTAATTCCTTTATTCAGCGGTTTAGTGATTTACTATTCTTGATAATCAGGCATCAGAGGTCCAGCCGATCAGCAGGAGGAACCTTCAAAGGGTCAAATTAGCTCGGACCATCTGTGAGTGGACTTTCTTTCAGGCATTATTTTATTAAATGAGTTATGTTGAGGTTTTCCGTAAATAAGATTTTATAATTGATTTTATATTGATTTTTATATAAACGAGTTTTTATAAATAAGTTTATTCGAATAAATTTCCTTATTTGATCTTGAGTAAGTTTTATTATGGTTTCGAATACGATAATTACAGTAATAGTTTTATAAGTCGGTGCTGCTTATTTACCAGTTATAGAAACAGAGGTTGAATTTCAAAACAGTTGAAACCGCAGCACGACTTGAGTTTTACAGTTATTATTCAGAGATTTCTTTTTACAAGGACTTTATTTTAAAACCACCTCGTACCCGTTTTTCTTTATGGTGATTACCCAGAGTCGGACCGATGTCTACGGACATCCAGTCTGATTATAGTTCAGTCAGTGCACTTGACTTGCCTCACGAGTTTCGGGGACGCTCGGACCGTGAGTGCCAGGATTTGCGGCTCGGCAGACTTGGTGTCCCGAGACCTGCCAGGATTGCGGCTCGGCTGACTTTATGTCCCCGAGACCTGCCAGGATTGCGGATCAGGCTGACTACGGTCCCCTGCATCCTGCCAGAGCGACTCGAGCTGACTTGGTGTCATCGAGGAATCTGCCGGCGGGACAGGCTGATCATAGTCCCCTGATTTCGCCAGTTTGCGGCTCGGGTAGCCTGTGTGACGCCCGAGACCTGCCAGGGAATTGACGGAAGTAACAGGGGTACAATTAGGTGGCAGTTTTAAAGGATTTTAAAGCTTTTACTGCAGATATTGTTTACTCATTTTTATTAGTAAATTCATTCGAGCGAAGTTTTAAAGGATTTTGAGCTTTCTTTTATTCAAGGATGATTTTCAGGCATTTTATATTGGTTTCTCAGTGATTGCACAGGTGTATTTTTGGTATTTTTATTCAGTATACCAGTTCTTTGATTCTTCCAGGCAGTAATATCTTTATATCAGATCGATTATGTAAGTTTCTTCATTAGTATACTAATTCATGCTGGTAGAATCTTTTATCTGGTGATATAGTTAAATTTTTGATATATAAATATCCCTAGTTATTTCAAAATGGGGGTATTATATTCTAGCTTGATTTTAAGAATCTCACTTTTTGTCCACTCACAGTTTAAAACTTGTTTTTCGCCCCCAGGTTGTAGAAGTGCATAGGATCCACCACCGGGCCTCTCTTAACCTCCACGCTTCAAAGTCGGGTAAAGTTGTAGAAATTTTTCCTGAAACCCCGTGAACTTTAGAAAATGGCTCTGATATCGAGTTTTTGGGAAAATTTGAATCTGGCAAATTTTGGTTTATTCTATTCTGGCAGTTGGGTGGAAATTTTTGAGATCGTTTACAGGTGAAAATATTGGGACTGGTCAAAATACAGGGGAAATTCTGCCGAATTTTCGGCAGAAGTCTAAGGGAATATTAAAGAGAAATTGAAGTAAGAGGGCAAAAAGGTCAATTGTGCCCGACATTCCCAGGTGTCGGACACGCACAGGACTTGGCTCGAATTTCAAAGTGGAAATTGGGTCGGGTCCTGTCAATTGGTTTGAGACAATAATCAACAAATAGCACCTCCTCCTCCTCCCCCCTTCTAAACTAGGTTCGAAAACTCAACCTCAAGTTGGGTGTAGTCCACGAATTCTTGTTTGTCTATCTAAGTCGTTTGACTATTTTGCCGTATAAAATTATACTCATATTTATGTATTTGTTTAATTGTTTATTTTTATTTGCCCTATCATTTAAAACGGGTAAGATATTGCCATTAATTATCATATTTAATTCCAGATTTCTTCAATTGTATTCATGGACTTCGTTAATTGGTTGGTATTAAGGGCTTAATTTGATAATTTGGCTGATGTCTTCTCCTCCTTTTTTTTTTTCCCCCATCTTCTTTTTACTTTCTTTCTTTTCTTCATCTTCTTTTATTAATTTCTCATAGAAATCCTCAGCCAAATGCATATACTTCTCTTTTTAATATTGAAACAGCTCTGAAATTCAAATTCTCCTTTCAGCAATAACAAAAAAATATATATGTGATGAAGCAGAGGCTCGAATGAGTTATGTTACAACAAATGACATGTTATGTTACATCATAAAATGACATAATAATAATAATAATAATAATAATAATAATAATAATGTTGTTTTCCTTAAAAAATGTTATTAAAATTAGAGTACCAATGTGAAAGTGATGAGTAATAGGCGCCGTGACGGCAGAGTCAACGCCTCCAAATGTGAATACAGAAAACGTCCTCTTTTAGAGTTTCACTCCTCCTTGTCTTTTTCATGGAAAGAAAACCCAACAACTGTCTCCTCGTTAACGTCCTCCTCAAACTCAAAACACTTCCGAATTAATCATTTTCATTTCAACAGTCTTGATCTCTTGGATCCCTGTAGTCTAAGAGATTTATGGTAACTCACCGTTAGATGTAAATTTAACGGTTCACTCATTTATAATTTGAATCGGGTAATAATCATTTATGTCATATTGCATTTATATATATCATTTTGAACCATTGGATTAATATTTAACGGTGAGTGACCACAATCTCTTGGACTCCTGTGGTCCAAGAGATCGGAACTGTTCATTTCAATACCAAATCTTCTCTTCTCTTCTCCCGTTATTTTCTATTTTCTTTTCTTTTCTTTTCTTTTCCGTTCCGAAACAAAAAAAAGTGGGGAGAATTGGTTTGGATTAGACTTTGATGAATGTTTAGAAGCCGGAGGCCGCAGAAGAAGAATGAGATAGGGCAGAGAAATCTCCCTTGCCCCCAACAGACGTCATCACTGCCACTCTGGATTTTCACAGCAGACGCCTAAAAGTTTTCACCTTTTTTGGAGTAGTATTTTGTTGAAAAGGGTGTTCTGTTCCCATTGGTGTAAAATACCATATAAAAGAGGGAGCAGAAGATTCAGATTCTGGGAAAAGATTCAGAAGAATCAAAGAGTCTATTTTCTCAGTCCAACATACATATCCATCCCACCCACCTTCTTCAAAGAGTAAGTTTGCATTTCTCCTTTGTGGATAAAGATTTGATTTTGCGTGTTTATCTGCTCTGTTTCTACTCCTGTTTCTCTCTCTCTCTCTCTCTCTCTCTCTCTCTCTCTCTCTCTCTCTCTCTCTCATGTGACATAGAGAGAGTGGTGAATAAAAGTCAAAGGTGCTTGCTTGGTTGCATTCATAAATCTATAATGGGCTGGTTTAGATTAATGTTTTTGTTGCTTCTTGCATAATAAAAATGAAATCTTTGGAGTTGGTTGGGGAGGACTTCTCATATTTGTTCTTACTTGTAATGAGACTTTAGGGGAAGAAGAGGCTAGAATTCAAATTTTACGTCTGCATTGTAGATAAGGGTTGGACCAATGCTCACTTAAATGTGTGAAGCCTTCACTGGTTGAACCTAGTACACAATGTTCTGGTTGCTGTGCAAGCAAGAATTTGAAGGGATATGAATGTATACTTTAAACATAATCATTGAAGATAGGTTGACTATAATTTATTGCATTTAGCGGCAGATTCACACTAAGATTTGATGTTAGTGGCTTATTTTATGTAGTCAATAAACCAAATGATTTGCCATAACATCATAACTTGTAGGGGAGCTGGTTGAACTGAGGCAATCATGGGAAGCCCTGATGTAAATAGACCCCCACCAAAGCTTGAGGTTTGTAGTGCTTCTTTTGTTTCCTTTAAACTAGAATGAACTTGCAATTAGAGAAAATCTATTTGTTGAACCAGTTTCTGATATGCATTGGTTCTCAATTATAGGGGAAGTATGCTGCAATGGTGGTGTGCTGGCTTCTGGGAAATGGATGCCTCTTTTCATGGAACAGTATGCTTACAATAGAAGATTACTATGTTGACTTGTTCCCGGTAACTGTCCTATCCGATATGATTTCGATTCAGAAACTACAATATCTAGTTTCTACATTGTACCTATCTCTCAGATTTTCTTTGAGTTATGTGCAAGTAGACAATATGTTTTGACAGTTGTAGCATTTGGAATTGGATTGCCTCATCAGTTGAAGTTTAATTTTCTTTTTTCCCCTGATGCAGAGATACCATCCTGCAAGGATCCTCACTCTGGTGTACCAGCCATTTGCGCTTGGAACAATTATAATCTTGTCGTATCATGAGGCGAAGATGAATACTAGGAAAAGAAACTTATTTGGATATGTCCTATTTTTCATAACTTCTCTATTGGTGCTAGTTGTAAGTGCAATTTAAATCTTCAAATAACATCACCAAATGCTGCGATTGAGAAACATATGATTAAGCCTCTAAATGTGCTTCATTCTGCCATAGTTGGATTTAGCTACATCTGGGAGAGGAGGCCTTGGAACTTTTATTGGAATTTGTGCCATTAGTGCTGCCTTTGGAATTGCAGATGCTCATGTGCAAGGAGGAATGGTTGGAGACCTCTCTTTCATGTCAGGAGAACTCATCCAAGTCAGTATTTGTTTTGCATAACAATTACATGCTCTATGTTTCATTTTCGTTTTCCTTCAAGTTGTCGAAATTTGTGGACCTGATTATAAATTTGTGAGTTTTCTTGTTTCAAACTGTTCAGTCTTTCCTTGCTGGTTTGGCTGCATCAGGAGCCCTAACCTCTGCTTTGAGGTTAATTACAAAGGCAGCATTTGAGAATTCCCATAATGGTCTTCGGAAAGGAGCTAGTAGGTTCCAGTTTTCAAGTTCTCATATTTGTTGTTGAACATGTTACTGTTTTCTTTAGGACCATCATAAACTTAAATCTTCTGATATTTTGTATCTGTGCATGGTCTTGCCTACCATATATATATGCATGTTCAACTTACATTAAAGCACTGGCTTTTTTTTTTTTTTTTTCCACTGCAGTTTTGTTCTTTGCAATCTCTTCAATCTTTGAGCTTCTCTGCGTGATTCTTTATGCTTTTGCCTTTCCGAAGCTACCAATTGTTAAGTACTATCGCTCAAAGGCCGCTTCAGAAGGATCAAAAACTGTTTCTGCTGACCTTGCTGCTGGTGGCATCCAAACATTGCCTGAAGCAGTATGTCATTCGCTCCAACATATGCTCAAATAATGCCCCAACGCATTCATCTTCTAATGTTCTAAGAAAGAACAATGTAAATTCATGCAGGATGAGGAAGAGCAGAGAGATCTAGAGCGGCTGGGGAACAAACAATTGCTGCTTCAAAACATTGATTATGCACTCGATATGTTTCTAATCTATGCCCTCACTTTGTCAATTTTCCCCGGATTCTTATCCGAAGACACCGGATCACACAGCTTGGGTACATGGTATGTACTTAAACATAACGTTACTTGGTGTCAACAAGAATTTTGTTCTAAAATCTGGAATTATACATGTCAGGTATGCTCTGGTTTTGATTGCAATGTACAATGTGTCTGATCTGATTGGGAGATACATTCCGCTGGTGAAATTCCTCAAGTTGGAAAATCGTAGAGGGCTCATGGTTGTGATTCTTTCTCGTTTCTTGCTCGTCCCGGCATTCTATTTCACTGCCAGGTATGGTGACCAAGGCTGGATGATAATGCTCACATCCTTCTTGGGTTTATCTAATGGTTACCTCACAGTCTGTGTGCTTACTTCAGCACCCAAAGGTTACAAGGTTTGTACATTGCATTTTATACTTGAAAAGTTTAACAGTTTGTTTAGTTAAAGAAGTAAGATTGATCAGAATTTGGGTTTTGCAGGGGCCAGAGCAAAATGCTTTAGGAAACTTGCTGGTTGTGTTCCTACTGGTAGGTATATTTGCAGGTGTAACACTTGATTGGTTGTGGCTTATAGGCAAGGGCTGGTAAAAATTTGATTTAACTGACTTGAAGGTTGTTCCAATTTGCCACAGTAAGACTGGATTCTGTTTTTTGGTGATTCATTATTAAATGGTAGAAGTAAATATTTGGTTTTTCAGTTTTTTATTTTATTTTATTTCACAAGAACATTTAGGAAGCATTGGAACTAATTCTTTGCTTCTGCATTGTATTTTTTGGGGGAAAACATTTTCTATCCCACAAAACAAATGCAGCCTAAAGGGCCATTCAAATTTAGACTCCAAACTGTTCCATTAGATACAAGCGTAGAGGCTGAGAAATTGGACATGCTGAAGTCAAAATTATTTTGCACCCAAATGCTATGGAGTTATACAGGCCGATGGACCACGCCCAAAAAAAAACAAAAACTCATTCAAAAGAGGAGTGTCAAAATCGCTACAAACAAAAAATTGATGTCCACAAAATAAAACATTTATCCAAGCTGGGCTACGCGACGACAATAATTCATCCGCAATTCGCTCCCTAGAAGATGTAAAACTACCTAATTAAAACTTTATTTAATTAATCTAATCTTCAGATAACAATGTGTTTGGGTTTTATAATCCAAAATTCTTAGCATCTCGCGTCCCAGTTTTGCATTTCTATGCGACCAACATACTCAGTCATGGGGAGTTGCTAATGCTATTTTCTGTCTCTGTGTGTAGCTTTCTAAACACCCCCAACACAAATGGTCATTAATGAGCTTTGGGTGCCACTACCACATTTCTTTAATTCTCTAGCCCCTCCTTGCTTCTTAATTCCAAATCATTTACCATTAATGCACTCCCACAAATTTTCAGCACCATAAATAAATAATCAGATAGAGAATGTCTCAAACCTCAAATTGCCTTTACTATTCTTACCCACTGAGTCTTAATCCAAACTTAAAAGCCAGTCACTTGAGGACCAACTCATTATAGTACCAAGAAGGCAGTGTTCCCATTTTTTGCAGAGGTGAACAATTCAGTTGGTTAAGACAGTGTGTCTGTCCACTACACCTCGATAGGCCGATCCTTTTTCAGTAAATTAGAGTAATTTAGAATATTTCTTTCTAAAAATAAAAATGTAAAGAAATTTGAATTAGTAAAAGTAAGAACTTCCCTGCTGTACTTACTATGAGCTGAAATTTACAGTGGGCAAAATGACAAAAACACCCAACAGCCGTTTGTCTACTTGCATCACGTGAACCGACACGACAGGGATTACCAAAAAAATGGGGCAAAAACCCAGACTTGAATCTTGATCCCCTCTCTCTCACCCTAAACAAACAGAGACACCAAAATGATCAGGGGCAGAATCGGAAACAACAAAATGGACGGTGACGATGCGGTCGCTTGCGCCTTATCGAACTGCAGTGAATCTACGGCCAGCGGCATGTTCTCCTGGTCCGGGCTACACGTGGACTCGTGCGGTGGGTGCGCACTGTACATTATGGCCCGCAGCACCGCCGAAACAGTGGGTATGTACGCTGTTTTGTTCCGGGCCAGCAGCCACGTCAGCCCCATGAGCTGGCAGTCCCTGTTGAACATCTTGCTCGCTCTGTCGCTCGTGGACTTGTCCCCCGCCGTTCCGTTCTTGCTCCCACCCTTGAGCTGCAATTAGTAATTACCAGTCAAGTAAGACGGCATTCTGGTCAAACAAAACAAAATATGTTATAGAATTGTGGAAAGACGAAACTGACCTTCTGGAGAGCGCCGAGGCACTTGGTGCAGCCAGAATACGAAGAGTTGCGGCAGTTCTTCTCCAAGTTCTTCACGGCAGCGGTGGGCGTGGCGTTGTGAAAACCTAGCGACAGGTTAAAAGCGGCGGGGCAGCTGAGGGAGCCGATCTGGTGGAGCCGGATGCCGCAGAAGCACAAAACGGCGTCGCAGCTGGCGTTCGGCTGAGGAATCCGGATATTTCGGCCCACAAGCGAGGACTGCAGGGAGTTGACGCACTTCTGCGAGTCGTCCGGCATCATCGGCTGGTCGAGGCCGGCGGAAGGAGCCGGAGCCGATGAGGGGAGTTCGAGAGCTGACCTGGCATGGGCAGCGAAGAGCCAGGCGGCTAGGACAGGGCAGCATCGGCTGCGGTCGAGGTCTCGGCCGCATGCTTGGCTGACGCCGCCGAAGAGCTCATCGGAGAGGTCGAGGTGGCAGGTTTGGGTTGGGGTTTGGGACGGGAGGGCCGGGACAGTGTTGGGGCTGGAGTACTCGCCCGGTTTGAGTGGCTGGGGGTGACCGGTTATCGGTTGAGCAAGTAAACCGGCGAGGGTAATGTTAAAGCTGGATATTAACAAGAGAAGGAAGAAGGTGAAAGTGGCGGAGGTTGGAAATGATGGCATTTTGAGGTGAAGTTGTGTTTGTTTCTGAGGAAAATGATGATAAGCGGGACGAAAGTGAGGGAAAGATAAGCACTTTGATATCTGATTTTGTTTTTGTTTGAGAAAGGAGAGAGCTTTATGCTTCTTTTTGAAATTATGAAATAGTAAAGGTGAAAAAGGAGGAGATTCTGAAATATTCAAAGGACAGCCATTGTGTTTTTGCTTTTCAGGGCTGCAAGGCTGCTGCTGGCACCCACTGTCTCCTCCTCACGACCTAAACAGAGCAAAAGCCAAAACAACTGAGCAGAGATGGGACTGAGAGAACTGTGAGATAAATGGTAGAAACCCACCCAGAAAGAAAGATCGGTTTTTTCTCTTTTCTTCTTTTCTTTGTGGTTGTTTCTGTTTTCTTTCTCTAGAAATGGTGGATATGATTTGATGGGTTTATAATCCAGATGAAAAAGGAAGGATGAACCGTGAGCTGACTCAGAGAGAGAGAGAGAGAGAGAGAGAGAGAGAGAGATAGATTTATGCAGAGACGCTCTCTCTACTGTGTATAGTTCACTCACGAAGTACAGTGGGCATTCATCAGTTGTGTATTATACTATATAGTATATGAACTATATGGAAAAGGATTCTACTTTTGGATTCAATTATTTAAAAAGGAAAAGGGCAATTGGGTTGGGTTGTGGGGTCCAGGAGAAATAGAAGATATTCGTTTGGTAGAGGCTAGACTGAGAAAGAAGGGGTGGTATAATACTGGGTTTTTTGCATGATAAGAAAAAAGGCTGTCTAAAGATTTGGCAGCTTGTGGTGTCATTTTCCTTTTCATTCTCTATCCTCCTCACACTCTGATATGATATGAAATGAAGGTGCTCTATCTCCTCTCTCTTTCTTTTTATTTTTTCAAGTTTGAGTGATTGCTGAGCACCATGAACTTGCCATAGCCTTTTTCCTACTTTTGCTACAGAAGAGGCCAGAGGGTCATTGAGCCATTGATGTCCCATTTTGTGCTAATGACATCTTAATAATCTAATAATGATATAAAGTATAAACCAAGCAAGCAATAGCCATATTATTAATCATATTAATATTCATATATAATAAATAAATAAAAAAGCCAAAAGGGTATAATTATTAATGAGAAATTAGCATGGCCAACAAGAACAAGGTGAATAACAGGCAGAAAAGATTCTAGATTTGAATCATTACATTCGTGTAATGCGTGTGAATTTAATGTGTTACCGCTCTAAAGTTCTTTAAAAATGAAAAAGGGGTAAAGGTTAAAAAGAGAAAGCAAAAGAGGGATGGGAGAGTTTTTGTGTATTGAAACTTGTGCATGAAAAAGGAAACAAATGTGGAATGGGAGGGCATCCTAGGTAATTGACCGTTTCTGTGTTGAACCCTTTCAAGCAAGCACCATATGCGTGACCTTGAGCGTGTGTGGTTACTGGGTAATAGCTCCTCCTTCAGACAAAAGTCATCGTGTGCCTGCGTGACAGCCAAAGCATCCAACTTTTCCACAAATTATTTTTCAAAAAGATAACATAAAGTAATACAAAACTGGTCAGTCAGAGAGTGAGAGAGAGAGAGAGAGAAGACATTACATTGCAGTTCACATGGAACGAAATGGAATGGCCACACTCCAAAGTTCCAAACACTGTTTGTTTTACCTACCCTTTTTTATATGCAGAAAAAAGAAAAATTGTAAAATGTCCAAAATGGTGTCCATTATCTTTGCTTATTGATATTCCATATCTACAGAGGAAAAATTAGCAGAAAAAAACCAAGTAGTAGGTTCCAAATCACAGAAAAGATAAGAGAGAGAGAGAGAGAGTGGAATATATATATACAAGGGAGAGCAACAGTCCAAGGGAGAAATGAATGAATGAAAGGAGATGCATGTTGTGTTTAAAGACAAGACAAACATAAAGCGCCAATCAAGCAAAAATTATTCCAACCAAAAGTTCCTTTGGGAAAAGCTCAACACTCTCTCTCGTTTGCCCCACTGGTTTTCTTTTTTTTTTCCTTCATTTTAAAGCTTTTTCTCTCCCTTGGGCTCTCTTGGGTTGGGTCCCCCCTCTGTGTTTTAAAATTGTTAGAGATCACTAGGCTTTTGGTGTGTTTTAGTGCAAGCCCCATTCGTCCTTAAAAAAAGCTAATGGACTTGGCTTTTCTTTAAGATTTTGAATCAGAGATTATTTTATCAAAGAAGATTAGGTCAGAAGGAAAAGCAATAGATAGATGATCCTCCTCGCAAAGTTTTTGGTAATTGAGCGTAGAAAGTAGGAGAGGAAAAGCCTAAAAGGTTCAATGATGGTGTTGTTGCAAATGCAGGCTATTAGTATATACACTCTCCTAGTACGTACGGTTGTCGGGTATTGGCAAGCCTTGTACGAAAAGAAAAGACATGGTGTGGTGTCTTCAGGGGAGATTCGGGCCATTGTCGATTGCAAGGGTGAGGATGTGAGTGTTGAATAGTTTGTATCTGTGCACAATAACTATTCACTTGAACATTGTTTGAGATATCATGGTGACAATCTGAATTGTGCGTTCAATATGAATTTATCTTATATGTTATATCTCAAATTGGTTTGAGTAATTCCCTTCCCCTTGTACTAAAAAAAAATAAAAATTGAGAGCAAACATAGTCTGATTCGATTAGCTTTAGGTATCAAACTGCATACTTAACTATTGCAACATTATGATTATGTTTAACCTTCAAACTAGTAGTATAATCGAACCAGATCAATTTAGTTAATAACCAGTTTGATTCAGTCATTTTCTCTCATACATAATTATGCAAATGTTTTTTTTTTCCTGTCAGAAGATGAACTTCATTCCAAAACCTCACCCCAAAACGGGGAGGGCACTTAAACAACAAACAAAGCAACCCAACAAGGAAGCCCAAAGAATCTAACTAATCTCCAATATCATATGAACAAGAATAAACAAACTGTCCCAAATAATGATATCATCAGGTTAACAAAAATAAAAATGACAAAACTAACTGGATTAAGAACAACAAAACAACCCAATAAGCAAAACAACGTCAAACTCAACAGAAAAACTAAACCAACACAGATCTGCCACCATAAGCTAACAACTCTTAGAACAGCCCCGACAAGGCAAGAGAAACATAATCATAAGACTATAAGGAGGTGGTGCGAGCACCTGAGCTGTAGCGGTGTCGTAGCTCTACACAAATTTCACAATGTACTCAAGCTGTAGCAGTAAGGCAAGGGTAATTTTCACTAGAGTTGGGTAAAGCGGTGCTGAGGTAATTTTCACCAAATTAGCTTGAACCTAATTATGCAAATGTTATATCACATATATCAAAGGGAATTTCATATCCTAAATTGAACAACAATTAAGAGCATTTCTTATCCTTGAAGATGCGTAAATTTTAAGAAAGGGATTAGATGAGCTAGGGATTTAAGTTTATAATATTAACGGTGATCATCAATATCAAAAGTGTAAAAGGCAAACTAAAAGTAAAGTAATTAGGATTTAGATGACAAAGAAAAATGAGCCGGCCGGTTCAAGCCAAACTGAAACAGATGACCTTGTTCATGATTTACACGGCTCTCTCTTCCTCTTCTTCCTGATCAATAGAGGAAAGGTCGACATGTGTCGTCGAGTGTCAAAGTCTTCAAATAAATCATCGGTTTCCATTTATTTTCTAGCCACCAAATAAAAGTTATTTTGACCCAAATGCGCATTTTCTCTGAAAAAACAATGAAAGCATGTGAAGAATAACAAAAAGAATCGATCAATCAAGCCGCCACTAGTCCATTTTACCTTCTTTTTTTTTTCAATACTAAACTTCTTGCCTAGACAAGACGTTTTTTTTTTTTTGAATTTATAGCGCAATAATTATGTCATGCTTTGCTTGACTCCTTGAATGAAGATCATATGTCAAAAATTGATGGAAAAAAGGAGGTGCTAAATGTGTCGGGTTGAATTTGCCCCCACTTTAAGTGGAAGAAAAGGCTCTCACAACTTCAATATTCTTTCTTTGTGTGATTGGAACAAATTCAATGCACACTTTCTATTGTCACAAAGACAAGAAAAATAAAAGATGAATACGAATGTTTTTCTTTCACGTGTTCCTTCGAACTTAATAAAAGAAAATAATTAGTGGAAAATGATGAGGTTCCATTCCCACAACCCACTTTTTTTTCTTTTTTCGTCATAAACAAGTTTCATTAATATAGAAAGACAAAGCCAATTACATCAAAATAAAATTTTAAAAATGAGTTCAAAGGACATAAAACCCATTACAGATAGAAAGTCCACTAATTTCCTACACTATAATCCTATCTGTTTTATTTGGTAGCAAGCATGGCCACATATGCTCCACACAATAATTCAACACCTGCTAAATTATGTGGTTGTGTTCGTTTGTTTGTTTTTTTTTTTCTGGTGGAACAATGATGATATGAAGAGGCATGTGAAGACAATAACACACTTTTTGAGTACTTATGAGCTTTGAAATCAAAATTTTATTTTTTATTGAACAAGTAAGTGGGTTTGTGGATATTGGGCGGTCGAGAAAAAGCTAAGAAGAAAGACTGAAAGTAGATCGAATACGCACGAAAATGCGTAGCTGATTGACCAAAACGAAAAGAAGAAGCAGCTTCATTTTCTTCCAGATCAACCACACTACTACATACATGGTCAGCGTACTTGGCAGGTGGCAAAAACTCAAAACCCAAAATAATGATCATCATCAGAGTTCTACCAATGTACGTTTGTATATGCTAAATATGCAAAACGCGTACAAATTAGACACATAAAAAAAAAAAAAAAAAAGTGAAGAAAAGATAAAAGGGGAGATAAATTTATATTGTGGCAATGAACATCTTCATATGATAAATGTGGATTAATCATTAATTCATTTACTATGAATATATATATCGATAGTCTAAACTACTGGCGATGAGTTTTCTCACACACACACGACTATGATGTCATTGAGATTCAAATCTTAAATATCTGGTATGCAAGTCAAAATTCTTTTTCATTAGACTAGACCCCGTTGGCCTATATTTTTTATGTGCCTCACAGCTTGCTACTACATAGATTTAATGGAACATGTACGAAATGAGGACTTCGGAACTTATCAAAAAAGACCTATAGTTTGCTTCTCTGTAATTCATTTGAGTTTGTAAGTGATGGGCCTACATGTACCAACAATATAAGATGAACTACCCAATTGGATCAATTTTTCACGTATCATTTCACTTACGTACTTCCCATAGACATTCAATTTTTTTACCAAGTTATACCAGAAAAAGTTCGATAGCTCCCACCCAGACTTTTTTTTCCTTCTTCCCGGATATATATGTAGAGATCTCAAGAACCATTGAACTGTACATTGTTTAAACCTTGAACTCATGTATTTTTGCTGGCAGAGCTGATCGAACAGACATGCATGCCAGTGGTGACGGCAGGGTGGTAACAAGTCAGAATATACTAAATTCAAACAACATTAATATTTTGGCAAAGAAAATGATAACAGATGCTTTGACAAGAATATTTTCTTCACAGTGCATGGAATGGAACAAACCTAATTTGCAATTAATGTGCATGCAATTCTACTTTGGTACACACCAAAAAAAAAAAAAAAAAAAAAAAAAAAAAAAAAAAAAAAAAAAAAAAACTGGAGTTAATTAATAAACAATGACGACAAAGAATCTCATTATCCACATCAACTACTTGTACCAGAAATCAAATCAAACTAGAAACACAAAACAGAAGATTTGAGTCTAAAAGATCTCTACATAATATCGTTAATATCCAAAACACTCTCTGGGATTTCAAACTTCAACCAGTCGCTGCAATAGCTTTCTTTTTCATCCTCTGTGCTGCTGTTTATGTATGTTCCCGATGAATTCAATGCGGTGGGGCTTGAATAAGGCGTCGACATAACAGAATCGAAGCTGAAATCGCTACTTCTGTTGTAATTCAAAGATTGGAAATAATTTTCGGGCAAATCAGGAATGTTTGTGGGATCACTTGAAGTAGTGCAAGGCACATAGCTTGGTTGGCAAACAGCAGTTTGATGATCAGCCCCCAAATTTGAATGAACCATATTTTCTTGGGAAACTGTGGGGCAGTTAAAGTTGGTCATGTTGGGTGAGTACCCTTCCGCATTGATCACTTGCATAAGCTGTTTCATTTTCGCCACGTCAGCAGAAAAGTCCCCTTGGATGAGATCTTGGAGCTGGTCATGGGACTGTAAAGGTGGGAGCACTTGGCTATTTTGCGGCTGGGAATTGCAGAGCTGGTTTTGATCATGGAGATTATAGTTTTGGGAACACAATTCTGGGTTTTCTTGTTTGATTGACAACAGATTGGTTGCCAGCCTTAGCAGCTCTGGATTGACAAGCGGTTGCTGCTGCTGGGTGCTACTCAGCAAGCTTGACAAATTGAGAAGGGCAGCAGCTGGATTGTTGCACATATATGAGCTGAGAATTGAGGACAGATCAAGAAGGTCGATTCGTGGAGCATGTGTCACCGGATCAATTCCCATTTTAAGGAGCCTCTTTCTGATATGCGTGTTCCAGTAGTTCTTGATCTCATTGTCTGTCCTCCCTGGCAACCGAGCTGCAATAGCTGACCATCTGACATTATTGGAAAACAGATAATTTGGTCAGGAGGAGCAATTAATTACAAAAAAAAAAATCATATTAAATATGTTTAGCAATTAAGCTTACTTGTTTCCCAGGATGCTATGTAGCTGGATTATAGTCTCTTCTTCTTCAAAGGAGAATCTTCCTCTCTTTATATCAGGTCTCAGGTAGTTTGTCCATCTAAGGCGGCAACTCTTCCCACATCTTTCAAGCCCTATACATGTAATTACATTTCAATCATTAATTAGAATGAAAACAAACTGTTTGATGAACATGATCATATATATGTACATGTACACACCTGCGTTCTTCGGAAGGTTTCGCCAATTCCCCGTTCCGTGTTTCTGAACGTAATCGACGAGCAAAGCATCTTCTTCAGTAGTCCATGGACCTTTCTTGAGTCCATTTTTATCACAGCAAGGAGCTCTTCCCATCTTGGCAATGGCACAGCAGATGTTGTTATCAAACTTGATGTGGACCTGGAGATCAGAAGTTTTCGATTTCGAATTAAGCTACTTTGTGACTTATAATTGGAAAGTAGTGCAATTAAGTTGCTGATGAAAAGGGAAAGATGAGGAATATATATATATATCTAGCGGAGGGATGAAGTTTGAGAAACAATTTGAAGTCAAAGGGATTTGGCGCCGGCCTCATGCCACATGTCCATTTATTTATGTGCAGTATATGAATGTAATATTAGGTATATAATTAAGCTATAAGCACACGCCAAAAAAGCAACAAAAAATAAAATTAAAACAAAGCCGAGGAATTGGGTCACATGTAAAAGTAAACATGGTGTGTCTAGTTTTATTAATCTTATCTTATGCATGGATACAATTGTGCCAGCGGGAATAATACAAACTATGAAGCTTTTGGACGTATGGGGTTGACTTTTTTATTTATTAGTTTTAATTTTTCTTCGTAAATGTATGTACCCAAGTACTGAAAATGATGGGGCGGTAGGGTTGTTAGATCTGCTATCAACAAGGAGAAAAGCTTCCATCCCTTCTGTTTCGTGATTCATTCACCATTTGATCATATTTTCTATCAACTTTCTGAGGTTACTTGTTGTCGAAGGGCTTTCTTCATTTACGTTGGCTGTCATCAGCAAAATGCTCCACAATATCATATAATATTACAAAATTTACCCAGAAAAAAAAAAAAAAAAAAACCAAGCGTTTCACTTCACTTACGTTAACTGTCATAAGAAATAATAATTCACCTCTGAAAAAATTTTTAATTTCGCCGTTGAAGATGAACGTCCCAATTCAAAGACTTCATAGAATCATGATCATGCATTGGTGATCATGCAACATTATTTTTTTGAACATATTTCACCATAGTTGTCAATCATTGATAAATTAGAAAACGGAAGTTTGATTCATGTCGTGTTTTTTTTTTTTGGTCATGATAATATTGAATCCTTTGACTATCTTTTTCAGAATTTGTCTTTTTTCTAAAAGAGTTCTAAATTTCTTGATTGGTTGAAATCTACTATAAATAATTGAAAAAATTTCTTTGGTTGGTCCTACAATAATTGACATAATGTTTTTATTTTGTCAAACAAATTTAGTTCTATGTTGAATGCTGCCGTTTTGAAGAATGCTAGGAACCTAATTGTGAATTGCCTTAGCACAAAAGATAAACAAAAAAAAAAAACAAAAAAAAATGTTTATTTGATTTTCCGCACCTTTAATCATTCAAAAATAATAAACCCAGAAAAGTTCATGATGATGTGTCATGTTGTTAACACATGTTCCCTAACTTTCCAAGCTGGAACGTCTTAGAAATCAAGCCATTAAAATCTAGCCACGTATAGCAAACGGAGACAAGTGTACTTCCTACTTTCCAACAACAAAGTCAACCCATCTCCTGCAATCCTGAACTGACAAATGTCCTCTTCCGGCAGCAAGCAAGTGTGCTTCTTTTATCTGCAGTAGCATTGTAACAAGAAATCTGAGTCATTGAAAATCAGGTGCTGTAGTCCATCCACCTCTATCTAACATTACCCAAATTGGTCAATTATTATCTTATTATATAATCTCAATCTCACTGAGATTTTGCCTTGAAGTCAAATCAAATTGCTGCTTGCTTGTTTGCTTTGCTTTCCAGTTTTCACATTTCTTCTTTCACTTCCCAAACTACAAAAAGAAAATCTAGAAGAAGTGATGCTTTTCTGCCCTCGTATTGAATATGGGTGCTGCTTGCTTTCTCATCGTAAGGAGTCACTCCTCCTCATCACAGTTTAACATACATGTAAAAATAATTTATTAAAAATATTATACTGTTATTAATAAGAATATAAGAATTCCTACTTATATAATAAAAAAGAAAAGTATTTTACATTAAATATTCATATCTCGATAAAATAGGTCATTTGTTTTCAATTCTGTGATATCAGCTGTTGAACTTAGAGAATAAGTAGTTTATAAGATCAGCACATGCGCTATAAATATTATATATTCCATGTCTCAAAATAGTGTAATTGTTAAGCAAACCATAATTGTTATCTATGTCTCCTTGTTTGCTGTCTACAGGACACACACACATATATATCCCATTTAATTTCTTTGGATCAGCAATGAAGCTTTTAGAAACTTCAATTTTATGGCTGTGACACGTGCCCAAATATTATGTAACCATAATATCCATTTTATGTGGTCGTGGAAAGTTTTATGCAGTGTGTGTGTGTATCGTCACTACATATATAAATAATTTTTGCTTGTTGAAGGGTTTGTGATGATGAATTTGATGCATGCCTTATGCCTATACGTACACATTATATCAGTTTAGGTAATTACTTGTCGCAAATCTAGGGTTGGTAGCACCTGTATGTATTATATTAAAATTGGGTTGAATCGTCTATAAAAACGTTGCTATCTAACTTGTTCTTGTTGATTGTCAGGCCTCCAAAATCTCCCAACAAACTTTGAATATCAATGGCTTCTGTTTTTTAGAGAATTATGGGGGTACGTACTTAATTAACAAAATTAAAACTGATTTTATTTGAGGAATGACTTTTAGGGTATTCTACAAATTTTTTTTCAACGATTCAAACCATCTATTGTTTAGGTCTTCATTCATAGATCATCATTGCAAACAAAAATTGACAAATTGAAAATCATTTAGACATTTAATTGTGTCATACAAAATCAATGAACACGGCGCTTCAAGAAAATATATATTAAAATTTCAATAATTTAATTGAGTAGTCAAATGATATCGGATTCAAGTGATTTTTTATATATGGATATGATCGATCGGCTTTAAAAAAAAATAAATTAAATTAAACTAATTTACAGAGAAGAGATTCAAACTTGAATGCAAAAGAGCTTTAAACTTACTGTCCTGATCAACTGACTTAACCCATATATATCGAGCGGCTTGTTTCTAAATGAGTTAGGATCTAAGTGTTTTTTTGGATGTAAGAGAAATATAGATCGACCTCTTAATATTCTACGCATCCATGCAGGTAGGTGTTGTGTATGACAACATGAGATCTATATATATTTGTACTATAAATTTGAGGGATTGAATTACAGATCTGGCCGTTGACCGTTGACCCCCTCTTGAGGGCTTAGCTGTTGTCACTTGTGTAAACACGTGTACAAGAATTGCGGTACCAAGATTGTATGCGATGCATGGCAAAATTACACGTAAAATGACCGACGTTGTTGGTTGTTCAACCTTTTTTTATTTTTCGGCCACTGCGCTTGACTTCACTTATATGATGATGATGTGGTACTAGTGATATCAAAATTAATGGATTATATTAATAGCTAGTGGGGATGGTTTTAGTGCTGCAGGGAAAACCTGACATCGTCTCAATTTTTTTTCTCTTTAGAGTCTTGATTTCGAGTGCATATATAACTATATATAACTGCTCTTAATTACATAAGTTGACTAAAAGCGCATTTTTATTTTTAATTTATTTAGAATATCGGGACCTTTTTATAAATAAAAAAAAATTTTGATTTTTGCTTCTCCAATTTCCGTTGATATGCAGAATGTAAAAGAGTTTGGACTGGGTCGAGCCCTTTTTGGTTCCGTTGACTTGGGCTATTGATTTAGTTTTGGGCAAGCTTCCACCAATGCTTAGGCCCTGTCTTAATTATTGGGTAGGGAGCTCACTCAAACTAGAGAGCAACATTTAGACCTAACCCAACCCAACCCACAACTTTATGTACTGGGTATGTACGTAACAAGGTGTTAAGCAGTTCCCAAAATAGGTGATGGCCATCATCACCCTCCATTGAAGCCACATCAGTTTCACTACAATCTTGTGCCTTCATCAAACACACCCATTTTGGGAAGTGTGTTTTTGGGGCTCTACATTTTCGTTTTTGCATTGAGTCAGGACAAATCGTTTCAAGGCTTTGAATATTTTCTCCTCCTAATACAAATGTTGCTCGAACATTATTGTCTTCCCATGCTGATCTCAAGCTGATGTACTGGTTGAACAAAATGGGCTCATACCCTTTTCGGTCTGTGATCATATCTCTGTCATAGACTGGAGGAGATTCATATACAAGATATATAAGTCTCCCCTAGACTTGTGCACATAAGCCCAACATTTATTGAAATGGTTAGCAGATCGTCCATCCACAACGTGACGATACGTTGTAGCAAGGCAGATGCTAGAGTTTGGAAAAATTGTTGCTTGTAATGCAAGAACTGAAAATACAAATGTGCTTGTGCCATTGGAAACTGAAATCAAAATGCATATTATTATTGTTATTATTCAAATCAGGCAATTGAGGAACAAGGTGATCAAATTCTTTGACATGCCTTTGGTGGTTGCCTATAATTAATAAGATGGTTGAAATTGGCCGTGGACTCAACAATGTCGAGTGCGACTGAAGAGTCGTTTGCGGAGTAGAGGATGTAAGGCATGGTGGGAGGTGGGGGACAAGTGAGGTGGCCACAGAGAGGGAATAAGCGTTGGAGAGAGAGAGAGAGTGTTTGAATGTTGGAAGGAGAGTTTGGGTGAGGGAATTCATAGAAGTAGAGGCGTCTAACAGGTTGGGGCATGGAAAAAGCCAAGGCAAGTCTAAGAAAGTGAGGGGAAGAGAGGTGGTGGAGAGAGACTTGGCATTGCTCTAGGACCTTATAAACCAACTTTCCACTAGTACATGAATTATTTTCGGGTCCTATATGTAGGTGTGTAGTGTGTGGTAGAGATACGTGAAAGGTAATTTGAGAGGGATCTCTTGATGAAATAAGCTTGGGCGGGAAGGGGATGTTGAAAGTAACAAAATGTGAGGAAACTTCATGGAAAGTGTCACCTTATTTCTCATTTTCTGACGACCTTTTTTTTTTAGGTACACATTTTTTCTGATAACTTTAATTCACCATATTGCGTGATATTATAGATGTGTTCACAAATGTCCAGATCATATGGGAATCTCTAACGCGGAATCATTATTAGTTACCTTGAAAAAAGAAAATCAAGAAGAAAATCAACTCTCAAAACCAAAACCACAACCACAACCACAACCACAACAATTGATGACACGTTGGAATGTGAGTCCCAGCGTCCACTAATCCCACATCGTTTCAGCAGCCAACCAGGCGCTTTCAGCAGCAGGGCCCCACCAGAGGATTCCCAGCGGAATCCGACATCAGACCACAAATCAAAATACCAAACAGATGTTCCATTTGGCAATGCTAAACTTCAAAGTACGTTAAAGGACTTTTAGACGAAATTAGAAGCGCTTTTCGCTCCGTAAAAGTGCTTTTAGCAACGCGTACCAAACATGTTTTTTTTTTGAATGATCCGAAGAGAGAAACACTTTTGCAACGGAAATAGCAATATTTTGTATTTCGGTCATTAACGCTGTAAAGATAACAAAACTAATGCTAACCTCTTTTCACAGGTAGAGCATAGAACGACAGAATAGGAACGTTCGCTCCCCTTCATCCATCGTGTGAATAGTAGTAATTTCCAATCCAAGACAATTACTTTGCCTTCACTTCCTCAATAATTTCGATCACATTTTAATAGCTTCCTTCGGTCATGCTTAATGGCATCTATCACGTTTCCACAATGAGCTTTATAAGAAGAAGAATAAGTCAACTGTATCATATCATATAATCTCCACATTCCGCGTTTTCTCTGCAACTTTTGGTTCTCTGGATCCGAAAAGCCTCTATCTTTAACCCTTCTGAGCCTCAACTGCATATTCTCCCCGAGATTTGGTCTACTTTTCCGCCTGAATTCTGTTTCCCGGGTATTCAGAATCTCACTTCCATCATTCAGCTTATCTGGTAAATGGTCATAGGCTCTCATCTCCTCGGCTCAATAGGTATTTGGTCTTCTTTCTTTGCCTTCTCACCCAATTCGAACTTTTTGCTCTTTTCCAAGTTTACCCAATGGATTTGTATTGTTGGTTTATCTTTTGCTTCAAAAGACACTGTATTTCTTTTCATGCTGAGACTTGAAGATTCAAAATTTGAACATTTTCTTTCCTGTTACTTTTCCTGTGTATGTATTCTCGGCATCCAAACAGAATTTATTTAAATGATGTCTTTGCCCTTTGGCCTTTGGATATCTTGCATAGACTGAATTTTGAGTGTGTTCTTCAGTATCCTGCAAAGTTACTATTTTTATTTCTAAATCACTATTATCATTGGTTGTAGAAATGGCTATCTTCAGGCTTTTTATTACAAAATATTGCTAATTATGATTTAAATAATACAGTTGGAGGAAAAATGGCACATTCCAACTCTGGGGAGGACTTCTTGAAGAATTTCAAAATTCCAAAGTATGTACTAGTGCCAAAATCAGAGAGTGAAAGTGTACCTAATGTACCTGTTGTACCCGAGTGTCCAGTTTTAGTGTTTATCAACTCCAGAAGTGGTGGTCAGCTAGGTGGGGATCTTCTTGTCACGTACCGTTCCCTTCTCAATGAAACTCAGGTATTATTATATTTTTTTCTTTTCTGTATGATCAAATGTTGTTAAATTTCTCAGTTTAAATTATGGATTGATTATTACTTCAGCGGTTGCATTAAGCGGCTATTTTTATTTCAATTTTTTTGCGAATCTGATCTTGAACTAGCTTATTTGTAGGTTTTTGATTTGGGGGAAGAGACTCCTGATAAGGTTCTGAGCCGAATCTATGCCAATCTGGAAAAACTCAAGCAGAATGGGGATGAATTTGCTACAAAGATTCAAGAGAAATTGAGAATAATTGTGAGTCAAACTATAATCAACATAAATGGTGTGCTATTTTTATTTTTATTTTTATTTTTATTTTTATTTTTCATGACCTTGCAGGCTGTTGCCCTTTCCTGTTTCTGACATGTACCAAATCCTCTAGGTTGCAGGTGGTGATGGAACTGCTGGTTGGCTTCTTGGAGTTGTTTCTGATCTTAAATTATCTCATTCACCCCCAATAGCAACAGTACCCTTGGGAACTGGAAACAATCTTCCATTTGCATTTGGATGGGTAGGCAATTTCCTGTCCCAGTGGCTTTTATGGTCTAGAATTACCTAAATCATATTTGGATGCCTGGTTGCGTTGTCATTTATGCAAAACCACAATATGCTTTGATATTATGCAGGCAGTCAGTAGTTACAACTAGGATTGCACTCATGTCTTGTTGATTCTTGTACCTTTCAGAGTTCAACTTGTTAATGCACTCTATGGAAGGGCATTTTGCGCCATTCTTATTGTAGAATTAGTTCTCTTCTTAATCTTTTCTTTTTACTCTCTAAAATCTCAGAATTTTTTATTTATTACAAGTAGATGTGCATACTACCAATACATTTCTCAATTTCTTGTTTGAAGACACAATATTTACCAGCAATCCTTAAGTAGTGCTGCCATGTTTGTACTTTACTCAAGTTTAAATTTTCTGAGTGATTTGTAATTCTCATGGCTAAGGTAATAGTGCAGCCATTGATTGCTTGCATCATGCATGACATGCTGTTTGATAATTTATCAGGGGAAGAAGAATCCCGGGACAGATCCTCAATCTGTGAAATCGTTTATGAATGAAGTAAAGAAAGCCAAGGAAATGAAAATAGACAGGTTTGACAGTCATCATTGTTTCTTTTTACATCTTGATTTTTGTAAATTCGAAGTGCTGTAGATTCACAGTACTGTTTCTAGATGATTCACATCTCAGCATTTAAATCATCTCCTTAATTGTTTGCATATAATAGATTTACCTGTCTGCAGATGGAGTTTTGAAGTATGAATTCTTTGATGACTAATTTTATTCAGTCCTTTTTTTTCCTTAAGTCTCCTTCATCTTCATTTCAAGTTTTAACCAGTTCTCCTTTTTTAGTAAATGCAAATTCTGATTTTGTTTTTTCTTCCCTATTCTGATATAGCTGGCACCTCCTCATGAGGATGAAGACTCCAAAAGATGGTCCATTGGATCCCATTGCTCCTCTTGAGCTTCCACATTCTTTGCATGCATTTGGTCGAGTCTCTGATACAAATGAGATGAGCGTGGTAAGTCCTCTCTTATCTGTTTTAGTAGCGAAAAGAACCAGATCCATAGAGTAGCAGGCAGTTAAAATCAGTTACTTTGCAAATTAAGTCAAGCTATCTTTCAGGAGCTGAGCCAGCTTTCTGTTCGTGGTTGATTTGTTTCTGAACAAATCTAATGCAGATAGATTTTAAAATTTCATGGTTTCACTGTTGACCTTAGATGTGTCAAAATTGCATATCACTTGCGTATGATTGCAAAAGGGCCTGATTTCTAACTAGAGTCTAATTTTTTTTTATTCTTGCTATGTTCCTTCATCAACCTATATAACCAAATGCAGTTACCCTTCAACTTTTCAATTTTTATGCGCTTTTTCTAAGCACAAATTTCAACCAAAATTATCTAGGAGTAATCAAGAAAATGCAATCAACTGATGGAATGATGTTTAAAAGATGCGTCACTTTTAAATGTTTGGCGTTCCTTTTGTGAAAGCTCAAAGCTCTTCTCTTTCTTGTTGGAGACAAGTTTGGTCTGCTGTTTTATACACAAATGTTTGGGTGCTTTGCAGGAAGGTTGCCATACATTTCGTGGGGGGTTTTGGAACTACTTTAGTATGGGTAAGAGTTCTTCCCTTGGAGTCCTGTCAAATATTTTGAGCCTTAATCTGCATAGCTATCTCATTCTTTCTAGAAAATGTCTCCTTTTGCTGAGTCGATTTAAGTTCCACCATTGTCACTTGTTTGTAGTGATATTCAAAATTAGTATCTTATCTTCTTTTTCCCTGCATATAAGCCAAATAATTGTTGATAATATCTTCCTTTACTTAACTGTGTTTTTTGAAATGGACTACATGTTTATGGTTGTAGGGATGGATGCTCAAGTATCATATGCATTTCATACTGAGCGAAAGCTGCATCCCGAAAAGTTTAAAAACCAGTTTTCAAATCAGGTACATACTTCTTGAAGAACCATTATGATCCATGGATATTGTGTAGTTAAATCATGATAATTATTTGATATATTACTTAAGAAAATTTATAATAGATAACACAAACTAAATGGTAGGATGCAAATTAGAAATATTAGTTGGTACCATACGCCATAGGTGTTAAACATAGAGCAGCTAACTTTTACAATGTACATGAACCTCGATAGATGAATTTGCCACGCATTTTTAAACTTGATCCTCATACACCATTAGTGCTGATGCTAACATAAACAGCGAGATGAAGGCATTCACAATCCATTAAATAACTGAAAGACCTTAGGGTTTTAATTCTGTTCTTTTTCGGAGTAATGAATTCATGAACTTCTTAGTAATTTTGCCTGCAACCCCTCATTTTTCATGAACTATAGTGTTAGTCATATACAGTAAATTTTCTGGCGTGGATAAATCTGTTACTGCATTCATGTCATTCAGTTTAACTGGATCTTGCTCTGCATATTATGATATAGAGAGAAACACTACTTATTCCTCTGCTCTTTTCTTTAATCCTAAATACAGAGTACTTATGCAAAGATTACCCGTTCACAAGGCTGGTTTTCTTCTTCCCTTTCTCAGTCTTCTTCCCGGTGAGCATCTAGAGATTGCCCGTCCAGCAATGGATTACCTTTTAGCATCTTTTTTACTGAATATGAAATTAACTATATCTCTTGAAATAGGAACATAAACCAATTTGCAAAGTTGATGATCATGAAAAACCATGGTGGTCATTGGGAAGAGCTCCAAATTCCTCCAAGGTACATTGTTGTCTATATTATAACTGAGTTGAGCTTGCTTGATCTTGGATTCATGCCAAGTTCTGTATTTGATCCAGTTGCTAATTAATTTTCCGGTTCCTTTAAGAAAAATTTCCATGCCACCCATGTCCAACGTCACTTTTCTCCTTAAAAATTTCCATGCACTACTTGTACCGTGTTCCCTCGTTTTCATTTTGCATGGGTGGTGAACTTCGTTCTCATGAGTCTGTGTTGTGCTCTACTGCAAAAGGGCAACATCTCTTGAACAAGGATTAAATTGATTTAATATTTTGTTTCTCGTCTCTGTGGTACTTGATGCTTGATTTTATTTCACAAATAATGTCCAGTTATTCTTTATTAACTTCTGCGTTTCAATTTTCAGCATCAAGTCAATTGTGTGCCTTAATTTGCCTAGCTTTTCTGGTGGATTTAATCCTTGGGGAATGCCAAGTAGGAGGAGGCATAATGTTGGTTCACGACATCACTTAGTGAATTGGATCCAAATTTCTTTTCTTATTATGTCTAACAAATTCTTTGGTGGATTTGACTTTGCAGGGAGAATTTACTCCACCATATGTAGACGATGGCCGCATTGAGGTCGTTGGTTTCAGAGATGCTTGGCATGGGCTTGTTTTGCTTGCGCCAAAGGGACATGGGACTCGTCTCACCCAGGTAATAAATATGAAATGGTTTTGTTACATAATTTGCAGCAATGAATCTTGATCAAGGTGAAATTATGTTCATAATTAGCTTATTTTATGCTAAACTTATCGATGATAGGCCCACCGGATCCGCTTTCTGTTTCACAAGGGTGCAATCGATCATACGTACATGAGGATCGATGGCGAGCCCTGGAAGCAACCCCTCCCAGTTGATGATGAAACTGTCATGGTGGAAATCTCTCACCTTCGCCAGGTGAATATTCTTGCCACGCACGGCTGCAGGTCGAAAAGCATTAACAATCCCGTGTCACCGAGCAGCCATGGAGCTGATGAAGAGGATTCGGATGAAGAAGCTCATGAATCAGCAGAGTATAGGAAGTTTGGTGCAGCAGACACATTTAAGCTCCCGGAAGAAATTGATATTTCTCAGCTTAGTTAAACCACTTATTAAGTCATTCCTTTTCTGTCCTATCCTAACTCCCTTGTGAACGAGTGAGATTTCTATTGGGATTTCATTGCCATCTTAGCTTAGTACCATTTCCAGCAGTCAACCATGAAATATCTTTTTATTTCTTTGTGAAGAATTGTTATCTAGCTGTATATTATTGATTTATGTGAATGAAATGAATGCAAATAATTCTTCTCAAATTCGTTGGATCCCATCAAGGCCTGGCAGAACAAGGGTACAAGCATTGAAGTAAAAGAAACTGAATGAACCAGGAAGATGAAATCTTTATGATAGAAGGCTCAATCATATGTATACACAGTGCATAAAAATCGTGATTACTTGTAAGGTCAAGCTTAGGCAATGGAGGCAAGAGTGATGCTATGGAAGCACTCGATTAGGGTGAGAGAGAGAGAGAGAGAGAGAGACTAGCACTTAGCTTTACTGTGGAGAACCCGATTCAAATATTGCAAATCGAGAATTGTAGTTACAAGCTATAATACAAATTTTTTTTTTAAAAACAAAAGGTAATAATAAAAAGTAAATATGTAGACATGTGGGAACATAGGCTGTTGCTGGAGCACCACTGCAAGCAATACACTAACTGCAAACCTACAAGTCGATGGAAAGGTACATGCCTAAGTGTAAAAACTCCAACTCTAACTCAAAGATTTGGGGATCTGCAGCTTCGCGGAGAGTGACCAGCTTTGAGGGAGGCATCACTCCGACTACTGGCGAACATATTGGTAGTCTCCCATTCATTTTGTAACTGCTTCATTGGCCTTCTGATTTTCAACCCTTTCTTCTCTTTTCTTCTTCTCCCTGAAAGCCACAATCATTGCATTGGAATACTATGGTTACCCATTGGAACACAGTAAGCACAAAAGCTTCTCCATCCTTAATGAATCATAAGCCAAAACCCATAAATTATTACAGATAATCGAACTAAAGCTATGGATTTTAACTTTATAAGGTCTAGTGGATTAACTGGTTAAATATTATAGCTTCAATTGTGGATGTCATGTGAATTGTGATCAGGTAGAGACAACTAGTACCAGAGCGACAGGTGTACACTTGATTCCAATACAAGAACCTTCAGACTTAAAAGCTCTATGATTACAGAACTTACCTTGTATGCATGCTAATGTTTACGTATTCCTTGCAATTACGTTCAGAACAGGAGAAGGTTCAAACTATCTATAAAACTTCAGTCTGTTTTGAGGATTATTATCATGTCCATCTTATCCATCATATATAATATACTATGAATTCAATAACGGACATGATGCTGAGGGAGATGTTACCTGGCCACATATTCCTTTAGAAGCTCTTTTGCCTGAACCAGCTTGGAGAGCAGATTGCGGTACACATCAAGGTCCCGGTCCACACTTCTTTTGTCAATGTTTAAGGCTGCACATAACTGTTGGACAACCAAATTGTAAATGCTCAAACATTGCTCTCTCTCTCTCTCTCACCAACCATTAAATATGTCTCCAGTTAAAAATTACAAACAACTCTTCAAAAGTCAGCAGAGCCCATTAGGCCCAGGAAAAATGTATCTAGTAAGTAAATCTATCGGCTCAAGTTGATCATGCAAGGTAATTCAATCATTTGATGTAACGGTCATTAACTCAACCAAGCACAAAATGCAGTAATTTTAACATTTGGCTGAACACCTATCATTGAGTTGTAATGTTGATGCATAGGACTGGCAAGTCTAACCTTTTCTAATATTGTTGGTTCAGTTGCATTGGCCAATTCGAGAAGACGAAAGAGCCCAACAGCAAAGAAACGACTGTAGCTAAAACTTCCTTTGCTTGCTGCCCTTTCTGCAATGTCCTTCAATGTCCCCTCAATTTCTCCTTCTCTGGATGGGAACTCAACTAATGAACTGGAAGTTTGTGCCTGAGCCCACTCTTCCAACTTTTGTGCATCAATTCTGTAGTGCTTAGCATGGAAACTTATCTAGTAAAGGTAGAGACTTTTCTCAAATATATAAGAAAGAGATTGATTACATGCAAAAATAAAAATTCAAATGCACATGACACTCCCACTGGAAAAAAAATGCAGTAGAAGTTTTGACAGTGAACAGATTAAGAATTGTTTCCCCACAAAAATTACTCTTCTGAAGAGGAAGCACAATTGATTGGTCATGGTCATGGCCAGTATGACATATTTGTAGTGTAAGGAGGTGTAAATTCTTAGACTCAGTTTACATTTGGAAAAGCAGAGGAAAGGGAAGAAACCATTTCTGTGGTTGATGAATTAAATTAATTAAATCACCTTTTTTTTAATATAAAAAAATTATCTCTACTTCATAGATTTTTCAAGATAAAAAAGAGAATGATAGAATACTTAACAAATTAGGATTCCTTTTTTCTTTTTTTCTCAAGTATCCTATGACCAGTGGTTTTCCCTTTATTTTTCCAATATCAAAACTGATCCTTCAATGCATGTGTCTCAGATTATTTTATCAACCAATCTTCTGGCATAAACTAGGAAATTCTGATGTAGCATTATGCAGTTTGCATGATTCAGATATCTTCTTAATAGGATTTTCTTGGTTATAAAAAAAAGGAATACTTAAATGCAATATCACAATCTCAATTAGTAGCTTACATGTTCACTTAGTTTTCATAATTTTGAAACCTCAGGTAATGCGATTGTCAGTTTGCCAGAGTTTACATACCACATTTCTTCGTTTCAAAATAAAAACTTATGCAATGGAAAAAAACAGAGAAGAGGAATCCCAAAGAAGATCCCACACAAGTGACAAACCTGTATTGCTCTGGGTCCTCATTCAATGCTTCGATGTAAGCTTGGAAGATTGCCTCTCGATCCTCATCGCTGGGGTATCCATCCATGAGTTGATCAAATACAGTGACAAAACCAAGGGCGAACACGGGATCATACCGGTATGACTTCTTGTACTTAATCAAATGCTGTTGGACAATCAGCTCCTGCAGTACAGTGTTGTAAACACTAGGGATTGGTCGCTTATACGCTTTAAGAAAATTCAACTTTGTGTCAGCTACAGTAGGCGCATCTGCACATCAAGTAAGCAACCACAAGAAGACCAAGAAAATTATGGAGAATTTAATTATAAACTTCTTGTGGAATAAAAATTAAGAGTCTGTTGAAGCAAATTTAACTAATATAAACTCTGATAAAATTCAAGCATATTGGCTCAGGAACCAAAGATGGGTCCTGATGAATATGAACATCTAGCTAGATAATTACTTCATCAAGGCTCCATTGTTCTTATCCCACATGATCAAGGCAAGATGATTAGAAAAATTCTTCCTTTCCATATCAGTAAAATAACTTCCTACTATTAACATATAAGGAAAGGCATAACTTGGGGGGAAAAAAAACATTACAGCTAAATTAGATCGAACTAAAAGCTTAATTTTACTTTAAACGATGTTAATTTAGTATGCCATAGCAGGCCAAAGAGGTAAAAAAGCAGAAATGAATGGAAAATTCACTAGCTCCTGCCCAAAATTATTTAAAATTAAGCTCCAGTCTAGTTCCTGATAAAATGTAGCAACTTTAAAAGATAGCAATTCAATGGCATCAAAAAAAGGTACGAAGCAAAACCCACATGACGCGCCTGACATGCAATGAATCACCATACGAGAACTCGAACTCGATGCTCGAACACCACCATTATTGCAGGAAAAGCTCGTACGGAGCCGGAGACCTTCGGAGTTGTAAGCCAAATTCCGAGTAGAAGATATTACCGATTTTCTATCAGAACACTGACTCAGGGCAGAGAAAGAGAGAGTAGCAACAGCAGCCATTTTTGGAAGAGAGAGTATTAGAGTTGGAAATTTTCCGGGAAAATTTTGAGCATAGTGGAGAGGAAGAGAGAATTTGGTGGGTTTTAGGATTTTAATTTATAAAATAATTTCGGGGAAGAGTGTGAGAGAGATAGAGGTCCACGAAAAGGCTTATCCAAGTGTTGTGATCCAGTAGTTTTTTGACAAGTGGTGTTTCGTGGTGCGGTATCTGAAAGAGAGACATGGTGATGGGTCGGACTGAATTGGACCGGGCCGCCTGATATTTTATTGGATAGTCAGTTTATTTTGTTTTTTTCTTTTTGATAGAGGCCATGGAAAGCGATAGTGGTTTTGATTTAGAGTATGCGCGGTCTAGTTTGGTTTGGTTCGATTTATGGATGGTGCCTATAGCCATGGTTGTCGACATTCAAATGTTAATCATAGGTTGTGCGGAGATTAATTTGAAAGGGGTGAAAATAGTGTAACTTCAATCAAAATAATATCTAACATTGTTAATTAATACTGTCAAAATTATGGATGTGTGAAAGTCGTTTAAAATTTAGAGTATGCCTAATTTGGTACGATTTTGGTTTGATTTATTCTCGAACTAGTAGTATAATCAATTCATTTTGATGATCAATTTGGTTTAGTTTATTTCGATTTCCCCTAATTAATGATTAAGAAATAATATATTATTTTACTTAAATCAAAGAAAAATTCATATTATAAATTGAAAAAATAGTTGAGAAAACTTCTTAAGGTTGAATATATATTTAGAGATAGAGATAGAGTACAACATCAATGAGTAACATCAATGTGTTGGAAGATTCATAGTAGTCAATGGTGACAACCAATAAGAAAATGCACATTAAAAAAAACATAAAAACAATATATGTGGTTTTGTTCGGTTTATGCGGTTAAAATTAGGTCAACCTGAATTAAAGTAAACTAAATATGTACAGTTTAAACTGAACAAAACTGCTCAATATATGTGATTTGGTTCGGTTTATGTGGTTTTCAAATAAGCCAAATCAAATCAAAATAAACTAATTATGTACAATTTAAACTGAACAAAACTGCTCAAATGGATTGGCCAGTTCGAAATCCCTACTTCGTTTGATAAATAGAAATCAAAATGGAACTAAAGATGAAAGCAAAATTCAACTCTTAAGAAAGAAGAAAAGGAGAAGGGCAAGTTGCAAGGATTGTTAGGTGTCAATCTTATCCAATTGTAGAGTTAAACGTGTACAGGCTAAACATCGACTCATGTGGAAATATGCCTTCTCTGCCTCCAATGTCGATAGAAGCAACGTGCTCTGCATTGTTTTTTAATTTTCAGTCTGTGACTGTGTTACTATCTTCTTAAACAAAACAGGAAAGATGAGAAGAAAAGCTCAGGACACCCCAAGATCTCAATGGCTTTGAGTGAATTGATTTTGCCAAGTGGCAAACCCTAACAAAAGCTTTTTTTTCTTCTTCTTTTCTTTTCTAAAGGAGATATTACTTGATCTTTAGCAAATCAGGAAAGGAAATTCACCATTTTTTTTATATATACAAAACCTCTAAATCATTCTTTTCCAGTTATGCTGCTGCCCTGCTGCTTCTGTGTCTATAAATGGAAGCTGGCCTCCAAGTTGTAGCCATATATTTCATTCTTAATTTGAGTGCATAACACTCCAAGTGCAGAGATCACAAATCACTTACAATGATGCAAGGAACTAATGGCCAAGCTGCTGCTTCTGCTTCTTCTCCTAAAGGCAACTACTCTATCTCATCTTCTACTAGGCCAACTATAGCAGAAATTTATGGTGGTATTACACCAAAAGTACTTTTCAATAAAGCTACTGCAAACAACAGCACTACTAATAGTGATCAAACTCATCAAAGGCTTAAACAGCTGCAGGCAGAAGAATCGCTTCGCACTGTCATGTACTTGAGCTGCTGGGGTCCTAACACATGATGATTCATAGCAGACACTCTAGTATAAAAGTATCCTAGATTAATTAGTCTCTCTCCAAGAGGACTTAAGTTGTTAATTTCTTCTATCTTTAGTTTTAAACTCTTGAAGAACTGTGCTGTAAAATTAACTCTTGACTATTTTTCATATGAATCATGCACAATATTTTGTATCTGTCAAGAAGAAAATTAATTGCAGAAGTAAGTATTTATTTTATTAGATCATCAAGCAGTGATGTGTGGCTCTACAGCCCAAGAAGCGGGCTAGCTTTTTCCATTACAAAACTCACAACTCTCTTATGAAGGAAGAAAAGCTGCATATAGTATAACAAGGGGGAGATTACATCATGCACAGTATAAGTATCATATCGGCATGATTGTAGTTAGGTTCATAAGTATATAGATATCGTATAGAAAATGGCATGGCTAATTAGGGCCCCAACAAATTAGATTCATGACTTTCTCAACGTTTTCGGCTTTCCTTAAGCACATCGGTCTCTCTTCCACTTTAATCTTCTTCTTCTTCACGGCCTCATAGGTGGTACAAGGAAACCTTATTTCAAAAAGCTTGTGCAGATCAGATTCTGGTTGGGATTTTTCTTGATGGCAAGGCATGATTGTAGTTATCATGGTGATGCCTTTTTAGTTTTTAGAGCACTGCTGACTGCTTAATGATCCAATTCCCCTCCTGCATATTTATATATACACTTTTTTCTTTTTATGTAAACAAATCTTTATTTTTTTATAAAAAAATTAGTCTATACTTACAGCATCTGATTTTTACAAAATTTGTGAACTTATTTCGTGGCTTTTGGGTTAACGTGAAACGGGGTTTTGGCTAATTATGTGTCTCTTGATTGGAGTAATGGCTACTAGCTTTTAGAGTTCAAAAGTAGTGAAGATAGATGAGTTTTGTCAAAAATATGGGATCATCAAGTGGTAATTCAGGGTCTAATTAATTCATTTTCGTGTAAATTATGTAGGGGGACGATGACAATTGATTCTAACAGCAGAAGGAGTGATTTCATCACTGCAACTTGAGCCTCTCGTATAGGACTAAAGCAGTCATTTGAAAATTGAAAATGAGCAATATTTGGGAAAGAAATAGATGAATGATTAAAATATCCATTCCAAAAGTTGCACAAAAAATCCATATTCAAAAAAGTGCAGAACAAAAACAAGTTGGTACAAGCATGACACAAATTCGATAAGATGAAACACGAATGTAGCTAGTAGCACGAAATGGATCGTATCAGGAGACAAAAACAAACCCTCATCATTCTTCAGTTTTGAAGGGAAGCAAATTAATAAAGACACAGAGCAGCAGAGAAGGGATGAATGGGTGAAAAGCATGTACAAAAGGAGACAAATAGCTGAGATCACAATAGTGCTAGCTCCATCTTCCGTTACTTGCTTCATCAAAAAACAAGATGCAAAACCTCAGGTTTTCTCACAGAAAACCATTGCAGAATTTGTCTTACATACAATACTAATAATCTACAAGGGACAAATGCAGCTTCCGGATTTCCACAAATCTCAAAACCACTTTGTCTTTTTCTTTTGCTTTATGTGTATATATACACATTTAGTGTTAGGGTCCAAAGCATAGTCCTCCATACACAAGAAACCAAAAAACCAAAAAAACACCCCCAGAAACAGAAAAAAGCAGAGTGCTCCGCTGAATTAACTGAAGATGTGTGCAACAAGAGGAGCTTGGATCGCAGCGGTTAGTGTTGGAGCTGTTGAGGCTTTGAAAGATCAAGGCTTCTGCAGATGGAGTTACACCATGAGGTCTTTGATCCAGCATGCCAAGAACAATATGAGATCGTTCTTACAAGCCAAGGAGCTCTCTTCTTCTTCTTCTGCTATGGTTTTGAACAAAATGAATTCTGAACAGAAGAACCAAGCTGAGGATTCTCTAAGAAAAGTCATGTACTTGAGCTGTTGGGGTCCTTATTGAAATCCCTCCAATATTATAGGTAGTTGAGGATGTACCACTTGGATTTTATTTTTGAAACTGAGTTTAAGCTGTATATACATGATTTGAATGTATATTTTCCCAACCCAACAACAAGAAAATCCCAGATTTTGATGTTTACCAATGAACATGAACGTTGGTTTTTCAGTCAAACAACTAACCAGTTGAAATTATCACAAAGCCAAAAACAAAGAACCAACTAGTTGAAATTTATATCAGTTAGGTGCAACAAGAACACAATCTCATCCTATTGATCATCGTTGACAAAATTCTAGTACAAAAGTAATGTAAAAATCCAAAGGGTTCGTTTAGATCAAAATCTTAAAGCATTACGTTTTTCAAATATAAAACGAACACACACCAGACATGTTGATATTCCATCTTATTAGTCATCTAATTCATCAACTATATATGACACTTTTATCACAAACTAACTAACTCACTCTTAATTTAGTGATATTTCATTTATAAAAAATAAAAAAAAGATCCTCATTAATTTAGTATGTTATGTTTCTTCTTCATCAAATACCAATTGATACTCAATCAACATACATCCATGTGTGACAATCATGTGAACTCTAATATGATCACTTCTCCAACAAGAGTGATGGAAATTTAGAGGAAAAATTCTAATTTTTTTGGGGGCAGCAGATGTTAGGGACACTCATCCGTTCATCCACGTGTGAAAATAACGTGAGCTCCAAAATTAATTTGAGAAAAGTAATCCAACTTCTTATGAATTGTTACTAAAATTTTCAACTATCCAATATAAAACATTATCATCTTCGCATTTCCACAATTACATTTGCAACTTGCACGTAAACAAGTAAACTACTGGTTTCACTCCCAGACCGCTACTACTAGCGCACAGTCCAAAATAGAGTGACAAGAGACTGTTTCTGTCTTTTGGCCCACACTTCAGATCAAACAAGCAAACAAATGGTTTCACTCCCATACTGAGGGCCTAAATACAATAATTTAAATCAAAACCATGTGCCCATGAGGCAGCAAAACTCTGTGCTTATCCAAACTCCAAAATGTTAAATTCCACTTTTACGCCAGCCTAGTACATCAAATTGCCTCTATCAGCATGTACAAAACAGTAATATCCCCAAATATAGTTTAACATCCACATACCTTACCAAAAGAAACAGAAGAAAACAAAACCAGCTCTGGTTTTTTGCCACAAGCCCACCTTTTAAAATAAAAAAAATCCCCTATATAGGGAGCACCTCAAGATCATCTTCTCCATCAATACACTCAAACATTCACGTTCACTACTGAGAAGTTGAAAGCTTCAAAGAAAGGTCAGTAAAGAAGAGAAAAGAAATCATAATCGTGATGAGTTCATCAAGTGCAAGCAAGGCTATTGTGGCAGCAAGTGTTGGAATTGTGGAGGCATTGAAGGACCAAGGGATATGCAGATGGAACTCTCCTTTAAGATCTGTGCACCAGCAAGCCAAAACCCAACTCAGGTCATTTTCTCAGGCCAACAACAAGCTCTAGTGCTGAAATCGGATAAATGTAAGACTTTGAGTTGCCTCCATAATTCAATGTTAGCTGCCCATGTGAATAATGTTGGCTTGCTATCTTTGTCAAAA